>NC_136409.1:48967500-49455000 GCF_051521515.1 Lactuca serriola
GTTCCAACGCCTGAAGAACGTCGTATTACGAGGCCGTCTAAGTCAAGTATGGTTATGATAGCTCACATGTGGTATTAATAAATCATAAGATTTACGGGTTCTAACTTTAAATTAGCGAGTTATGTTGATTTAGCTCACTAAAATTTCTCTAAGTAAGGAAAAATACTTGTGCGTCTTCATATCAAAAAGGGTTTTATGTCGATTTAAAATCACTTCTTTTATCAATAATTATAGATATTATGGTATATTTTCAGTCTTGGTATTTAAGACTACACATCATTCATTTCGGGATTTTTCTCAAATCAGAAAGGGTTTTACGCCAATTTAAAACCACATTTATATCCTTAAGTATGACAAATTCTTGTTCATTTTCGGACCTGGCATTTAGGACCATATAACTTTTATAAGGAAAATATTAGATTTTCTTGGTAACATACATCTCTTTACAAAGATCGATTTTCAAACTCTTATTGTCAAAAGCTTATGAACTCACCAACCTTTGTGTTGACACTTTTCAAAACTACTTGTATTCTCAGGAATTCAGTGAAACACGAAATCAACCACGTTTTGAGGATGGGACGATAAATCATCAAACAGTTCATTTTGTATCATAATGTAATTGATTCGAATCATGTAAAAATATACTTTCGTGTAATTTTGTCAATTATATTTATGATGGTTGTATTTACTTTGAGCACTATTATACTCGTTGTTGTGATACTCTACATGAAGTCCTCCATCCCCGGACATTTCCGCCATCCTTGGTTTGGGGGTGTGACAAATTGGTATCAGAGCATTGTTTATAGTGAACTCAGTATATCGAACCACATAAGATATACAAACTAAAAATGCATTGGGACTAAAGTCTCTGATTTAAAGTTTTCAAAACAACTATACTTTTACGAATAAATAGTTTTTTATTAAAAGTATACATTCATGCATACATACTAAGGTCAGCATCATTCTAGAACAAAACAAAAGTAATGATTGTTGAATATCACAGGTAAGCTCGGGGATGTTTGGTCAGTCTTGGCAGTGGCATAGCCTGATCAACTATGCTGGTCCGAAGAGTGATTAGCACATGCCCAAGAATGTTTTTGATATGGCGACAAGTCTAAAAACTTACCGACACTACCACAATGAGAACATTAGAACAGAACATGAGTTTAAAATACTATGGGAGTATTTTGTATTACTATAATTGCTTACATGAGAACTAAACATGTCTCTATCAAGTAGGTCAATAGTTGTTAAGTGGATATGCTCAGGTTATATGAAATTTAGGCATTATAGACTCAGAATCTATGACCATTACTTTACTTCCTATTCTTGTTTGATTGTGGATTTGAAGTTAGAGTCACCTATTCGAAAGACTATCCTGCCTTGATTTCATATAACTAGTACACACTACCCAAGTATTGATATAACTGATAAAGATCATCTAATAAATATCTAAATAGTTGTCCAATAATTATCTTCTTACTCCTATTCTCGCGCGTTCAACATAGTAAGATCCTACTTACCGGACAACCCCTACTTTCGCAATCAGAGAAATGGTGGATGGTTATGAGGAGAATCAGAAGCGGAACCGGAGGTAATCAATCCTCCACACATAGCAAGGGTTTCCGCGAACCGTTTCGACTACATTGAACCTGTGCCCCGTTGGGCAACCGTGATCGAGGGTTGAATGTCGATAGTAATGACAACAACCACCATGTGGAGACCAACGAGGGTGCTATGAGCTCAACCACGAGGGACCGACTGACAGAGCCCTCCCAGTGAGGACCCGGCGGATCGCGAACATCGGGGATTAAAACAGGTTGACTACAATTCATAAATTGCGCGCTACTACAGACCCTACTGTCTCACTTACTCGAAACTCAGAAAGAGACTACTATTTCAGAGGCCAACTCTCTTTTTAGGACCTTATCGCCACTCGGGCAGAGGCAAGAGAGTAACGGGGTAGACACACGACATTCAAAGAAAGGAGGATCGCAGCCAAGCATCGATTGGCAGGGTTGCAAGGTGCATTGACTTTGCCTCATACATCACAAGGGACGGACCGTCGTGTCAGCACAACACTGCGATTTAAGGGATTTTACAAATCAGGAGACCTAGTTGCTATCAAAACTTTTCCTTGCACGGATGTGAGGTAAACCTTCATCTAGGTGAAGAATTTTCGCCGAAACCAAAATTATTAGGGTCATATTAACAAGATGGGCTTAGGACATACCTAACAGACTCGAAGGTTTATCTAGCCTTAACTAATATAACTAAGCATACATCATTTGGTCACCATAAGAACCTTGCTTGGACCAAATTACAAGGTTCCACTTGGATACAGAACTACTGAAATACATGGGTATACCATATAAAGAATCTCGCTATGAAATGTTTTCAGAACACCATAAAACAACCGAAATATACAACAAAATGAACTAAGATCGATAAACTCAGTTAGAAAACTCGCGACGTATAGTCATTCTAAAGACTCGTTATCATCTCTCTCCTTAACCCTTATGATTGAGGGGATGCCTTCTTCATAGACCTATGGGGTGCGATCATACCTACACTAATGCACCGGGTCCCATCAAAACTCCTCGGCTGAGTGTGTTCGGACAAACATGATTCTAAGATGAGTAAAGCTTAACGCCCGTATGAAACCTATTCCTACCCAATGCCATAACTCCATCTCAAGAACATTAGTGAAAAACACTAGGAATAGTACAGTAATGTGCAAAATTTATATGCGTATATATATAAATCGTAAAGATGCACTTAAGATAATCATTTCCATTAACGAAGTCGTTTTTCGTCGTGAAACAGAGCTATGTCTTCACCAACAGACAACCAACCAACTAGCAAGGCGCCAACACTGCAGATAGACGCTGCTACTTTTCAGGTTGCAGTCATGGCAGCCGTGACAGCCGTCATGGTGCAATTCAATGCTAACAACGCCAGCAGAAATGGAAGCGGTACTGACAATACAGATTGTGGTAACAATCAGGAACACCAACGGGTGTCTTCCAGCAAAAATACCTCAGGCCACAAACCTACGAACAAGAAGCGAAAGTTCTGGGACGAAAAGAAGTGTAACCTACCTCAAAAACTCGTTGGAAGAAAGTAATCCGTAGCTGCACCTGCCAGTACAACAATAGTCACGACGAACGTCGCGACACTAGCCACGGGGTCTGCCGCCCAAACGCCGGCCAGACCATATGAGGGATCACTCCCAAAGTGTAACCGATGTGGCTTCCATCACAATGGGTCTTGCCGATAGATGCACTGTAAAAATTGCAACAGGAAAGGGCACACCATCCGTTTCTGTAGGGCCCCGACTCAGTACGTCGCTTCAACCTCCAATACCAAAGTAATTTCAGTGTGCTTCCGATGTGGCGAAACAGAACATTTCAGGAGAAACTGTCCAACTAAGAAGAATGACGGGGGAGCCGGAGGAGTGTGACAAACGAACCAACAAGGGTAACAGGGAACCAATTTAGGACTTTTGTAATGTTTCCAACGACAAAAAAAATGTTTAAGTACCATATGTTTGTAATGAATTTGGTATGCTTGCTAAAATCACAGTCCTTTAAAAAAAATAGTTAAAATACTCTCTCGTTCAAAATCAAATCGAAGACATTCATATATGATCTTAAGATCATTACCTGTAAGATGTGATGACTTTGTACATACATCGGGGCTAATTATAATCAAAATACTGAAGTCTTGAAACAAATAATTCCATCCTGACTCCTATTCCGTGTCTAGTAGTAAGAATTGAGTGGGGCCACCCACTCGACGATTCTACCAATATCAACTTACATACGACGTTCATATACTGCTCGATCGTAGAGAGACCTGTCATGGATCATGATATCAAGTATCATTACTGGCTATCGAAACACACCCACTACCAGTGCTGGACACTATGGTATAAATCATCTACAGTAATAATAACATCAAAGAAAACGGATCACCCTGAAAAGAAACACAAGATACTCTATCACACTAGTGATCTCTTCTTATGAATACAGTTTAACTCATGTTATCTAAAAAGATTCGTTTGTCACCATTCAGTTTCAATTAGTATAGTCCTCATCTTCCCGATTTAACGTCTACAAAAGGACCCTTCACCTAACCCGCCAAAATATTGGAACCTTTGTCTCCCATAAACGCGTCCAGCATGGATCTCCAGGTCATCTCTCGCTGCGAAACTCCAAAACATGCACCAGAGGGGTGTTATACTTCCTGAAACCTTATCACAAGTATTTACAGGAGACCTTCGGGAATGTCGCGCATGTAGCAGACAAGGTTCAAGCACAGAAGCTTGGGACGGATACGGTTAGTCTACCACTACTACGTGTATACGCGAGGATAATGTATAATTAAGATTTTACGGACATTAGACGTGTGCTTGCGCCCTAACTCCTGTTCCATGTCTGGTTGTGGATTTGGGGCAGAGTCACCCATCCAAATGTCTTGCCAATCTTAAGCACATACGACCTATATGCGCAAGTTAATGATAGATGGACCAGGTATGGTTCCTGCCATGAACTTCGGGCCAAGGTTGCCCAGAAGGACGAGTAAATGTCCTACCATCCGAAAAGGCCTAGTCGCGTAAACAAACCCACATGCTTCCTACCGAGCTACAAGAACTGTCAGGTCAGACCTATCGACCTACTCAACAATGAAATTTAAAGAACCAAGCTTCTCACCCTGGAGAAGTCTGGTCTTATTCTTCAAATAGAAAGGAAAATTTCTCATAGTTCCATCGACCTCAGAGGCCCCGACAATATCTCCAGTAGAAACCTTTACTATCTACCTCGCATAGACGAATAGGCCGACCAACCGCAAGGAACGAGGTACCCTTCAGGAATTGGACCTGAGGTCTGAATATCACCAGTCGCGAGTATTGGAGAAGGATGTCCAAGGAAAATCCTCCAAATTCGATGCAGACGCTGCAAGTCCGTAGTGATACCCCTCGGATAGGACCAACCCGCTCGCAGTATACATGAACATAATAAATAGGATATGCCATTCTTACTAGGATCCGTTAGTCATTGTCATTGTAAATGACTTGCTTATCTACCCTCGTAGTAAGAAGGAAACAAAGGAGAGCAGCTACAACAAACCGCGGAAGCAATACGATCAGAGAAGCTTTACCCGAAGTTCTCTAGATACGAGTTTTGGAATTGAGGACTCGAATTCCTAAGACATATCATTATCAATGTGGAAATCCTTAAGGACCCTTTTAATTGATCACAACCGTTAAGAAACAGTCAGCACCAAAGGCGTCAGCAAGAATACGCCAAAATTCCGGGCCTCGTTGACCTACCGTCTTAGTTCCTTTGGAACTTCTCGTAAATTATAGAACCCCCCTTACGACTTTGACCCTGAAGGGAGCAACCCTTGACTGGGAAGAGAAGAAAGAGGAGAGAAACCTTTAGAACTCCAGAATAAGAGACCAAATTCCTCTGGAAGCCTCACTCTGGGAAGGCTTAGTACGCTTCAGAAAGCGTGGAAAGCCAAAACCCTAGATAATTATGCCTTTCGAGATTCTTGTAAGAATAAGCCCTGTAATCGCAACTTCAATATACTCCCGCGAGCTTGGTAAAGTACATTCTACTCGACACGTCCCGAACATGCAGAAGTATCTATCCGACGAGACTCTTGTAATCCCCCTCGACGAGATCGAGTTCAACAAGAGCCTCACCTTCATGGAAGGACCGTAGTGACCAGGGACCGAGAGGTCAGGCGGACGAAGCAACGCCGCTTCCCATTAGTGAAGGTTTGTTGGAATACTAACCAAGAACTTGGAGTCACTTGGGAGCGCGAGAATCAGTCGATTAGGAAGTATCCCCACTTCTTGGCTCGATTGTTCACGCCTACTCCTTGCCTAAATTCAAATTTCGGGACGAAATTCCCTCTAATGGGGGGATCATGTGACAACCGTCAATTTCTGGTCAATTCAAAGTCAACTAAAGTCAACAAGTAAAACCGTTCGACTCAATTTGTCCGTAGGTACTAGAGTTACGCTATGTAATTTCTAAACAACTCGCTATTCTAATGAGAGATCATAAATCGAAAAGTGCGTACATCTAAATCTCCTTAACCTAAGACTGTAGTACGTGGTGAGCCAAACCGATAAATCAATGTTGCATACTCATCGGGAGTGTGTAAGATCCTTAAACAAGGCTTAACATGGTTTACGGACCTTGCATTGCGAAGCCGGATACTCAAAAAGGTCACAAATGAAACCTCTCTCAATCGTTTTCACTCTATCTCTCTCTATTTAGAAATCTCTCCAAGAATGTCAAATCTCTCCCAAATCTCTCTAAGTATGTGAAATCTCTCCTAAATATCTCTTTGTATGAGAAATCTCTCCAAGAATGTCAAATCTCTCGCAAATCTCTCTCAAAATATCTCTCAACATTTTATAATCACTTGGGGTATCCCGACCCTCGAATTTGGCGAAAACAGCCCAAAAACGGAAGTCTACGCGAAAAACGGACTTAAGGAGCCGAAACTCCTCTTAGGAACCGAAACCCTCTCAGGAACCGAAACCCTCTCAGGAACCGAAACCTCTTAGGAGCCGAGACCCTCTCAACCGAAATGGACCGAGTGCTGTGTTTATTTCGGTCCTCTGATCATTCCCAAACCGAGCCTGACCTTCTGCTCTTCCCTTCTCACTTTCGGTCTGAGAGGACTACACCTTCGGTCTAAGGAGCTGACCTTCGGTCCGAGGGCTGGAGCTTCTGTCCGAGGAGCAAGCCTGCGCAGCCGAACCCCTCCACTCTCGGTTCCTCTTCTACTCTCGGTTCCCATGCACAACCAAGCCTCACCTTCGGTTCTAAGCTCCTAAGGAGTCGAACCTTCGCATCCTCGGCCCAAATTTCGGAATTTAGCAGTTTTTGCCCGGTTTTCAATATTTTTAGCGTTTTGAGCCCGTTTTTCGAGATTTTAACGGAGGATTTTCACCCAAACTCATATAAGACCCTAAATAATCACAATTTAAACATATTTTTATGAAAATCTTTATTTAATAAATAAAATCTAGTGGGTGAATAATTAAGGTGGAGTGTTGACTTTGCTTTACCTTATGACACAAGCAACCACCCCCACACCTACTCTATGACCAGCCGCACCTCCCCACCTTACCTAGGTCACTTCAATGTCCTTTCCACTCAATTATCAGCCCTCCCCACGTCCTTAGGGCAGGAACATTCATCCTCTCTCCTCACATTTCTTTCATTTCCTCTCATTCTTCCATCAAGAACAAACTCCATTTTCTCTCAAATTCTCTCCTTCAAATTCGAGATTAAAGGGCTGATCATCAAGCTTTCTCTCATTTGTGGTAAGATTTATCACCTCTCTCATGATTAATATATTTCCTTGTACTCAAATCATTGATTCTTATGCAAATTTCCATCATAAATTGTGCTAGCTTCTTGAATCTTCAACCAATCTTGAAGTGTTCTTGAGTTGAACACTTCACATCTACAACACTCATCTTCTGAAACCACTCAAGGTGAGTTAATACCCCTACATTTTCATGTTTTCTCAAGTTTGTAGGGGGGGAATACAAGTTAAAACACCATGAACATAACTAAACTTTTATAACAGCCTTCATCAGAAACGTTCAACTCCATTCACGGACTGTTTTGGACAACTTAAACATTTTTGTTTTCAAAACTGTTTTAGGTGTAAGTAGTTCAAGGTCTTAGCTTTACAATGACTACTTGCACATCTCCATACGATTTTTATACAATTTATGGTGATTTTTACAAAACTGCCTACCATTTCAAACACCAATCCGGACCAGTCCGTGATTATGGACTTTTTCACCCAAGTTGGAGGTCATTAAAAATCATGACAAAAATTATGAGTAAACTAGACACATTTTAGGAACTCTCAAAATTTACGAATTTAGTTTTTGACTTCATATGATTTTTCTAAGACTTTTCTAAAACAGCACAGGAAGGTTAAATTTAGTTAACAGCATATAACTTTCATAACACTTTATATTATGTTGAGCAAAGTGTATAACAATAAGATCTAAGTATTGAATGTGTTTCCTTGTTAGTTTATCATCATAAACTGAAACTTAGTCATTCATGATAAGATTATTCATTCATTTAGAACACGTATATTAAGCTATAATGAGCATAGTTTATGGATTCATAACACAAATGCGTTTTCATAAAAGAGTTCTTATACATTACAAACGTTTTGGATAAACTATAATAGGTATATTTTATGTATCATTTACTTTTCAAACTTATTTATCAAAGGTTTTCAGTTTAGTTCACGTAAATTTGTTAATGAATAAATTTGTGAGTCATTCGCTTCGGGTTACTTCCAAAGTAACCAATTCAAAAAGTCCTATAAATTGTAACCAGAATCTCTTAAAGGGAGAACGTGATAGTTGTGTATAGATCTATATTGGGCTTGACAAACCCACACCAGAGCTGCTTGCAACAGCTAGACCGGCAGGTCTGAGGTGACAAGTGTCATAACAGTTCCGACGCCTGAAGAACGTCGTATTACGAGGCCGTCTAAGTCAAGTATGGTTATGATAGCTCACAAGTGTTATTAACAAATCATAAGATTTACGGGTTCTAACTTTAAATTAGCGAGTTATGTCGATTCAGCTCACTAAAATTTCTTTAAGTAAGGAAAAATACTTGTGCGTCTTCATATCAAAAAGGGTTTTATGTCGATTTAAAATCACTTGTTTTTATCAATAATTACAGATATTGTGGTATGTTTTCAGTCTTGGTATTTAAGACTACACATCATTCATTTCGGGATTTTTCTCAAATCAGAAAGGGTTTTATGCCAGTTTAAAACCACATTTATATCCTTAAGTGTGACAAATACTTGTTCATTTTCGGACCTGGCATTTAGGACCATATAACTTTTATAAGGAAAATATTGGATTTTCTTTGTAACATACATCTCTTTACAAATATCGATTTTCAAACTCTTACTTTCAAAAGATTATGAACTCACCAACCTTTGTGTTGACACTTTTCAAAACTACTTGTATTCTCAGGAATTCAGTGAAACAGGAAATCAACCACGTTTTGAGGATGGGACGATAAATCGTCAAACAGTTCATTTTGTATCATAATGTAATTGATTCGAATCATGTAAAAATATACATTGGTGTAACTTTTTCAATTATATTTATGATGGTTGTATTTACTTTGAGCACTATTATACTCGTTGTTGTGATACTCTACATGAAGTCCTCCACCCCCGGATGTTTCTGCCATCCTTGGTTTGGGGGTGTGACAGCCGCGGCCACTGCAACGTTTAGAGTTGCTGCGTCGATTTGTGGAGAAGGTATGGGAGTTATCGGAGTAGCGTGTCTGGGTGATCTGCAAGGAGGCATCTTTGCTAAAAGAAAACAAAGATGAGACAGAATAAGTCTATAGCAACGGACACAAGCCGAAAGCTGAAAAGAAAAGGTTATCCTAGTTATGGATGTATCGGGTCCTGACTTCCACAGGGTTCTAGGAACAATTCATAAACGAGTCTATACTTAATAAACTCTATGAATTTGAAATAACTATCCTCGAATAAGTATCTGTTTCCTGAATAATTGTTACTAGCTGCATGTAAGAAAAATAATTCTAACCCATGTAATGTTTCCACTCGCTCGATAAATTATCCTAATTAATATTTATTAGTGTGACGCGCAAGATGTTTTGGTTACTTCGGATGATCTTTCCTTGAAAACTTCTCATGAATTTGTCCTTTTTCCTCCTGAACTCTTCTATTGTCTACTATGAGGAAGTGGTTACGTTTATTTGGGCTTGTCGTGCGAGAATGAAAGTGACTAAAGAACCTATGAGCTTTAAGGTAACTTTATGGGGTGATCCTTACAGAATCTTCCTATAATTATACTAGGTATACCAGTTGGTATTGTATATAATTGAAGATCAAATAAACCTTCGAACAATTGATCCCACCTCAACACTACTTCCTTAAAAGGAATGGATAGCGAAGCGTCGGTCACAAATTCTATGTCTATAAGGTCTTGATTATATATAAAACTTTATAGATATACCCTGTAAGATTATAGGCCTATCCGCAAGGGTCTTTTAAGTAATCACATAAGTTATGTATCTAGACTAAAATACTCCTATAGTATCCTAACGTGCTATACTTGTTATGTTCTAGACTTGTTATCGCGCTATCGTATCATAGAATACTCCTATAGTACTCTAACTCTAACTGTACTTGTTCTGACGCTCTCTTGACTGGTGATAAGGTAAGTTTTAACCCTGTTGCAACACCACATCATTCCCAAACACATGTCGGTCACATCTCGAATGAATATAGTTGATCAGGCTATATTGATCCTAGCTATGATTACATAACTGTTCAGGTCGACGACAGTGTCCAACCTCTAAATACTTTTAGTTCTGTTCTCCTTGTGATCCTAGTTCTATTATGTACATGTATGAGCAAGTAGGTATATTTTTATAACTTGAAGTTATACTCTAAAATATATCATTATCCAGAGCACTTAAGCCCCATTGTATTTATAGACGTACATCTTTTATCAGTTGATATACTTAGTTCACTATAAACAATGCTCTGATACCAATCTGTCACACCCCAAAACCGGAACGGCGGAAACGTTCGGGGGTGGAGAACGTCATGTCAAGTATCACGAGATATGTATATGGTAAGCAAGTAATGAACAACCATTTCATTTAGAAAGAAAGTGTTTACAATGTATGTGTTCACAAAACATAGAAGTCATAAACAAATAACAAAACAAGACTTGAAGCTATAATGCTCCATCTTCTGAAGTCCCAGCACGAGCACTTGTCTAATAGTCTCCTGAGAATACAAGTTATTTGAAAGAGTTGATCAGCAATTAAGCTGGTGAGTTCATAAGATTTTAGTGATGTGAGTAAGCTGTAAAAATGTGGTTTAAAATGTATATGTAAAGTACTGTAAGCTTTAAGGTGTTGTTTTGTAAAGTTTGCCTGTTCCTCTAGAAAATCATATATTTCCTACTTAAAATGGGAGTTGAGTAAAATGACACTAAAAGCCTTTCTATGTGTAATAAGTGGGTACAAGTTATATATACTTGGAGTAAACAAACAATCGATGATGCGTATCTGCCCTCAACCTACAACCCGATGGGGTACAGTAAGTAAGGCGGATAGCACATATTCCATTGGTTGTTAGATCGTTGTCATATATAACCTTGGGGTACTCACTTGTTACTCATGGAGTTATTTGTAATGGTTCCTTTATGTCCAATGGAGAGTTCCTTTTAAGAAAACCTATATTTCTTATAATAAAATATTGACTATGGTGATTACTTTTATAATAGTTTTGTTTATACTGCTATATATAATTTGGTATCGGGTAGATAATAGATTGGGTGACCTCGGTGTAAACCCACATCCAAAGGGAACAGGACGTACAGCGAAGAACACACATCCTATTAGCTGTTGGATATTTGTCTTATATATAAACATGGTGTGTAAACTAAGGTATTATAGAGTTAACTCACTTAAAGTCTTTAAAACTGTATTGGCTTAATAAAATGGATTAAGCCCTTAACTGGGAAACCACTAGTTTTGTATATCCAAAAGTACTGACTTTGAAACAAAAGCTTTGTACTAGAAAAACTATGCATTGACTCTGTGTCCTATGACCTGATCCATACCTGGTACCCTTATGATGACTTAATGTATACTAAGCATAAATATATATAGATTCGGGTAGATAAAAGATTGGGTGACCTCGGTGTAAACCCACATCCAACGGGAACAGGACGTACAACGAAGAACACACATCCTATTCGTTGTCGGAATCTACTTAGCATATACGTAGTCTATAGTGTATACATTAAGGAATCATAAAGCTAGCATCATGGTCCTAACTTTTAAAGTAGCCTTCTACCAAGACTCGATTGTTTGAAAGCAGTCTTCTACCAAGACTCTACTGTTATGAAAGCAGTCTTCTACCAAGACTCTACTGTTCCTTTGTCAACTGAAAAGTACATTCTACTTAGTTTATAACCTATCTCGATTAGAGAATAGATCAACCTTCAAGTGTTACCAACACTTTATGAAAGTAATGGGAGAAATGAGTACCCTGATGTCGTTTATACTGACATACGGAGGTACTAACAACCTAAAAACATATGTGTTTTTATTAAGGTCATAATGTGATAAGAAATTCCCATACTAAACGTTCTCCCTACGAGAGATTCTGGGAATCAAGGTTGACTTTCTCAACGAGTTGATAGGCCACGTTATCCACATTAAAGTTATGTGATCACTTATGCCCAATATAACTACCACAATGTGTTGTGATTCATTGGTATAGTTAGATCCTGAAATTGTTCCACACCATAGCACCTTATTATGTTCTATTCTGTTATGTGTTGTTCTGTGTGTGCTTCATTGTACTAGAAGTAATGATTAGTATTCTCTTAAACTATACCTATAATAGTTTACTAATGCTCTAACTGGACTGTTACTGAAAAGACTCATTTATCTACAAAGTTATGCTTATACTTTAAAAATGGAGTTTTTATATAACTATAAAGTAACATAACCCTTAAAAGAGTTTTGAAATGTAAAGACGAATTATAAATGACATAAGTAACATATTGGAAAATGTTTAACAACAAATAATTACACAATTATCATTGTGTTCAACTTGTATTCCGCCTCCCCCCCCCCCTTAAAACAGTTTAAAATAGTTAAATGATTCATTACGGGGTATGAACTCACCTGATGTGGGTGATTCAAACAGGTATGCGCGTACGGATGAGAAGTTCCATGAATGAAGTTCCGAGACACAATAAGTCCTAAATGATATTTAAGGATACGTAATGACGTGAATATAGTGTTTATAAACAACTATATGAAAGGAAACACCTTCCGGGACTAGGAAACACCTTAACCAAGTGTTGGAATCACATGTGATTCAACCTAGGAGGGTATAAAGGCACTTATATGAGTTTACTACGATGAGTTCACGGCCCAAGGGAGTTTACGGCCGTAAACTCATGGTTACTCATGGGTTATTGCTAGTTTGAAGTCTAGGGAATTATTTAGGGACATTAGCTCTAGCCTAGGGTGAGAAATACCACTTTCTTTGGAGTTTTTGAGGTATAAACTCATCGCCAAATATGTTGATGAGGGTCTTAAAGGTAATAAGGAAGCATTCTAAATCCATGCTTAAGCCCTTGGAAGTGTTTGGGGCATCAAAACACCCTAACTTGAGTTTTCGGCCCATAGACCATTTGGTCATGTGTTTGCGGCCGTAAACACTTATGGGAGATGATATTTTGCTTGTTTTGAGTCCTAAACACATCTAGGTAAAGTTCTATGCTTGTCTCTTGGCTTATGGAAGGCATTTAGGGTTTTGGCACCCTAAAATGGAGTTCACGGCCCAAGAACTTCCTTGGCCGTGAACTCACTTTTGGTCCTCGATTTTTAATGATTTTGATGCCTAAACATGTCAAGGTTTGTCCCATGTTTGTTTTCCAAGGTCTAGGGGTCATTGGGCACACTTTGGCCCTTAAAATGGAGTTTACTCCCCAAGGTGTTCTTGGGCGGTAAACTCACAGATCTTGGTGTTTTCCTATGATTTCTAGTGTATTAAGCATATATAAAGCTTTAAAACAACACTAGGTAGAAGTACTCACTTTCCAGAACAAAAGTCCGAAGATCCTTGAGAGAGAATTTGGCTTTTCTCTAGTTGGAATTGTAACTAATGAATAATTTGGTTCAGAATTCTATATATAGTCCTGGGATTTTTGGCAGAAAATATTTTATTCCTGGAAAGAACTCTAATATCATAGAGTTTTGGAATAACAGAGTTGCACAAGACCCAAGTGCAACCTTTCTCCTGATATCTCCTTAAGTGTAAATCCTGAGTTGCTCAAACTTGTCCCAAAAGTTTGAAAGTTATCAAAAACAGACTTGGCTTCTATTGAAGTGGAAATTTTTGAGTTGTCACAGGTCGTGGTTTTTGTCCTCAGGATTTGGAGACACTATATGTATGGTATTCGGTGTACTATCTACACTGACCACAAGAGTTTGAGGTACTTGATGGTCCCTCCGAATCTGGATATGCGGCAGTGGAGATGGTTGGATGTGGTAAAGGATTATGATTGCGAGATCATATACCACCCTGGGAAGAGCATTATGGTGGCTGATGCTTTGAGTGGAAAGGCCATGAGTTCTTCATTCGGAGATATCTACTTGAGGATGATTGTGACATCGCCTTTGTTGGATTTGATCAAGAAGGCTCGGGTGGAGGGATTAAAAAAAGAGAATTGGAAGGCTGAGTGGATCAGGGGACAAAATCCTTTATTTGTCAGAGACAGTCGGGGTTATTGACAGAGTGTGGTAGAGTTTTGATTTTGGCATCAGGTGAGGTGAGAAAGATAGTTCTGGAGGAGGCGCATAAGTCAAAGTTTTCCATCCATCCAGGGTCCATGAAAATATACAGGGATCGCCTTTACCGATTCCCACATGGAAGTTGGAAGATAATACCATGGATATCATCAAAAAATTGCCAAGGACGGCTCGTGGAGTTGATTCTATTGGGGTCATTGTTGATAGATTAACTAAGAGTACGCATTTCATATCAATTGTCGAGATCATATCCACAGAGAGGTTAGCTGACATCTACGTTTGTGAGGTGGTAGTTCGGCACGGGGTGCCAGTTTTCGTGGTTTCAGGACGAGATGTTCATTTCACCTCTAGACTTTAGAGGAAGTTTCATCAGGATTTGGGTAGTCAGACACTCGAAGATATGCTCCAAGCTTGTGTGCTACATTTTGGAGGGAGTTGGGATACTTACCTTCCACTGGCAGAGTTCTGCAAAAATAGTTATCATGCCAGTATTGATTGACCGCCATTTTAGATGTTGTATGGAAGAAGGTTTAGGACCCCGATTTGTTAGGGGAGGTTGGGCATCGAGTCATGGGGATTATAGAGGATGTACTCAAGAGTATTAAGTTGATTCAGCAAGTGCGCGACAAGTTGCGAGTCGCAAAAATCCGGCAGAAGAGTTATGTAGACGAGCGACATTTGGAACTAGAGTTTCAGGTGGGAGACTTGGCACTTTTGAAGGTGTCACCTTGAAAAGGTGTCATCCGATTTCGGAAGTGGGTAAGCTGGACCCCAGATTCATTGGACCCTACAGGATTTCGGCCCAGGTGGGCAAGGTTGCACACCGACTAGATTTTACTGAGGAGCTCAGCCAGATCCATAACACCTTCCATGTGTCTCGGCTTCGGAAGTGTGTGGACGACGATTCTGCTGTTTTTCCTCTGGATGATATTCAGGTTGATGATCGCCTAAATTATGTGCAGAGAGCAGTAGAGATCTTAGATCGGAAGACGAAGACTCTGTGTAACAAAGAAGTGTCACTAGTCAAGGTCTAGTGGAAACAGAGTAAGGGTTATGAATGGCCATGGGAGCCTGAGGTGGAGATGCGAGAGCACTACCTTGATTTATTCGAGAAAACAGAGTTCAAGGACAAAGTCTAGTTCAAGTGAGGGAGAGTTGTAACATATAATTTTTTAGGTATTCTCTTTTGACCCCTGAGTTAAGATTTATTCCAATATTGGTCCCCAATGGCATTTTTGCAATAGTGGGTGCAACATGGGTACGTGGGATGTACCTGGCCCCGTGCTTGTACATAGAGCATACACTGGTACACCAGGCGTACACAATTTGAACCAAACCCTAACATTTAGGGTTTTGTGCAATATATAAGAACCATTATAGTCCCAAAACCCTTCCTCTTATCAGCCTCCATCCCAAAATCAACCCTCCTTGCAAACCCTAATCTATTTTTAGCATTTTGAGCTTTTGAGTTAATTAAGGGGTTTCTTGGTTGTGAAGGAAGATCGTCAAGGAAGTTATTTGCTCTCAAGACTATGGATCCAACATTTTCACTTCATTGTGTATCTTTTCGAGGTAGAAATCCTCAACCTTGATGTATAGTACTTATGGATCTAGTTTTAGCTCAAAGTTGTCACCATTTTGTAGCAAACTTGATCTTTGTGAGTAGGAGATACTCCAAGATGTTGGAGTTGTCCTTTTAGAGGTTTTAGGGTGTGTTAGTCATAAAAATGTGTTCTTGGTCATCAATTTCTTTCCGTGCGTGAGCTAGATTGTCTTAATCAGTAAATAAGTTAGGGTTTTTGGAGCCAAGGTCTTAATAACCATGCTAAACCATATAGTTCGAAACTTTATATTTAAGGACATTTTTTTAGCCTAGATCTAGATTTTAGATGTAAGTGCTTAAGGATTAAGCAATTAATGGTTAAAGTGGTGAGCAGTCGTGCATGATGGGCATACCAAGGGGTACGTTGCACGTATGTGGTCAGCTCCCCGACTTTTGGTCAATCGTGTAGTACGCCCCACATGCTTAATGAGTTAACTCGGTTGACTCAATTAACTTTGACCTGCTTTTTTACTAGGGTTTAACCTAGGGTTATTTGAGGTATTTTGACCTGTGCGCTAAGTTTGTGTTACTGAATTTATTAAGGTGACTGGTAGAGTTGATCTCGGAGCGGCATGTTATTCGGTTTACTCATCTGTCTGTGAGGTGAATCTTCTTACTGTATCCATGGGTCGAAGGCACCAATACCGACCCATTATTTTATTACGTATATTGATAGTTGTTATGTGGTGTATATGTGATTCTATGTTGGGTTGAAATACACCCTACGGCGGGGCCCATTATAGTATGTTTGGGTTGAAATATACCCCAGGGCGAGGGCCACTGCATTGTGTTCGAGTTGAATTAGACCCAAGGACAGGCCCTATATGTGTTGATTGGGTTGAAATACACCTCAGGGTGGGGCCCATAAGCATATATTGGGTTGGATTATACCAAAAGGTTAAGCCCAGTTGTATGTTTGGTATGTGGTACTTTGGTGATCTCACTAAGCTTTGTGCTTACAATTTATGTTTACGGTTTCACGTACTTCCGGTTCGAAAGGGAAGGGTCCGACGTGATTTGCACAACATCCTCCCCTCATGAATTCTGCATTTCAAATAATTGTACTATGATGTTTTGAATATTATGATTTAGTGTTGGTTTTGAACATTTAATGAATGATTTGATAGACTTTTCAATGGAATATTTTATTATCGGTTTTCGGGATGTTACAATATGCCACTTTGAAAGCAGAAGCACCACTATGGTTTTACAAGCGCAATTCTGGAGGTAGAAGCGCCATTTTGGAAGAAAATAAGTGTCATTGTAACAACGTAAATTTTCAAAACAATTTTGCTGTTTTCAAACAACATAATTATCATTTAAACATTCTCAAATCTCATGTTCAACAGTTGTCATCAAATAAAACATATCCCAAGATCACAAATGAAATCCTCTGTCAGTGTGTACGAATCGTGTCGGCACCTTCCCGCGATCGTCACTAGTACCTGAAACACATAACATATAACACTGTAAGCATAGATGCTTAGTGAGTTCCCCAAAATACCAAATACAACATATATTAGCCACTCGAGGCTGTAACTCTGTATGACACTCTAGTCAAAGTGTCTCGGTGGGACCCTCAAGTCCCATAACTCTGTGGACCCTCTGGTCCTAACTCTGTGGACCTTTCGGTCCTAACTTTGTAAAATCTGAATCATATGTAGCATAGAATCACATAGATATCACATCATATAATAGCATACAACATACTCTGCCACATAACTCTAATTACCACTCTAGGTAAAGTATAGTGAGAAGACTCACCTTGGATAACTCGGTAAATCTCAAACACGGTAATACTGGTCTAGCCTCCGCCTAATCACATGGAACAATTACTCTAATGAATACAACTCTCAAAGGCTAGACTAAACCCTCTCTAAGTTCTATCAGAAGTGTGAAAGACCATTTTACCCCTCTAATGGCTCAAAAGTCCAAACATTGACTAGACCTTAAAAGTCAATGAAAGTCAACGGTCAACTTTGACCAGACTCGTCGAGTGCACATAGGTGACTCGGCGAGTCCAAGCATGTCATATGGGTCTATCTAAAGCTCACTCGACTCGTCGAGCGAACCTTCCACTCGACGGGTTACCATTGGTCATGAATCGCAGGGCAACCCGACTCGACTCGTCGACTCCCCTTATGGACTTGGCGAGTTCCTTCCATGGCAACAATCAAACGACCTTCTGAGGTCAGATCTGCTTCTCCAACTAGTAGATCTAACGTTCTAGCACTCAAAAGTCACGTAAAGGTTCGAAATTTAGGCCCATGCATCACACTATCATCTCTATATGCCAAAATAAACCTTTATATGATAATCTAGGCCCCAAAACTCATAAAGGATTGCATAAAGCTGAAGAATAGGGACTCTCTGGACCTTTCAAGGTCCAGATCTGATAATATTGTCACAAGGGGACATAACACACACTAGATCTCTTACCAAAAGTGAAGAGAAGAAACCCTAGATTCATGAAATCTATTACTCAAATGAAGATAGACATGAATCCTTACCTCCCACAGCAACTCTGAATAAAATGATGGAACATTTAAGTCCCACAAGTCAGCCTAGCTTGAAATCCTTCCTTCCCTTTGCTAAAACACACCAAAGAATGATCAGTTAGCCCTGCTCTTGCTCTACAAGCTTTCTCTCTGCTCTCTAGGGTTTCTCAGGAGTGTAGCTGCCACAAATGAAGGCCATAAAGGCCTTTAAATAGGGCACAGGCCCAAAGATTTAGGGTTTCTGCCGCCAGCACAGACTCATCGAGTCACCAAGCCGACTCGTCGAGTCCATTCATTAATCCAGTAAGCCTATCGTGATCCTACTCGACGAGTCTAGGCGTCAACTCGTCGAGTCCCTCTCTTTAACTCAAGATAAAAGGTTAAAATAAAATACATGGGAATCCGGATGTTATAGCCATCCCTTGAAAAGAAGTGTCATTCGCATGCCTGATGTGACATCCTGATGCAATGATGCGCCACTTGGTTCCTTGATATGCCATGGTATCCCTTGATGAGTCGTATGTTATGAATTCTCCTATGATGCTCAAGATTGTTCAAGGAAGCTCAGAAGTTGAAGATGCTCAAGGATTATTGTTTGGTGCACCACCATGATGGTTGATATGCCATGGTGATCTTGATGTGCCACTCTTCCATCAAGATGTGTCACTATGGATCATGATGCTCCATCATATGTGTTGTTGATGCTCATGCAAGGATGAATGTTTTAGAAGTTGTTGCATGGCAGATTGTGATTAGTTGACACCATTCATGAACCTATGGTCTAATGGGTTTGGCCCATTATGGTTTTTAGGTCTGATCCCTCAAGTATAAATAGTGATGCATGTTAAGTCATTTGTGTTGTGTCTTTTGTATCCTTAGTAAGTTAGATGAATCTCTGGTGAATTGTACTTATAACCTCTATTTGAGAACTCTGGAATAAAGAATATGCATCACTTGTTCCTGGGCATAGGTCACCTTAACCGAACCACGTAAATATTGTGTCTTTATATGCTTTTAGTTTTGTGTGTTATCCGCATTACTTCTTAACAAGAGTCATCAGAACTTGGCAAGTGTCATCAGATTTGTTCTAGGTATTGACAAGTATCGTCTGATTTCCTAACATGTAGAGAAATATTTAAAGAAATTGTCCCTAAAAATTTACAAAAATAGTCCTTATGGCAACAAATTGCAACATACATGGTCATAATGTAATATTATTTTATATAAATTAGTTCATGTATAATAGCATAATTTCATAAATATTACCAACTTTCAAATTAATAGCAAAATTATAGAAATTGTACCAACTTTCAAATTAATCTATTCAACTCAAAGTAAGATTAAGAAACTCATCGCAACAAACAAACGGGCCTCACCACTCGCTATGAACATTTACCGGGTTATATCCGGAATTAGGCGTTTTAGAGCAATCTTAAGCCCAATCTAGCACCATTTCAAGGCCCAGTTCTGGACCAAAAAAGGTGCACACCTCTAAGTATGTCTCGTAGGACGTATCTAAGAGTTTATTTTCACTAAATTTTGGTGCAATATAATGGTCCATTGCAAAGAAATTAGCCTCCATATTTTAATTTTAGCGGCCAATTGGGGATAAACCGACGATAACTTGTAATATCTCGTTAATTCAATGTCTTTTTCAAACGCAATTTGGAAAGAAAAAAAAAAAGATAATATGCAACAGTCTATTTTCTAAAAGTCCAATCCTCATTAATAAATAAAGGTTTTTTTGCTACATATCCTATTCTACTTCATTTGGACACATGATATTTTCTAGAATTTTTCAATTTTTTATTTTTCACTTATCATTTTATTGTATTTTTCATTTTATTAAATTAAAATTCCATATTTAATATGTAAGGTATTTATTATAAAGGATTTATGTATGTAATGTATTCAATGTATTAAAGTCTTATTAATTTTAATCATTTAAATTTTTTTCTTATTTTTCTTATAAATTCAAACTTCTCAAATTGTTAAAATTTCATATTTTTTTTAAATAAACAAATATAATACATAAGTATCATACCTATACCTAATTTTGTAATATGTGGATTTTGATGATTGATGAACGTAAGGATGACTTGCCCATTAGATGCTAATATGGAAGGTTTTAATGATCTATAGCGAGTACGAAAGTAAATTTATAATATAATTAAAGGACGCAGAAACTTGCAAAGGTATCAAAAATTATAAAAAAAAAATATTGTTTTATTTCATTAAAAGAGATGACTATGCATTGGTTGAGGTGGCGCTCAGCTTTCGTCTTGGACATTTAAATGTAATTTTTTAGGCATTATGCTGTGTTTATTTCATAATATGGAATTATTGGATTAATATGTAGATGCGTTTACATGTTTTCGAAGGAAAATGCATAAAATGGAGGTTTTTTTCCAAATAAATGAATTTCATGTTTATGGCGGAAAATGCATGTTTTAATGTATATAAGCATGACTCTTTTAGTATAGGCGTACTTCCGAAAGAAAGCCATAGATCACCGATAATATTAGCGGTGACAATTTATTATACGACAGGACAAAAATACACTACATGAAACGAAATTGGGATGAAACTAATATTTGAATTCGTGTTCGTGATTGTGTTAACCGTAAAAAAACACAATGTCGTGTTGTGTCGTGTTCGTGTTAGTGTTCAAAATTCAACACAAAATTGACACGATTTTGCAGTTCTTTATCGTGCTTTTCGTTTTTGTCGTGTTATATTTGATAAAGTATTCATTAAACAAAGTAGTTTTTAGTATATGTTATATTTTTCGTGTCGTGTCGTGCTTGTCGTTTTTTAATTCGTTCGTTTTCGTGTTAGTTAAAAAAACACGACATCGTGTCGTGTCGTGTTCGTGTTACATTAAACATTGTTGTGTCGTGTCGTGTTAGACAGAAACACGAAACGATAGCACGATTTGCCACCCCTAAATAATATGGCAAATAATATGGTTAATGATTTGAAGGGATAACCAACTTTAATCTATGTATAAAATTAGTTATCTTTTTTAGGTATATTTTCAAAAAACATTAAGCTCTCATTTCTTTTATCATAAAATACACTTTTTTGATAGGCAATTATAGGTATAAGTGGCTTCCACAACCATGACATCTTCCTTCAAAATAGATGTGTTTCGATGACTTCAAACCCACGACTTCAATCTTCACTCTTTTCTATTATGTATTTTCTCTCTCATTTCTCTCTTTATCTGTGGCTTAAGAGAACCGTTTACAAACTTTAGAAATCGTTTGCAAACTCCATATTTCTGATGAAGATGAAAAAGGATTGGGTTTATGATAAATTGATATGTCCTAAATTATACATATTTTTAGGTATATTTCAGATATTTTTATAGGCATTTTTATGGAGAAAATGTGTATAATTCCTTTATATTTATATTTGGAACAGAATAGTATCTCAAGAGGCCTATTTGGATATAATTTTGTGAAGTTTTGGGAAAGCAAGTCGGCTAGAGTTAAGCGTGAAAAAAAATATTAATATTTTGAAGATATTTTCCAGATTTATTATTTCTCACAGAGATTTCAAATCTCGTTGCGATTTCAGTCGGTTCTAAAAAACTATTAAAAGAATCCAAAATTCGTCCAAAGCAATGTAAGATAATAAGAAGAATACATAACAAAACGTCCAAAGAAGGCCATCTTTTGGGTCTAAAGTTTATATCAACCACGGACAGGCCTTATAATCGGGTATGGGTTTGTGCTCGCAGGTTGACAGGTTAACGGGTCAGAAAACATAAACTTAACCCAACCCATGACTCGCCAAGCCACCAACCCAGACTATGAGAAGAGCAAAACTAGGGCATACGCTGGGCGTAACCCCCAGTTAGCGCTGCGTGGGGGCCGAGCACCCCGATTCTGGATAGCAGCCGAGTACGCCCAACGTAGGGAGTTGGAACGTTCAGCGTACTCCCTGCTGTTGACTTTTGTTGACTTTTAGGGTTTGGTCAAGATTAAGGAATATTAAGCTTTGGAGGGGTAAAATGGTCTTTTACCCTTCTGTGAGTTGTAAAAGGGTTAGTCTAGCTTCTTGAGGGCCAATATTAATTTGGGATAATTATTATGTGTTAGGCGGAGGCTAAACCGGTGGGTAGGGATCAAGATCCCGAGTGCAAGATTTTCATTCATTAGCTTATACTTACCTTGTGTGGTAAATTTTATGTGTGCCTAGGGGGTCTTATGTGCATGAGCTGTGTAATGAGATATCCTGCTATTTATTTGTGTTATGCTTTTGTGTATTATTTAAGATGTCGAGTTAAAGGGACCGGAGGGTCCATCTGAGTTGTGGGACCAGAGCGTCCCACTAAGACACATCGACCAGAGGGTCTTATTGAGTTATAGCCTCGAGTGGCTAATGTTATGTGTGTAGTATTTTGGGGAACTCAGTAAGTTTTATGCTTACCGTGTTATGTGTTATGTGTTTCAGGTAGCTCCGAGGATCGCATCAAGGCACCGACATGATTGTACACACCGGCGGGAGATTGTTATTTTTATGATTCTGGGATTGTGTTTTATTTGTTGACATTCAGACATATGTGATTTGAGAATTACGAAATGAGTTATTATTGTGTTTAAATATGACAAATTTGTTTGAAAATTTTCGTCGTTACAAGTTGGTATCAGAGCCTTGGTTTGAGGGATTCGGATGCACCCTCGGGTGTGTTTGGACACAAACTGAGGATTTGATAAGGATTTTCAAAAAGAGATAACTTTTTCGAAAAATGAGCAAGAGTTTAAGAGAAGTTGAGCCGGAGCAGTGTGTACAATCAGCCAGAGTCGAGCGGTGATTTCCTAAAATACCCTCATTTTATGTTATGAGATATTTTATGCGATATAATGCATGCTAGAGAGTAGGTTAAGTGATTCATATATATTAGGACTAGGGTCGCCTGATTTGTGATGCCTTAGCCTAGGGATTTCTACTATTAGTGCTTAGCTTGAGTATGAGTACCTAGCAGGAGTGAGCCAATGAGAGAACTACTGTGAATGTAGCTTGTGAGGCATAGAGTACTTGTAAATTAGGATCCGAGGCGGAGGACTTGGGGTGAACATTGATGGTGTGTGGAAGGTAATATTGTACCTGTACTACTGGAAGCACCGGATCAGTGTGCAGCCCAGGTAAGAATCCTAGGGATGCTAAGGAACAAGTAGGGGAGGGTGATCGAGTGTGAGTATGCTCGAGCGAATCTCTGATGATATTGTGTTGTGTTTTAGAGACGTCAAGGTGGGGACATGCCACAACCCTGGGAGCAGTGGGAGTAGTGATGAGGAGATACGGAGGATGATCCACGAGGAGGTGGCTGCATGTAACACCGTAAAAATTCAAACAATTTTTCGCATTTTCAAACATATTTTTACAAACTCATTCATTCATAAATTGTCATAGTATCACGTCTTTGTTTCACAAAGTATCTCCCAAGATCAAAATACATAAAATCCCGTGTGTGTGTGTGTGTACGAATCAAGCCGGCGCCTTCCCGCGGTCATCACTGGTACCTGAAACACATAACACGTAACACTGTAAGCATAAGCTTAGTGAGTTCCTCAAAATACCACTCTAACACATAATCGCCACTTGAGGCTGTAAATCTATCGACCCTCTGGTCAATGTGTCTCAGTGGGGCCCTCCAGCCCCAACTCTCTATGGGCCCTCTGGCCCTAACTCTAGGGACCCGAAAGTCCCAACTCTGTAACTCTGAATCATGCATATCACATATCATAATAAATCACAACACATAAATAACATGCAAATACACTGGCATATAACTCTATAGTACTTTGTCACATAACTTTGTTACCACACTAGGTAAAGTATAGTGAGAAGACTCACCTTAGGCGTCTTGATAAATCTCTGACTCGGTGGAAAATATTGCCTAGCCTCCTCCTATTCACATAAATAAATACTCTTATAAATATAACTCTCGAGACTAGACTCAACCTGCCATTGGCACCCTCAGAAGGGTAAAAGACTATTTTACCCCCTCTTGTCACAAGGACTCCATTGATGACCAAACCCTAAAAGTCAACAAAAGTCAACGGTCACACTTTGACCCTACTCGCCGAGTGCACCCTGGTGACTCAGCGAGTTCACACATGTCCTCTAACTCTTTGTCCTGCTTGACACGTCGAGTCCCTCCCTATGCTCGACGAGTCATACCAAGCATGAATCGTGGGGCCACCCCGACTCAACTCGCCGAGTCTTAAGAACAACTCGGCGAGTACCGCCTTGAACTCCAATCCTCTAACCCCCTCCTGACTCACTGAGTCATCCCCTAACTCGGCAAGTCTACTCACTGAGCAATTTACGTGAAACCCTAACCCTACTCGCTGAGTCTCAAGAACAACTCGGCGAGTTCATGCCATGCATAAACTCTACTGACCTCCTGAGGTCAGATCTGTTTCCCCAAACCATAGATTTGTCCTCCCCAAGCATGAATGTCACGAAAAGTTCGAAACTTGATGCTTGTATAACCACAACAAGGCATCAAAAGGAGATTTGGTCCCAAAAATGGCAACCTAAGTCCAATAACCCCAAACTGATCCATAAAGCTCCAAGGCTTAAGGTCTCTGGACCTCTTTGAGTCCAGATCCAAGGCACAACCTCGAAGAGGGACTATTTGCTCCACATAACCACTCTCCAAAGGGGTTAGAAAACCCTAAATCTAATGATCAACACCAAAACTGAAGGAGGTTCAAACTATTACCTCAAAATGAAGTCTCTGAACTCTAGAATTGCTTGAATCGCACCTCCTCTTTGCTCTTGTCACCTTCATCTTGCTAAACCAAAGGTACAAGGATCAAAAAGTGACTTCTTCTCCCTCACAACGATTTGGCTCACTTAGGGTTCTCTCAAGGGACTGGTAGCCGCAATGGCAGTCTATAGGTGCCCTTAAATAGGCTCTAAACCCCGGGGATTAGGGTTTCGTTAAACCTTGTGGACTCGCCGAGTCCACTAATGGACTAGGCGAGTCTGGACGTGAACCCGGGTGAACATCCGCGACCCTACTCGGCGAGTCTTGGCTCCAACTCGCCAAGTTCCTCCACAAACTCCAAAATAATTAAATAAAATAATATACCTAGGAAATCAGGATGTTACAATTCTCCCCCACTAGAATCTGACTTCGCCCTCGAAGTCTCACTCTGGAAACAAGTTCGGATGCTGCTCACGCATCTCGCGCTCCGGCTCCCAAGTAAGCTCTGACCCTTTCCGGTGTTGCCAATGGACCTGCACCAGAGGCACCTCTTTGTTCCTCAGAACCTTGATCTTTTGATCCCGAATAGCCACCGGTTTCTCAATGTAGTTCAGGCCCACATCCACCTGAATATCCTCTAATGGCACTACTGCCGACTCATCGCCTATACACTTTCACAACTGGGACACATGGAAGGTGTCATGAATCTGACCTAGCTCTACAGGTAGCTCCAACCAGTAGGCTACCCTGCCTACCTTCGTGATCACCCGAAAAGGACCAATATATCGGGGTCCCAACTTGCCCCTCTTCCTGAATCGGATCACTCCTTTCCAAAGAGAGACCTTCAGGAGTACAAAGTCGCCGACCTGGAACTCGAGCTCGGACCGGCGTCTGTTCGCATAACTCTTCTGACGACTCTGAGCGGTCAATAACCTTTGCCTGACCTGCTATATCTGCTCAGTCTTCTGAAGCACGATCTCGGTACTACCCATAACATGCTGCCCGACCTCTTCGCAGCAAATGGGGGTCCGACACCTTCTCCCATACAACAGCTCAAAGGGTGGCATACCAATGCTCGAATGGCTGTTGTTGTAGGAAAACTCTGCCAAGGGAAAATACATGTCCCAAATCCCACCGAAATCCAACAGACATGCTCGGAGCATATCCTCGAGCGTCTGAATCGTCCGCTCGCTCTGTCCGTCAGTCTGGGGGTGGTATGTGGTACTAAAGTGCATCCTAGTACCAAATTCCTCATGAAATTTCATCCAGAATCTGGAAGTGAAATGCACATCTCGGTCTGAGACAATCGAGATCAGCACTCCATGCCGTGATACCACTTCCCTCACGTACATCTCTGCCAACTTCTCTACGGAAGAGCTCTCACTGATAGCAAGGAAGTGGGCGCTCTTTGTCAACCTGTCCATAATCACCCAAATTGCATCGACCCCCCTAGCAGTCCTTGGTAATTTGGTGAAAAATCCATGGTAATCTGTTCCCACTTCCACTCGGGAACCTCCAACAGCTGCAACTTACCATGCGGTCTCTAGTGCTCGGCCTTAACCCTACGACAGGTTAAGCACCTCTCAACAAACCACACGACATCCCTCTTCATACAGGGCCACCAATACTCCCTCTTCAGATCTAAATACATCTTAGTGGCCCCAGGATGGATCGAGAACTTCGACCAATGAGCCTCCTCCATCAAAATGGTATGCGTCCCGCCCACAAACGGTACCCAGATACGATCCTAAAATGTCATAAGCCCCCGGCTATCGGTAACGAACTCCGATACCAACCCGACAACTCGCTCTCTCTTCTGGTTTTCTGATCTCACGGCCTCAGCCTAGGCCCCACGAATGGTGTCCAACACCGGAGCCATCACGGTCAATCTCAAAAAAATATCTCGCATCGGGGCGCTCTCCGCCCTTCGGCTCAGTGCATCGGCTACAACATTAGCCTTACCCGGGTGGTATAGGATCTCGTAGTCGTAATCTTTTAGCACATCCAACCATCTCCTCTGGCACATATTCAGGTTGGGCTGATCCATCAAGTACTTCAAGCTCTTGTGGTCCGTGTATATGGTACACCGAACCCCATACAGGTAGTGACGCCAGATCTTTAGGGCGAACACCACTGCCCCCAACTCTAGATCGTGGGTGGGATACCTCGTCTCATGAGGCTTTAGCTGCTTCGATGCATATGCTATCACATGCCCTCTCTGCATCAGCAGTACTCCCAACCCCAAGATCGACACATCACAATACACCACAAAGTCCTCCATTCCTTTTGGGAGGGCTAACACTGGGGCTTCGCATAGCCTCTGGCGAAGTGTCTCGAAGGAGGCCTGCTGCTCTGGGCCCCATGAAAAAGCGACACCCTTCCGGGTCAACCTGGTGAGTGGCACAGCGATCTTGGAGAAATCCCTGATAAATCTCCGATAATAGCCTGCCAGCCCTAAGAAACTCCTGATCTCGGTGGGTGACCTCGGCACCTCCCAACTCATCACTGCTTCAACTTTCGCCGGTTCGACCAATATCCCTTTCTGGTTAACAAGGTGCCCTAGGAACTGGACCTCTCGCAACCAGAAATCACACTTGGAGAATTTGGCATAAAGCCTCTCCGATCTCAGAACTCCGAGGATCTCCCTCAAATGCTCCTCATGTTGCTCTTTAGATCTCGAATACACCAAAATGTCGTCGATGAATACGATCACCGAGCAATCCAACATCGGCCTGCTCACTCTGTTCATGAGATCCATGAACACTGCCAGGGCATTGGTGAGTCCGAAGGGCATCACCACAAACTCGTAATACCCATAACGAGTCTTGAACGCTGTCTTCTGGATGTCCTCATCTCGCACCCTTATCTGATGATATCCAGACTTTAATCGATCTTGGAGAACCAAGATGCTCCCTGCAACTGATCGAACAAATCCTCGATCCTCAGCAACGGGTAACGGTTCTTGTCCGTCAGCTTGTTCAACTCCCGGTAATCAATGCCCATCCGGTGTGAACCATCCTTCTTCTTGACAAAAAGGATAGGCGCTCCCCACGGCGAGCTGCTCGGCCGAATAAACCCCTTTCCCAGCAACTCCTGAAGCTGCGAGGACAACTCTTGCATCTCTGGAGGTGCAAGGCGATAGGGCACCTTGGCGATAGGCGCGGCCCCCGGAACCAAATCGATACTGAACTCCAGTTGCCTCACGGGAGGCACGCCCGGCAACTCCTCTAGAAATACATCCGGGAACTCACGCACTATCGGAACCTCATCAACTGACCTCGGTCTCTCTGAATCAACCCGAGTATCCATCACATACGCTACAAAACCCCTACAGCCCTACTGTAGACACTGGCTTGCCCTAGCGGCCGAACAAAATGCTGACCGAGAACGTGTACCCTCGCCATACACCGTAAGAACTCCCCCAATAAGGTCTCGTATGGTCACCAGCTGTCGCTCGCAGTCGATAACCGCTCCGAATCTGCTCAACCAGTCCATGCCCACGATGACACAAACATCTCCCATCGCAATAGGAACTAAATCAATCGAGAACCCAACACCGAAAATATCGAGTACACACCCTCGGATCACCTCTGTGGCATATACCGCCCTCTCGTCAGCTATGGAAACTCTCAGAGGTCGACTCAACGCCTGACGACTAACACTGATGTGCTGACTAAAAGCCGAACATACAAAAGACCAACTCGCACCCGAGTCAAATAACACTAAGGCAGGTACAAAATTCACAAGAAAAGTACCTACGCATAACATAATATAAGCACAATATCTCAACATCAAAATAAATACACGAAAGAATACATACCAGCCACAACATTGGGCGTTGCGCGGACCTCCTCCGCGGTCAACTGAAAGGCTCTCCCTCGTGCCTTCGGTGCCTCGGCCTTCACTGGCCGGCTCTCAGTAGCTCTGATGGCAGCAGGGGCAGATCCCTGAGATGCTCCCTGTGCTGATCACCGCAACTGCGGACACTCTGCCTTCCGGTGTCCGGTCTTGTTGTAGTGAAACATATTGCAAACCCCTTGGGACAATCCTTGGCCATATGCCCCTCCTTTCCACATTTGTAGCAAGACCTTGCTTGCACACCCCACCGTGGCTCTTGCTGCACTTGCCACAAGTGTGGACCCTCTGGTTCCTTGATCTCAAATCAGCGGGCTTGGCCCGCTTGGCTATCGGATGAGACTGTACCGGTCGCCGATCCCTCCCCTGAGACTCAGCCTCCTCCCTAGCCTGGGTCTCCGGCTCTATCTCCCTCTTCCGGGTATTTGCCTGAAGCTCGACAAATGTCCGATACGTCGAGTTCGCCACGAACTCTCGTATATCCCTCCTCAAAATGCTCAAATATCGACTCATATGTGCCTGCTAGGAGGACACATGCTCTGGGCAGAACATCGCCCGCTCATGAAACATACTGCAAACCCCTTGGGGCAATCCTTGGCCATATGCCCCTCCTTTCCACATTTGTAGCAAAACCTTGCTTGCACACCCCACCGTGGCTCTTGCTGCACTTGCCACAAGTGCGGACCCTCTGGTTCCTTGATCTCGAATCAGCGGGCTTGGCCCGCTTGGCTACCGGATGAGACTGTACCGGTCACCGATCCCTCCCCTGAGACTCAGCCTCCTCCCTAGCCTGGGTCTCTAGCTCTATCTCCCTCTTCCGGGTATTTGCCTGAAGCTCGACAAATGTCCGATACGTCGAGTTTGCCACAAAATCTCGTATATCCCTCCTCAAAATGCTCAAATATCAGCTCATACGTGCCTGCTCGGAGGACACATGCTCTGGGCAGAACATCGCCCGCTCATGAAACATCCTCGTAATCACCGTAACAGACTCAATACCCTGCTTGAGGGTCAGAAACTCCTAGGCCAAATGCTCCCTATCCACCTGGGGAAAGTACTCATCTCGGAACATAGCAGTGAACTTCTCCCAGGTCACTGCAGCAAGCTCAGCAGGCGTATAGTGTTCCATCACAAACTTCCACCAATCCTTCGCTCCCAAGCGAAGCTGGTTCAGCTCGAACCGAACTCTCAAATGCCCTGGAGACGAGCAAGTAAAGAAACACCCCTCTATGTCTGAAATCCACCTCATCATCGCAATCGGATCCTGGGTCCCATCAAACTCTGGTGGTTTTGTTTTGCTGAACTCTCGGAACAGCAACACATCACCACCCTGCGGCCTAGTCGCAGCTATAGCTGCAGTGGCTGCAACAACAACAGCCTCAGAAAGTGCAGCGTACTTGTCATCAAATGTCTCTATCAGCGTGGTCTTGATAGACCCGAACATCTCTGGTATCTCTGCCCTAATGGCCGCAGCCACCTCCTCCTGGATGATCCTATGGATCTCCTCATCACTCGTACCGCTGGTCCCTGGTGTGTGGCGTGTCCCAACCATGATCTCCCTCTCTCTGAAATACAACACAAGAATAAATTTCAGGGACTCGCTCGGGTATGCTCACACTCGAATACTCCACCCTACGTGTCCCTTGGTACTCCAAGGATTCTTACTTGGACTGTGCACTGCCCCGGTATCTTCAGTAGTACGGGCCCAATACTACCGTCCACACCGCATCAGCATTCACCCCAAGTCCTCCTCCCAGAGTCTCAAATCACAAGTACTCTACTCTCTCTAATCATTTGATACTCGCTAGCAGATCTCTCATAACCTCCTCGCTGCTACCTAAACACTCTGAAGTATTCCTAGCAGCAAGACTCCTAGACTCAGGCATCACATATCAGGCCACCCTAGTCCTAATAAGAATACCTAGTCTACTCTAGCATGCATAGCATAACTCATCATATAACATATCACATCATATCTTATAACACTTATCGTAATGGTATTTTGGGAAATCACCGTTCGGGCGCTGGCTGTTCGTACACACGATTCTGCTCTGTTTGTCTCGTAAGTTCTCTCTCTTTTTTGAAAACTTATTTTATTATCAAAATTTCCTCAAATCCTCAGTTTGAGTTTAGATACGCCCGAAAGTGCACCCGAATCCCTCAAACCAAGGCTCTAATACCAACTTGTAACACCGTAAAAATTAAAACAATTTTTCGCATTTTCAAACACATTTTTACAAACTCATTCATTCATAAAATATCATAGTATCACGTCTTTGTTTCACAAAATATCTCCCAAGATCAAAATACATAAAATCCCGTGTGTGTGTGTGTGTACGAATCAAGCCGGCGCCTTCCCGCGGTCATCACTGGTGCCTGAAACACATAACACGTAACACTGTAAGCATAAGCTTAGTGAGTTCCCCAAAATACCACTCTAACACATAATCACCACTCGAGGCTGTAACTCTGTCGACCCTCTGGTCAACGTGTCTAACTGGGGCCCTCCAGCCCCAACTCTCTGTGGGCCCTCTGATCCTAACTCTAGGGACCCGAAAGTCCCAACTCTGTAACTCTAAATCATGCATATCACATATCACAATAAATCACAACACATAAATAACATGCAAATACACTGGCATATAACTCAATAGTACTTTGTCACATAACTCTGTTACCACACTAGGTAAAGTATAGTGAGAAGACTCACCTTAGGCGTCTTGGTAAATCTCTGACTCGATGGAAAATGTTGCCTAGCCTCCTCCTATTCACATAAATAAATACTCTTATAAATATAACTCTCGAGACTAGACTCAACCTGCCATTGGCACCCTCAGAAGGGTAAAAGACTATTTTACCCCCCTCTTGTCACAAGGACTCCATTGATGACCAAACCTTAAAAGTCAACAAAAGTCAACGGTCACACTTTGACCCTACTCGCCGAGTGCACCCTGGTGACTCAGTGAGTTCACACATGTCCTCTAACTCTTTGTCCCGCTTGACACGCCGAGTCCTTCCCTATGCTCGACGAGTCATACCAGGCATGAATCGCGTGGCCACCCCGACTCAACTTGCCGAGTCTCAAGAACAAATCGGCGAGTACCGCCTTGAACTCCAGTCCTCTAACCCCCTCCTGACTCACTGAGTCATCCCCCAACTCGGCAAGTCGACTCACTGAGCAATTTACGTGAAACCCTAACCCTACTCGCCGAGTCTCAAAAACAACTCGGCGAGTTCATGCCATGCACAAACTCTACTGACCTCCTGAGGTCATATTTGTTTCCCCAAACCATAGATCTGGCCTCCCCAAGCATGAATGTCACGTAAAGTTCGAAACTTGATGCTTGTATAACCACAACAAGGCATCAAAAGGAGAGTTTGTCCCAAAAACGGCAACCTAAGTCCAATAACCCCAAACTGATCCATAAAGCTACAAGGGTTAAGGTCTCTGGACCTCTTTGAGTCCAGATCCAAGGCACAACCTCAAAGAGGGACCATTTGGTCCACATAATCACTCTCCAAAGGGGTTAGAAAACCCTAACTCTAATGATCAACACCAAAACTGAAGGAGGTTCGAACTATTACCTCAAAATGAAGTCTCTGAACTCTAGAACCGCTTGAATCGCACCTCCTCTTTGCTCTTGTCACCTTTTTCTTGCTAAACCAAAGGTACAAGGATCAAAAAGTGACTTCTTCTCCCTCACAACGATTTGGCTCACTTAGGGTTCTCTCTAGGGACTGGTAGCCGCAATGGGAGGCTATAAGTGCCCTTAACTAGGCTCCAAAACTGGGGGATTAGGGTTTCATTAAACATCATGGACTCGCCGAGTCTGGACGTGAACCCGGATGAACATCCGCGACCCTACTCGGCGAGTCTTGGCTCCAACTCGCCGAGTTCCTCCACAAACTCCAAAATAGTTAAATAAAATAATATACCTAGGAAATCAGGATGTTACACTGCAACTATCCGAGCAGAGATTCCGGAGATGTTTTGGTCTATCAAGATAACCTTGATTCAGATGTTTAAAGGGTGATACGCTGCTACCACTGAGGCAGCTACTGTTGCGGCCACTGTAGTCGTCGCTGCTGCTAGGCCACAGGGAGGTGACTCGTTACTGTTCTGAGAGTTCAGCAACATCAAGCCATTGGAGTTTGATAGGACGCAGGATCCGATTGCTGCGATGAGGTGGATCTCCGATATCGAGGGGTGTTTACACGTGTTCCTGTCCCGACAATTTGAGATTTTGTGTTGCGCTGAACCAGCTTCGCTTGGGAGCGGAGGACTGGTGGAAGTTTGCGACAACTGGCTTTACCACTGCAGATCATGCTGTAGTGAAATGGGCTAGGTTTGTTCAGATGTTTCGAGACGAGTATGTTCCCCCGGTGGATAGGGAACGTTTGGCGTAGGAGTTTCTGTCTCTCAGGTAGAAGACAGAGTCAGTGACTGAGATCTCGAGGATGTTCTATGAGAGGGCGATTTTTTTACCTGAACACGTTTCCACCGATCAGGCACATGTGAGCCGATTATCTGAGCATACTGAGGAGGGATATACGAGAGTTCGTGGCGAAGTTGTCATACCGGACATTGGCCGAGCTTCAAGCCAATGCCAGGTGGAGGGAGATTAAGCTTGAGTTACAGACCAAGGATGATGATGAGGAGTCCCGGGGGAGGGACCGGAGAACAGTGTAGTTGTAGCCGGCGACGAAGCGGGCCAAGCCCGCTAATTCCAGAGTTGGGGGCCAGAAGGGCCACACTCGTGGCAAGTGCGGCAAGAGTTACGAGGGTTCTTATCGTACGGGGATCTGTTACAAATGTAGCAAGGAGGGGAACATGGCGAGGGATTGCCCCAAGGGATTTTCGTTTTGCTTTCATTGCAACCAGACCAACCACTGGAAGGCCGAGCGCCCCCAGCTAGTGCAGGGATCAGCGCAGGTATCTGCACCTACTTTTATGTGTGCTACTGAGATCCGTCTAGTGAAGGCCGAGACACCGAAGGTTCATGGGAGAGCCTTTCAGCTGACAGCGGAGGAGGTCTGCGCATCACCTGACATTGTGGCCGGTACATATTCTTATTTTATTCTTTGAGCTATTTGGTACTTATATTGTGATTATTTATAGTTATTTTTTTGTGTGTTATGTGCCTGCCTTGGTGTTATTTGACTCGGGTGCGAGTCGGTCATTATAATGTTTAGTTTTTATTCATCACCTTAGTATCCGTCGAGAGGCATTGATTCGACCTCTGAGAGTTTCCATAGCTGATGAGCATTTGGTGTTTGCGACTGATGTGATCCGAGGATGTGTGCTTGATATTTTCGGAGTTGAGTTTCTACTAGATCTGGTGCCGATCGCGATGAGGGATGTCTGTGTCATCGTGGGCATGGATTTGTTGAGTCAATTTGGAGCTATGATCGACTGTGAGCGCCAGCTAGTGACTATACGAGACCCTAGTGGGGGAGTACTTACGGTATACGGCGAGGGCACTAGATCTGGATCAACGTTATGCTCTGTTGCCAGGGCGAGGCAGAGTTTGCAGCAGGGATGTATGGGGTTTCTTGCGTATGTGTTAGATGCTCGGGCTTCTGTGGAGAGATCGAGTTCTCTCTTTGAGGTTCTGATAGTGTGCGAGTTTCCAGATGTTTTTCCCGAGGAGTTGTCGGGTGTGCCTCCTAGAGCCAGGTAGAGTTTCAGATTGATTTGGTGTCGGGTGCAGCCCCTATTGCCAAGGCACCCTATCGCCTTGTGCCACCAGAGATGCAGGAGGTATCCTCACAGCTCCAGGAGCTGCTGGGGAAGGGGTTTATCAGGCCGAGTAGTTCGCCGTAGGGAGCCCCGATCCTTTTTGTCAAGAAAAAGGATGGTTCACACCAGATGTGCATTGATTACCGGGAGTTGAACAAGTTGACGGTCAAGAACCGTTACCCACTTCTGAGGATCGATGATTTGTTTGATCAGTTGCAGGGGGCATCTTGGTTTTCCAAGATCGATATGAGGTCTGGGTATCATCAGATGAGATTCCGCAAGGAGGATGTCCAGAAGACGGCCTTTAGGATGCGTTATGGGCACTATGAGTTTGTGGTGATGCCTTTCAGGCTCACCAACGCACCGGCGACATTCATGGACCTCTTGAATCGGGTGTGCAGGCCCATGTTGGATCGTTCTGTGATTATGTTCATCGACGATATTTTGGTATATTCGAGGACCAGAGAGCAGCATGAGGAGCATCTGAGAGAGATTTTAGGTATACTGAGGTCGGAGAGGCTCTATGCCAAGTTCTCTAAATGTGATTTCTGGTTGCGAGAGGTCTAGTTCCTGGGACACCTCGTTAGAATGGTATTTTGGTCGATCCGGCCAAGATTGTGGCAGTCATGAGGTGGGAGGTTCCGATATCCCCCGCCGAAATCAGGAGTTTTCTGGGACTGGCCGGGTACTATCAGAGATTTATCAGGAATTTCTCTAAGATTATCGTCCCACTCACCAGTTTGACCTGGAAGGGTGTCGCATTTATTTGGGGTCCCGAGCAGCAGACCTCATTCAAGACCCTTCGCCAGAGATTGTGCGAGGCTCCCGTGTTGGCCCTCCCGGAGGAGATGGAGGATTTTGTGGTTTTCTGCGACACATCTATTACGGGTATGGGTGCGGTTCTGATGCAAAGTAGGCATGTGATAGCGTACGCATCGAGGCATTTGAAGCCTCATGAGACGAGATATCCCACCCATGATCTGGAGTTGGGGGCAGTAATGATTGCCCTCAAGATCTGGCGTCACTATCTGTACGGGGTTCGGTGTACCATATACACAGACCACAAGAGTTTGAAATATCTTATGGATCAGCCCAACCTTAACATGAGATAGAGGAGATGGTTGGATGTGGTGAAAGATTACGACTGTGAGATCCTGTACCATTCGGGCAAGGCAAATATGGTAGCCGAAGCCCTGAGTCGTAGAGCAGAGAGTGCTCTGATCCGAGACGTTTGTATGAGGATGACAATGATGACTTCAGTCTTAGATACCATTCGAGAGGCCCAGGCGGAGCGGTGAGACCAGAGAACCGCAAAAGCGAGCGGGTGATTAGGCAGGTGTCCGAGTTTGTGACGGACAGCCACATGATTATGACCTTTCAAGGAAGGATTCGGGTTCCCTTTACAACGGAGCACGACATGTACTGATGGAGGAGGCACACAAATCGAGATTTTCAATCCACCATGGGGCCACTAAGATGTATTTGGACCTAAAAATAGACTATTGGTGGCCATGTATGAAGAGGGATGTGGCTTGGGTAGTCAAGAGGTGCTTGACCTGTCGCCGGGTTAAGGTCGAGCACCAGCGTCTGCATGTCAAGTTGTAGACACTAGAGGTTCCCCAGTGGAAATGGAAACAAATTTCCATGGATTTTATCACCAAGTTGCCGAGGACTGCACGGGGCGTCGACGCAATTTGGGTGATTCTGGACTGGTTGCCAAAGAGAGCTCACTTCCTTGCTATCGGTGAGAGCTCTTCTGCTGAGAGGCTGGCAAAGATATATGTGAGAGAGGTGGTGGCTCGGCATGGAGTGCCAACATCTATAGTTTCCGATGGGGATGTGTGTTTTACTTCCAGATTCTGGAAGAAGTTCCACGAGGAATTGGGAACAAGATTGCATTTTAGCACAACCTACCACCTACAAACAGATGAACAGAGTGAGCGGACGATTTAGACGCTAGAGGACATGCTTCGAGTGTATGTTATGGATTTTGGTGGAAGTTGGGACACATAACTATCCCTAGTTGAGTTCTCTTACAACAACAACCACCATTCCAGTATCGGGATGCCTCCTTTTGAGCTCCTTTATGAGAGGAGGTGTCGGACCCCCATCTGTTTGGGAGAGGTAGGTCAGCGAGTGATGGGTGGGACTGAGATAGTGCTTAAGACGACTGATCAGATTCAACAGGTAAGACAGAGGTTACTGATGGCTCAGAGTCGCCAGAAGAGTTATGCAGACAGGTGACGGTCCGAACTCGAGTTTCCGGTTGGAGATTCCGTTCTCCTGAGGGTATCCCCGTGGAAAGGGGTAATACGGTTCAGGAAGAGTGGCAAGATGGGGCCCCGATTCATCAGCCCTTTTAGGGTGACCGCTAGAGTGGGTAAGGTAGCATATCGTTTAGAGCTACCTGTGGAGTTGAGCTAGATCCATGACCCCTTCCACGTGTCCCAACTAAGGAAGTGTGTGGCCGACGAGACGACAGTGGTACCACTAGAGGATATTTAGGTGGATGCAAGCCTGAATTATATCGAGAGACTTATCACGATTATGGTCTGAAAGGTGAAAGTGTTAAGGAACAAAGAGGTTCCCCTGGTTCAGGTTCAGTGGCAACATTGGAAGGGGTCCGAGATAACTTGGGAACCGGAGTCCGAGATGCGGGAGCAGCATCCGGAACAATTTGAGGAGCATGACTTCGAGGTCGAAGTCTGATCCTAATGGGGGAGAATTGTAACATCCCGACTTCAGGTATACCTCAAGAACCCTGATCTTTTGAGCTATTGTCATTTTTGGCCTTAAGTTATAAAAGAGTGAAAACGAGTACGTGGGGCGTACCTGAGGGTCGCTTATCGTACTCGTCAGCGTGCATGAAACATAGAGACCACCTAGTATGTTGGGCGTACTCGTGGGTACGCTGGGCGTACTAGGCCCAGAATGCAACCCTAATTTGGGGTGAGTCCCCTATATAAGGAACATGATGGCCTCATTTCTGGCCACCATTTCCAGAGAGAAAACCCTAAGAGTGCCCTTATCTCCATTCTAGAGCTTGTCTGTGTGTGTGTTTGAGCTTTGAGAGGGTGTTTGTGTGGTTTTGAAGAAAAGAGAAGGCCTTGAAGAAGGAGAGTTAGAGTCTAAGCTTCTAGACCTGAGAAAATCTCGTTGGGAAGCTTCTCCTTGAGGTATAAAGTTTTAGACTTTGCTTTTCCTTTCTTGAGTATGTTGTGATGAGCATTTTAGGGTTTTGTCTCAAAAAGGTGGAGTCTTGATAAGATCTTGAACTCCAGAGTCTAGGACCAACCCTTTTGAGTGTATGAGTAGTGTTATGTCATAAAAATCCAATCTTTGTTGGTGAAATCACTCCATGCATGAGTTATGAGACCCTTGGGACAAAAGAGTGTGTATTTTTGGAGGATGGAGACTTTTCAGCCATGCAAAGGCTTAAAGTCAATGAATTTATGGATTAATAGGCATTAGAAGGTCCAGATCTGAGATATGAGCTTATGTCTTAACTGATTAAGACCATGAGTATGAGTAGAGCAAAATTGGGGCGTACGCTGGGCGTAACCCCCAGTACGCGCCACATAGGGGCCGAGCACCCAGATTCTGGATAGCATCCGAGTACAGCCAGCATAGGGAGTTGGAATGCTCAGCGTACTCCATGCTGTTGATTTTTTGAGCTTTAGGGTTTTGGTCAAGATTGAGGACTATTAAGCTTTGGAGCGGTAAAATGGTACTTTACCCTTCTGTGAGTTGTAAAAGGGTTGGTCTAGCTTCTTGAGGGCCAATATTAATTAGAGATAATTATTATGTGTTAGGCAGAGGCTAGACCGGTGGGTAGAGATCAAGATCCCGAGTGCGAGATTTTCATTCATTAGCTTACGAGGTGAGTCTTCTCACTATACTTACCTTGAGTGGTAAACTTTATGTGTGACCAGAGGGTCTTATGTGCATGAGCTGTGTAATGAGATATCCTGCTATTTATTTGCGTTATGTTTTTTGTGTATTATTTGAGATGTCGAGTTAAAGGGATCAGAGGGTCCATCTGAGTTGTGGGATCAGAGGGTCCCACTGAGACACATCGACCAGAGGGTCTTATTGAGTTATAGCCTCGAGTGGCTAATGTGTTATGTGTGGTATTTTCGGGAACTCGCTAAGTTTTATGCTTACCGTGTTATGTGTTATGTGTTTCAGGTAGCTATGAGGATTGCGACAAGGCACCAGGATGATCGTACACACCGGCAGGAGATTGTTATTTTTATGATTCTGGGATTTTGTTTTATTTGTTGACATTGATGCATTTGTGATTTGAGAATTATGAAACGAGTTTTTATTGTGTTTAAAAATGAATAAATTGTTTGAAAATTTTCTTCCTTACATCTAGGCTTCTAAGAGAAAAGATAGGATCTTTATACATCCTTTTTGCTACCAAATGATGATGTTGTTCTAGATCCTTGAGCTCAAGGTACTCAAGTTCTTCTCCTTAAACTTCTCTAGCTTCTTCCAACATTTCTTCACAAAAATGAGCTCAAGAAGGTCAAACACACACACACAATGGAGTATAAGGTGGATTAGGGTTTTCTGAGGGTGAGGGACAGGTGAGGAGGCCAAAGGGGAGGCTATAATGGGGTATTTATATGTCTTAAACCCTAAAAATTAGGGTTTGGCATCTTCCCGCATACGTTAGGCATACCTCTAGGTACGCTGCGCGTACGCCCCAAGTCCCTCGAATCCAATGTGGCCACTACGTCATGCGTACACCAGGTTACACCCAACGTACGTCTTATGGACAGATGTTATAAGGTGAGAGTGGACACCCATTAAACTGCCATTTTATAGAAAATAACTTATACCCCTCTTATAGATCGGCTTCGTGAATGAGGCCTACTAACGGTAAGACTGAATTTACTCTTATATATATATATATATATATATATATATATATATATATATATATATATATATATATATAAATATTAAACCTATAATATTATAATAGTATAAGGGTTGAATTTTAAACTTTTAAAATTCTACGGTTTGGATCTAAATGTTTCAAAGTAAGACTTTCCATTTACAAATTCTAAAACTTGAGGTCAAGTTTTGAACTATTCAGAAACTTTTGGAATCCATAACATAAGAGTTTAATATTGGTTTTAATGGAAAGACTCTAGAAAATTCATAACTTGAGGACAAGTTACAGAGTTCAAAAAACATTTATGAAAAGGACTCTTCATGTTCCATAACTTGAGGACAAGTTATGGATGACATAAAATCATTTAATATGACATTTAAAAATGAGACTCTTCACATTCCATAACTTGAGGGCAAGTTACGGAATTCATCAAAAGCATTTAGATCAACTATTGTAACTTACAAAATCAAACAATTTGTCTATTATCTGAATTAAATTCATAAGAATAAGACAATTTATATCAAAAAATTTCATGTAATTAGCCTAACCATATAAACTAATACAAAACATGAAAATTTGATAATTATCTTTTAAATTGGATAAGCATGATCATTACTACATCAAAAACAGTTTATAAGTTCAAAAACAGTTTAGGGTAATGATCTTAGTCCAATTCCAGCCTTAGAACTCGAAAATCTGCATTCTGGAGCACCAACTCGTCGAGTGCATGAACTGACTCGGCGAGTTTGTTAGTTTTGTGAGGGGAATCCGTGACTTCCCCAGTGGACTTAACGATTCCACTGTCCAGAAAGTAGAAAATCGATTTTTTTATGCTTTTGAAAGCAAGTAGCATCAAGTATATTGGAAAACAACCGTAGGCTCTGATACGACTGTTGGGTTTTGACAATTCTTACACTCCTCTGGTTTACATGCAACCCTAGATGCTTTGGATCTATGTTTTCTCTAACTATACATGCAATATTGTTTCCAAAACATTAAGCCTACAACTAGCATACAAATGACATAAACATCATAGAAATGAGTTATAGAATGACCTATTTGTTGTAGCTTGTAGTTTTTGTTGGAATAGTGTCTAAGGCTGCAACTATATTAGGCAAGTATTTGACCCGGTTGTGCATGGTCCTTTTGGGTTGCCTTCACCATAGCAACTTGATAGGATGATTTTTTTTAAGAGAGAGTAAATATTATTAATATATTATGAGAATAATATAAAGAATAATAATATTGTTATTTGATTAATATAAGTCATAGAATTAATTAGAATTAATTTGGTGACTTAAAGAGATTAATTAAATAAGAGGGTATAAATTGTCAATTGTTTGATAGTTAAACTTTAGACTATAAATCCATATAGATATAGATGAGACGGATTCTAGAAGCTAAAGGATAGCTCAAATCGTCCATTGCTTATCTAAGGAATGGATTTGGATAGCCTTAAGAGAAGATTATCTAATTAGGGTTTAGGTTGTAACCCTTAAGGAGTCTACAATTATAAATAGACCCCATGGCTAAGGGAATTCGGTACTTCACCTAAAAAGAGAAGCCCTGGCCAAATTCCTCCCCTCTCCTCTCTCCCAAATCATCTTCCTTGCTACTTGGTGTTTGTAAGCCATTAGAGGAGTGACAATTGTGACTCTAGAAGCTCCAAGACAACAAGATCAACAAGGAATTCAAAGGTATGGTTCTAGATCTGTTTCCATGTTGTTATTTAACCTAAATAGTCATTAGAAGTCTTGGATTGAAAGCATGTTTAATTAGAAAGCCTAGATCCAAGCATTAGGGTTTTGCATGCGCACATAGGAAAGTTCTTATGGCTAAAACCCATCAGTTTTGGCCTTTATGAACTTAGCACCAATAGTATGAATGCCTCAAATGGAATCACAACACACCTTTGGACAAAGTTTGATTTTTGAGAGAATATCCTCACACCAAAATTGGCTGAATGATCTTTCAAGAACTAGTACCCGTCTAGTAGCCAATTTTAGATGCTAAGGGGCTTCTTATATAGTGTGGCAAGATTAGGGTTACACCATGTAAACCCTAATGTGTATGACCTTCCATATTCCTTAGGCTCCATGGGTTGTCACATGGGTTTAGCCCAACCTAAGGAATCATGGATCATTGGCCCACACCATAAGAATGAATGATTTATCAATCAATCCCCAAATATTTAATTAGTGTCTTTTGATCACAAAATTAATTCCAAACTAATTCTTGATCAATACTAATTAAGTAATATGATTTCATATTAATATATTATAACTTATATTATATTAACAAATCATAAATAACCTCTTCTCAAAAGTCCATCCTATCAAATTGACCTGGTGATATGCAACCCAAATGGACCATGCTACTCTCGGGTCAAGTACATACCGATTATAGTTATGGACTTAGACACAAATAAAACAGATGTAATTTCCCTAAAATATCAAATAAAAAAATTTCATTTTAAGTAACCCAAAACATTCATTCATTTGTTCAAAAGACAATCAAACTGTAACGTGTTCTCAAATAGCAGAGTGATTCATAAAAAGATAATGTGGAATCAAACTCCAGGGGATGCAGAGCAATCAAGTCAGGCCCTTCCCTTTCGAGCCAGAAGTACCTGAAACATTTAAACACCAAAACCATAAGCATAAAGAATAGTGAGTTCCCGAAAATACCACAAACCATACATAACATCTGGCCCCACCCACATAACGGGCCCCGCCCAACATACATGCAAGAGTCACAATGACAACTAGCATCCTACATAGTATAGTGAAAAGACTCACCTCACACTCAAATAGGATCAACCACAACTCGAACTAATCTTGGAATGGGTGCTACAACCCACCAATCGAATATCGAAGATTAATCCTTAATCTACTGTCCACACTAGCTATTTGACCAATAGTCAACCAGATAAAATGTAAATTGTCAAATTCACCCCAAATGATCTCCACGTCGTGGCAGCCTTACAACAAAACAATCTTGACCAAACTAGCCACCACATCATAGCAAGCATGCCACCATGTCTTGACAACTAAACAGGGAGTGGTAAATAGATTAAGCTCTTATCCTTTTACTCTAAGAGCTCCAAAGGTCATATCTAAATCTCCTCAAGGTTTTGATGGATAACATTTCCAACGTATCCATTAATACATTCCGATAAGTCAATGCCTTTAATCCTAAGATCTTAATGGTAGCACCAAAAGCATGGACACCAAACTAGGTCACACAAGACTACTTTCCAACCAACACCATGGTCTAGAAGCTAGATAATGCTCTTAAATGCTCTGAAATTCACCCAAACTACAAAGATAGGAAGATCGGGACTAAAAAAGCTCATAAAATGACCTTGTTTATTATAGCTTTAGATCTAAAGCTATAATAAACAAGGTCATTTTTTATTCAATAATGAACTGAGAACTTTGTTCATATAAGAGACATAATTAAGACCGCATGTGATCGTCAAAAAAGTTATGCTGATACGAGATGCAAGCTATCAGGATTCCAACAAGGAGACTGGGTTATCTTGAAAGTATCTCCTTGGAAATGTGTTATATGATTTGGAAAGCGGGATAAGATTAATACAGGATACATAGGACCCTTCAAAATTTTGGCACAACTTGGCCCTGTAGCCTATTGATTCATGTTGCCTCATGAACTTAATATTCTACTTGATACTTTTCATGTATCAAACCTCAATAAGTATTTTTCCAATTACACTCTTGCTACCCCTATCGTTAAAATGCAAATCAACTGTAAGTTTCACTTTGTAGAAGAACAAGCAGAAATTATGGATCGAGAGATCAAAAGGTTATAACAAAGTAACATCCCCATAGTGAAAGTCTAATACAAATCTAGGCGAGGACTAGAGTTTACTGGGGAATGCAAGGACCAGATGAAACACAAATACCCCCAACTGTTCGATAATGCCCTGGCTACAAGCAGTGCAAGCCAAATTTTCAGACGAAGTTCTTTTAGCATGGGGAGAATGTGATAACTATGAAAATCAGGTCAACATTCATCGAACGCAATCACTTTGAATACATATGTAATAGAGCTAATGTAATATATACAAATCATTTTGGTGCAAATAAATTGTTATATTTTGAGGTCCATTTAGGGCATGTTTGATACCCATCTGACTTGGTTTGGGTCAGATGTTTCAGCTTACTCGGTCAGACATTCTTGTTTGATACATGTTAATCCGGTCAGATTGTCTGGCCCAAATGTATGACTCGGTAAGATTGGAAGAACTTGCTGACTCTCCCAAAAGACTATCCTACCCTCTATTCTCTGGTGACCTAAAAGAAAGAGTGCCCAAAAATAGACGCCTCCTCCAGACGCCTCCATCGACAGCTCCCTCCTAATTGTTGCCATCTCCCTTCAGATCTCCTCCTTACGTTCCTTTTCAGAGCCTTAAAAAAGATACCTTATCATCTTCTTTCAGCGATAACAAATATTCTTTGAGATTGACGATTTGTTCCTACCCTCCATCGATCGACACTCCTCTTCTCATCACTCATCAGGTACACTGATCTTCTCTTTCACCTGCATTTGCTTTTTTTTTGTTTCGATTTTTCTGCTCTGTTGATGTTTATTGTCAATGATGATTTTTTCTAATTTTTTTCTAATCTGGGTAAGAATTGTTTGCATTATGAGATTGTTAAATCCGAGTCAGAATTGTTTGCATTATGATATTGTTAAATCTGGATAAGAATTGATTTGCTCTTACATCAAATTTGTTTAAACATCAGTTTAGCAAAAATTGATTTGTTCCAATAGTATGCAGATTCATGGTATCTAGACCCAAACTCCATTTTTATCGATTAAAGATATAGGTACGCAAGTACAATAAATAGACACCCACACCTCAACTAAGGGGATTGAGTGCAGGTTCCATGGATTCATTTAGCTAAGGTCATTTAGCAGAATTATTTTGCAGAAAAATTAGTGTAGTGTTGTACTAATGGCTCTCTATGTTTGGATTATTTTTTTTGGATGCATTGTGTATATGTGATTGGAGAATATGGGTACAACATCAAAAGCATACTGATGGAATAATATGGTGTTAAGTATTTCCATGGAAAGCTACTAAATTGATGTTTAATGTTGAAATGTCATAATAACATACTTTTTGTACTTGATTCATACAATTTGAGGGTGGTTTAATTTTCTTTTGTTGATGATAAGTACTCAAGAACAAAAGCCTAGTGGATTGCTTTATTTGATCATTGATGGTCGATAATAGAGTCGTTTGCATCTTTTTTTGCTTGATAACATGCCATCTTGTTCGCTCTCACCGCGAAGAAGTAGAAAATGCATATTAATGTCAAGTAAAAGTATGCATCATTTGTTCCAAGAGTTGATGGTCCAACGATTTTTTATTTTTATTTTTATAGTAAACATGTTGTTCCTTACGAATGCAGGTTATGAAAATATGTTTTTTATATATAGAAAAACAATTCATTGTAAAAATATGTGTTTTATTTGAAGAAATATGTGGATTGAGTACAATTCATTCAATGATAGATTCCTTTTATAATTTTTATTTGGATTTTTAAATGATTTGTGCGTAATTTATATTTTGTATGACAATTTGTATGTTTTTATAACTCTTCAACAACATCATCCATCACTATATATAGCAGGGTAAAATAGTCATTTTTTCATCAGTCAGCACATTGTGTCAGATATAGAATCAAACAACATGGTTTCTTACCCAGTCAGGATTTCTTACCCATACAGCCTTTCCAAATCAATACTTTCTCAGTCAGCAATTATCAAACGGGACCTTAGATTATCAGTGAAATCTATAATTAGTGTAGATCCTTAACGAGCAAACATTTTTCATTTTTCATAAGTAATGATTTGTTACATATGATTGAAATAAATATATATGTATTAAGTATTATTATGGATAGATGATACACTAAACAAAGAGTACACGAAATTACCAAACCATGGACAAAAAGCACATCAAAAACGAAATACATGTGCAAACGTTATGATTAATCGTAGAAAACGAACAAATGAACTTTAGTACACGACCCATAATCGAAATAATGAAACTTAAAAAGTTTTGTTTGGCACTTTAGAATGTGAATTAGCAAATGTGAATAAGTTTCCATGTAGCATAAAACGATCTAGTATTTGAATAGAACTCTAACTTCTCTTTCTCATGAAAAACCAACACTGTTACGGATTAGAACGAATCACAACAAGGTAGATCCTACCTTTAACGAAACATCAAATGATTCATTTGCCTAGCTATCTCATATTTCATAACAACATCTTAATATTCTAAGAAGCGTAATTTAATCTTGTATTTTAAAAGCACTCTAACTTTTCTTGAAAAAAAATCAAACCTCAAGACTGCTACGTGTGGCTTAGAAATGAGCCACACAGAGGATAATCTCGCCACTCGCTCAGAAGTGATCTCGGACCTCCAATCTAATAACACTCACCTATATGAAGCCTCACCTCTCACTCTCTCTACATATAACTCTCTCCCACTCTCTCCCCCCCCTCTCTCTCTCTCGACTTCTAACCATGAGAACCACTGCTGGTAACCCTCCTTTGCAACAGTACCACCGGAACCCGCCAGTGGAAGCCTCCGACTAGCCGCCTACAGATCTGATCAACCACTTGCCAACTGTTGTTGCTCCATCCAACCTTCCTCCGATCATCTGTTATTGACAGCTACCTTTGGTTTCTATTTCTGATGCCGACAACTACTATTTCAGGGACCATCGATATTTTCCCAACCAACTTATGACCAAACTCTGCTGATCACTATTCATCTGAAAATTTAACATCCATCCAACAAGTGATACTCTAACCAGGTATTTTTCATACATATTTCTGCATTTCTTTCATAAATCGATTTTAAGGCTACACTAACCTTCAAGTGAGTTTCGCGACCCCTTTTTATAATGGTATAAAATTTTCGGTGGAGAATACATGTCAAACTTTTATTTAGTTGTTATTTAAACGCATGTTTATACATACAAATTTTGTATTTATTTACACTATCGAACTTATGATTACTAAACTTATGCCTTACAGTTATGTTGTCGAAATTTTACTTGGAAACTTTGGTATATAAGTTAGGGGTTACAACTTTTAGAAGCATTTCACTCACAGGTTTACATGAGACATATTCATTACATAAGTGAATTACTTAGAAGACCCTTGACCTTTAATGGTTAATATTAAGTAAGCGAGAGAGTTATGTATAGATCTATACAGGTGGACAACCCAATATGTGGTTGGTAGCTACAACCTTGACGTTCAATTCATGCCAGGTTATAATTGACTACACATTTACGATGTCCAACGAACCATAAGGAGGGGCATTATATACAATTAGGAACTCAATTATAGGGACTCATTGTAACGTTGAGAGTGTACACAATACACTTATATATGAGCAGGGAAACCACTTATATACATTTTGTTGAACGTGCTTTTATTTAAAAGTACATTCGAGTTAAACATTTCATACCTGTAAACTCATGCACATTATATTGACACTCTTTCAAAAAATGTATATTCTTTGGGAATTGAGAAGCTGGGAGTTATACTCATGAAATAATCATGGGATTATAGTCTACCTAGTATAGTATAGTATTGTACTATCATAGTTGCGTATTGTTGAGGAATGTTCTATACTTTCAAATTTTCTAGTGCCCCTAGACTAGGTACTATCTATTTTTCCCATCGGTAATAAAAGTTTCCTACTTTATGTTATATTGCTATTTTTTCAATGTAGTTAGTGATTGTGATCCATGATGTCGTATCACCGCCTACTTTTTTCGTCGCTAGCTAGGGTGTGACGTTATTTCTCCTAATTTTTCCTCGATATTCTTTTTCCTTTAAGTACTATTTCTACATGATTTATTCCTCTATTTCTTGGTGGCGGGTAGCTTCAAATTTGTTGTATAAAACAAGATGATCGTTGCATCCTTTTGTTGCCATATCTTTGGTTTTCTTGGACCAGAGCTTTTATGTAAGGCATCCAGTTGTCCTTTTGAACATAAATCCTCTCTCCTTGGTCTCTCTTCTTTTTTTGGATGTCGCTTCCTCTTTGTTCATGTAGCGATGAACTATCTCCATCATGTCCTACCATGATTTAGGCGGTTTATCGATAAGATTTTTGAACAAGACTCATGGACATAATCTGTATCTGAAAGCAGCAATAACCATGATATCAACCCTTTCTAGGGCGTTTGGAGTTGCTTTATTGAATTGATACACAAAGGCGTGTAATGATTCATTTTCTAGTTGCCTACACCGTAAGATGGTCTAGGTGTCCAATGTATACTTCATTTTATGCATGAAGTGAGCAACAAATTCTTCTCGCAATTGATTGAAATCATGTATACCTTCGGCTGATAAACTTTTGGACCATAATCATGCTGGTTTCGATAATGTAGTTGGAAAAATGATATACAAATATATCTCGTCCATATAATATGCATCCATCATCAATTTATAATTTTCTATGTGGTCGTATGCGCTGCCCGACCCATCAAACTTTGAAATTCCAGGTAGGCTTGTGCCTACCGGCAATTGATATTCTGGTATACTTCTCTGAGTGGTGAAATATCCGACCTCAAAAGCCAATAGTGATTAACATTTCTATTCGTCTCTCGAGATGCATTATTTTTTCTACTTATAGCATCCATTGGATTTGCAACATTGTTTGATTTCCTAGCATGGTTTGAGGAGCATATGTTGCTTGGGGTTGTGGTGACCAAAATTTATGATAGTGTATGTTTGGGAACAGAGGTAGTAGTGGTATGTATGGTTCTCGACCTTGTTGCATCGATGTTATTGTCGTTGTAGATGTTCTTTTAGAAAAGGTGGTAGGACTTGCACACTTAACTCGTTTCTAGAGACCAATTTTGATGGTTTTCTAGATGTATTTGGTCCTCCTGTGCTAGACTTGTATGTCATTTTATCCATGACCAATATTGCTTGTCTAGCCTTTTTTTCCTTTTGATGGTGATTATGTATTTGGTTCCCCTTCAGTTTGAACATGCACCTGAGAAGAATTATGCACCATTGGTCGAGATGGAATAACCATTGGTGGTGTAATGTTTGGTGTTGTCTCCATAATTTAGGTGAATGTTCGGTTTAAGCTAATTAGGTTGAAGAGAGAGTCTGATAAGCGACGTGAAATTTGTTGTTTTTCTAGCATGTTTAATACGGATGGTGCCAATGTTTCTACATAACCTTCCGGATGCCTGAAAGTTGATTAGAAGTCTCATCATATATTGAACATTTAGGGCGGTATGATGTAAGAGGTAGAAAAATGCTAGGTTAGAAATTGATGCCAAGGGATGGACCCAAGTATTTCTCTTTGGTGCCTAATTTAGATGTCAATTATGAGTACTATAAAAATTGCTTAAATTGAGAAAGTTATGCTCTTACCGATGTGCATCGAGGTTCTTATATACAGGTGGGACGATCTAGGTTCTTGCTCATTTAACTAGGTGGTGCATTTTTCTATAGGTTGCAAGGATAGAAGCCTTTAGTATAATAGTATTACATTTTATGTGTTTCTTGGGAAGTTGCATAAGGATTTGCGCGGGTTATTTTCTTACAATAATGTATTGTTTCCCGACTTACGTAACTAGTTTACTTTTGATAAGGATAGCCGGTTTGATAAGTCATGGGCTTATTGTGTTAAGCCGGACTTCTTTTAGTGACATTATAATGTTTTCGTATATGGACTAGCCCCCATATACCATTATGTAGACATCAACTATTGTCAATTGTAGCTGTTGTGTTTAGGGGTTGAATATGTTGACCATATCCTAATTACATGTACACTCACATGTAAGGCTAGAGACTGATGTTTTTAGTAATGTGGAATTCTTTTTACTTACTTTTTCTTATGTTAGTGAACTAGTCAACTACGCTGCAAATTAAGGGCACCACCATAGAAAGAGAAAGCTATTGTTATATAAGATGATTTAGAATTTTTCGAATAGGAAGTGATTCGTAGACAATAATGTGGGTTGAGTAAATTACACTGTAACATCCAAAAAATCTGGATAAAATTTTGTTTTTAGTTTCATTCAAATCACATGAAACTAATATCAAAATAGGTAAAAGAGTATCATAGTAACATGTTATGAGAGTACAAATATCTAAAATCACTAAATGCGGAAAACATAAGGTGATGCGGTGCAATCAGGCCGGGCCCCTTCCTTTCGAAATGGAAGTACCTGAAAAATAAACTGAAAACTGTAAGCACAAAGCTTTGTCAGCTTTCCAAAAATACCACATACTAAACAAACATATTGCCAAGCATATCTAGGTGCTTGCTTGCGCCTTCGGTCTATTTCAGCCAGATACTATCAAGCATATATGGGTGCTTGCCTACCCCATCGGTCTACTTCAACTTCATATTATCAATCATATATAGGTGCTTGCAATGCCCTTTGGTGTATTTCAACCAGAGACTGGGTCTATTTCACCCCGTACTACTACCATAGAATATCATAACATAAATTATACAATCATTAAGAAAATATAGGCATAACCGACAATTATCGCAAAGACAATCATCACACTACATCATAAACTAGTGGGCGGAATTGGTGTCTTTGACCCATGGACTATGAAGGAAGACTCACCTCAGACTGAAGATATCAAATCGCACTCGGCGGATGACTCGTGAAAACTTCTTCCTAACGTGCAAGCATAAAACCGTAATTAGAAATTAGGCCACATTCTTACATAAAGGTCCAAACCCTAGTTCTTGACTTAAGGTAAAAGGTCTCCTTTATTCTTGCCTTAATGGTCCTCCCCCCCCCCCCCCCCCTTAAGGCCTAAATCCATAAAAAAAACCACAAAAAGGCATCTAAGCCCAACTACAAGGCCTCTAAGGCCCAATATGGCCTAAGAACCCCTAACATGGCCTTAAGTCCAAAAATGTACTGCTACCATCAGGTGGGCCCAAGGCCCAACTTAACCAACTCCAAATGGCCCAACATGATTTGAGCCTAAAATTGTCTAAACCCACAGATTGTGTACGCATGACGTACATGGCTCGTACGCTCAACACATGCTAATGATCAGCCGTAATCAAGGCATTGACCCACTACATGCAGTGTACTCTAGATCCAAGTTCAAAATATTGTCTTAAGACATAAAGTTGCAAATTTTATGCTCTTGCATGCATGGATGGGGCTAAAACAATGAATTAAGTCCATTAGCTCACTTGGATGGTTACTAAAACTTGCATGGTTGAGTCTTAACCACCAAGATCTGATTTTTATGACTCAAAACACTCCCAAGAGTCCAAAAGGATAGTTCAAATGGCCTAGAGGTACTCATACTACAAGAAACCAAATCGTGGGACCAAAAGATGCCAAATTCTACCCTAAACCTAGATCTAGGCTTGTAATGATCAAGGTTCAAACTTTATACCTTTACTAGCCTGGAAATGGTGCACAAGCTCTAGATCTACAAGCTCCTTATTCGCCTTTGCTTCCTCCCAAACTTCATTTCCGTTCAAAACCACCAAACAACACTACAAACAATTGAGGGAACCTCAAAATGCACACAAGGAGGCTAGGTTTCAAGATTTTCACTAAAAGGGCAGTGGAGGCTAAGAGGGTAAAGGACTTGAGGGACTTAAGGTGTTTAAACAGGGTGCAAACCCAAAAAATTTGGGTTTGCCCCTGGCTTAATTAGGCCCAACGTAAACATGGGTACACACAGTGTACTCACAATCCTCCAACAACTTTTATTTGAATTAAACATAGAATGAAACAATAACTCATACCTGGCGACTCGAGTGCTACAATTCTCCCCCACTTGAATCACACTTCGTCCTCGAAGTCCGCTGCCAGTAATAACTCTGGGTAATGCTCCCTCATCTCATCCTTCGGCTCCCACGTCCATTATGAGCCCTTACGGTGCTGCCACTACACCTTAACCAACACAACCACCTTGTTCCGCAAAGTCTCTGTCTTCCTATCGAGGATCGCTACTGATCTCTCTATGTAGTTCAGGCGTTCGTCCACGAATGTACTCTAATGGAACCACTACCGAATTATTAGCCAAACATTTCTATAGGTGCAAGACATGAAAAGTACACTGCATCTAACTAAACTCCTCTGGAAGATCCAATCGATAAGCTAACCTGCCTACCCGGGCTATAACCTTGAAAGAACAGATATACCGAGGGCCTAATTTGCCTCGCTTCCTGAATCGGATGACACTTTTCCAAGGTAACACCTTTAGGAGAACAATATCCCCAATCTGAAACTTTGAGTCTGATTGGCGCTTGTTGGCATAGCTCTTCTGCCGAATCTAAGTTGTCTGAAGTCTACTATGAACCTACTGAATCAACCTGGTGGTCCTGAGTACCACCTCAGTACTTTTCATGACTCTTTGACAGACCTCGCCCCAACATATCGGGGTTTTGCATTTCCTCCCATAGAGCATCTCAAAAGAAGGTCGACCAATGCTGGCATGATAACTGTTGTTATACAAAAACTCCGCCACAGGCAAATACATATCCCAACACCCACTAAAATCCGCAACACACACTCGAATCATATCCTCCAAGGTCTGAATAGTCCACTCACTCTGGCCGTCGTTCTGCGGGTGGAAAGCCGTGCTGAAATGAAGACGAGTACCCAACTCATCGTGGAACCACTTCAAAAATCTGGAAGTAAACCGGATGTTTCTGTCAGAAACCACAGAAACTAGCATCCCATCTCGTACCACAACCTCCCTGATGTATACCCCAAGCAACTTCTCCACATAGATACTCTCTTAAATCGGGATAAAATGTGCACTCTTGGTCAATCGATCCACGATGTCCCAAATCGAATCCACTATGCGCGCAATCCGAGGCAACTTCATAATGAAGTCCATGGTAATCTCCTATTTCAAAACATCATTATCTAACAATTGTAAATTTTCATGAGGTCGATGTTTGGCCTTGACTTTCTTGCAAGTCAAGCAGCTTTCCACGTACCAAGTTACATCCCATGTCACATAGGGCCACCAATAACCAGGACGGATACCCTAGGATAAATGGGGAATCTCTTCTTGGGCGCCTCTTCCATCAAATTCTAACACACACCACCCGAATATGGAACCCATACTCTCCGATGGAGAGTCAACAACCCTCGGCTATCATGATCAAAGGCAGCCACCTGACCCACTTTACGATCAGTCTTCCGGTGCTCTTCCTTCATAGCCTCAATATGTGCCTCTCGAATATGCTCCAAAAGCGGAGTAATCATTGTCATCCTCAAAACAATTTCCTTGATCGGAGTCACGACCACCTTATAGCTAAGAGCATTGGCCACCACATTCGACTTTCTCGGATGGTAAAGGATCTCACAATCATAATCCTTCACCACATCCAACCACCGACACTACCTCATATTTTGATTCAGCTGATCCATCAAATACCCCAAGCTCTTGTGATCTATGTAAATAATCAAGCGGACCCCATCGAGGTAATGTCGCCAAGTCTTGAGGGCGAAAAGCACAACCTACATCTCCAAATCATGTGTCGGATAGCTCACCTCATGAGGCTTCAAGTGCCTCGAAGCGTATGCAATAACACGACCCATTTGCAATAGGACCACGCCTAACCCGGTGATAGATGCATCACAATAAACCACAAAATCCTTTACACCCTCTGGCAGGGCCAAAATCAGTTCCTCGCACAATATCTGTCCCAGGGTCTCAAATGTTGCCTGCTGTTTAGGCCCCCAATGAAAAGTGGTAGTCTTTTCCTTCAGTTGGGTCGGGGAACTGCTATCATGGAGAAATCCTGAATAAACCTCCGATATTATCCTGTCAACCCAAGGAAACTCCAATTCTTAGATGGAGACCTTGGAATCTCCCACCTCATCATGGCCTCAACCTTGGTCAGATCGACAAAAATATCACTCTGGTTGACAAGGTGTCCAAGAAACAGCACCTCACGCAACCATAACTCAAAGTTAGTGAACTTCGCATATAGTGTCTGCCTCCTCAGAGTGTCTAACAACTCCCTCAAGTGCTCCTCTTGCAACTCTTGGGTCTTGGAATAGACCCGGATGTCATCGACAAATACAATACAGACCGATCCAACATTGATCGGCACATGTGGTTCATGAGGTCCATGAACGGTTATGGAGCATTCCTGAGCCCAAAGGGCATCACCATGAACTCGTAATGACCATAATGAGTACGAAAGGTTGTCATCTTGATGTCATCCTCTCTGACTCTCATCTGATGATAAGATGAACATAGGTCAATCTTGGAAAACCTAGACGCAACCGTTATCTTTTTCAGCTCAACGATGAACTACTCGGCAGGATCAATCCCTTGTCTAACAGCTCATACAGCTGTGTAGACAACTCTTATATCTCTGGTGGAGCTAACTGATATGATGATTTGGCTATAAGATCCCCACCAAGAACCAAGTCAATCCGGAACTCCACCTGCCTCTCTGGAGGCCCTCCAGGCAAATCCTCCGGAAACACATCTGGGTACTCCCGCACAATTGGCACACCATCAACCAATGCCTTACCCTTCTCTCGGGTATCCATTACATAGGTGAGGAAACCAGAACAACCCTGATGAAGATAACGTCTAGCCTTAGCGGCTGAGCATAAGACCGGCCCGTACTGAGCACTCTCCCCATGGACCATCAACTCTCCCCCACTTGGAGTCCGAACACATACCAGCTGGTGCTCACAGTCAATCACCACCCCATTGGGGCTCAGCCAATATATTCCCACTATGACCTTGTTCTCGTGAAAAGGAATAGGAACCAAGTCGATCGGATACCAATCATTAAACATCTCTAGAATGCAATTCCGATGAATCGCTGATACTCGGACAAATCGATCATTCGAAATATCTCAGCCTCTAAGGGATGATCCCGCTCACTCGGAGCTCCATTAAACTTCTTGCTGAGCTTAATAGACACGAAAGATCGGTTAGCCTCCGAATCAAACAATATCAATGTAGAGATTTCGTTCACAAGGAACGATCCTAAAACAAAACACAAAAATATAATAAGAGAAATCAGCATAAATAATGAGTTAAGGAGAAAATAGATACCCATCACCACATTTAGTGCAGCACACGTCTCCTCGGCTGTCAAGAGAATGGTCTTGCTCCTCACAATAGGCACATTCACCTTTCTCTGGCAACCATCTGTAATCTGTAGGGTCGCTGGAACTGGTTCTACTACTAGTCCCCCTGATGCTATACCTGGGGAGTTGGCCTTCTTCTGGCCCTTCTGATTGTAATGAAAGTAAATTAGGTGTAATGTATGTGTGGTGGTGATAGAAGCAATACAATCCTTTCCATAGTGCCTTGTCTTTCCGCACTTGTAGCAGCCCGAACCAGACACTCTGCAAACCCCATCATGCGACCTGGCGCATTTGTCACAGTGGCTTTGGCCCTACTGGCTCTTCAAGCTAGAGTTTAAACCCTTGTGTCTCTTCGCTAAAACCCTAATTGTAGGCCCATGCTCCACCTTCCTCTTACCTATATGTTGCAGATCAATATCTCGCTCCTACACTCCGGGTATCATATCATCTAAAGTCGGGAAGGCAGAAAAACTAACGAACTCCCTGATGTAAGATCTCAACATATCATTGTATCAGTTCTTCATCATCTCCTCATCAGCTGCATACTAGGGTACCAATAGTGCGCTATCTCTGAACTTGTCGGTGATCTCCGCCACAATCTTAGTCATATGCCTGATATCAAGAAACTCCCTGGATAAATACTGCACCTCAATAGCCGGTGCAAACACTGCCCGAAACCGAGTAAAATAATTTGGCCATATCATGGCCTCAATGGTCGGGGCTCCTAAAGCATAGTCGATCTCCACCTATAAATCTCGGGCTCTCTCCCTCAAACATCTTGTGAAAAACCTGATGTTCGACCCCTCAAAGCAAAAGCTCGGCATCTGAGCACACTTAATTTCGGCTATCAAACGCCTGGCTATGATAGGGTCCTTCACCCCAAAGAAATCTTGTGCCCCACATCCCCTGAAATCCTTGAAGGAGAGCCTGCGTGCCCCCAACTGGCTAGCGGCCAAATCAGACCTGAAGATTAGAAGGCGATCCTCCATTAGCTCCATGATACCCTCGTTGATCGAACCGAATATCATCGGGGTTGCATCAAAGATTCCTCTAGTAATCTCTGATGCATTGAACTCGTGTAATCCATCATCAATCGGTTAGGTTACCGTACCCAAACCATATCCAGATCCTGAACCTCCTGCTCTGAGACGTGTCACCACCATACTGAAACACAACCACATAAACGATTAGCAAACACACAAGAAGGTTCAGACTCCCAAGTTCTTTAGATTCATCATGGTCTTCCAAGTCTTGAGTATAAATCTTGTGCTTTCAGTAGTACGGGCCCAATACTACCTTCTACACCTTTTTAAATCTTGTGCTTTCAGTAGTACGGGCCTAATACTACCTTCCACACCTTTTTATACCCTCCTCCAGGACTACCCTTACTCCTCCAAGTCACTCCTCCCAACTGATACGTTTCTCAAACTATAAGGCATCCTACAGACCGAAGCATCTCATAGGGACTCCCTAAGACTCCCTTCCTCACCTTCTCTGCTATCAACTACTGAGGAGCTTCTACAAATACTACCTAACTACTGCATGAGCACAATTACACACTACTAGTACTAGATAAATCTTCAAATGAGAGGTCCCACATTACAACGGTTGGACTGAAACAAGAGCTGCGCAATAGAGTTAAACCTATCCCTCTAAAATTACCCAATCACAATAATATGAATTCGTCCACTAATTAGCTAGTACCAACAGAATTTCCTAAAGCACAAAGTATGCAACATTCGAGCATCAAACAATTCAACTCAAAATATACCCTATACAGGTCATTCTAATAAGTAACTGATCTGATACTAGCGTGCAAATCTAAAAGCTCATACAGATAGGCACATAAAGGCATCTCTTCTAGCATTTTATCATGAAATTCTAAGAATATCCTTAGCCTTTAATCTAATATGCAACTTTCTTATCGTAACATAAAACAAATAATTTGTATGGGTATTTTTGGAAGAACTACTTGAGCTTGGCTAATGGCACGCATCACACCCCTTGTCTTTTATTAAGAATCATTAAATTAAAATGTTTATTTTTATGAAAAGCCTACCAAACCCTTGATTTGAGTCCAGAAACACCCAAGAGTATGCTCGAATTCCTCAAACCAAGGCTCTGATACAAACTTATAACATCTCAAAATTATAGATAAAATTTTATTTTTAGTTTCATTCAAATCACACGACACTAATACCAAAATAGGTAAAAGATTATTATTATAGTGACATGTTATTAGAGTACAAATTCCCAAAATCACTAAATGCGATAAACATAGGGTGATGCGGTGCGATCTGGCCGGACACTTCCCCTTCGAACTGGAAGTAACTTAAACATAAACTGAAAACTGTAAGCACAAAGTTTATTGAGTTCCCCCAAAATACCACATACTAGACAAACATACTACGAAGCATAAATGTGTGCTTGCATGCCCCTTCGGCCTATTTCAACAAAATATTATCAAGCATATATGGGTGCTTGCCTACCCCTTCGTCCTATTTCAACCAGATACTATCAATCATATCTGGGTGCTTGTAATCCCCTTCGGTCTATTCAACCGGGTACTGGGTCTATTTCACCCCTACTCATACCACAAAATATCATAACAAAAGTCACACAATCATCAATCAAATACGGGCATAAGTAACAATTGTCACAAAGACAATCATCACACTACATGATAAAATAGTGGGCCGGAATTGGTACCTTTTACCCATGGATACTGTGAAGGAAGACTCACCTCAAGCTGAAGATATCAAATCAAACTCGGCAGATGACTCGCGAAAACCTCTTCCTAATGCACAAGCATAAAATACTAATTAGAAATTTGGCCAAACTCCAACTTAAAGGTCCAAATCCTAGTTCTTTACATAAAGGTAAAAGGGCTCCATTATTCTTTCCTTAGTGGGCCTTTCTCTCCCTTAAGGCCCAAATCCATAAAAACCCCAAAAGGCATCCAAGCCTAACTATAAGGTCTCTAAGGTCCAATATGGCCCAAGAACCCCCAACATCGCCTTAAGCCCAAAAATGACCTGCTACCATCAGGTGGGCCCGAGGCCCAACTTAATCAAGTCCAGAAGGCCTAACACGATTCAAGCCCAAAATTATCTAATCCCATAGAATGCATACACACGGTGTACATGTCTCGTACGCCCAACGTTTGCTGATGACCAACTGGAATCAGGGCACTGACACAGTACGCTCAACATACTGGCCAGTTAGCCCATACTCATTTCCAAGTCTTAATCACTTCATCCATTACGACTAAAATTTAGATCGAAGTTCAAAGTATTGTCTTAAGCCATAAAGTTGCAGAATTTATGCTTTGTCAAGCATGGATGGGGCTCAAACCGTGAATTAAGTCCATTAACTCATTTGGATGGTTACTAACACTTGCATGGTTGAGTCTTAACCACCAAGATTCAATTTTTATGACTCAAAACACTACCAAGAGTCCAAAAGGACAACACAAATGGCCTGGAGTTTCTCATACTCCAAGAATCCAAACTATGGGACCAAAAGATGTCACATTCTACCATAAACCTAGATCTAAGCTTGTAATGATCAAGGTTCAACCCTTATTCCTTCACTAGGCTGGAAATGGTGCAAAAGCTTTGGATCTACAAGTTCCTTCTTCTCTTTTGCTTCCTCCCAAACTTCCTTTGGCACCAAAGAACACTACAAACAATCAAGGTATGCTCAAAATGTACACATGGAAGCTAAGGTTCGAGATTTGCACTAAAAGGGCAGTGGAGGATGAGAGGGAAGAGGACATGAGGGACTTAAGATCTTCAAATAAGGTGCAAAGCCTAAAAATCAGGGTTTACCCCTGGCTCGGTTATGCCCAACATAGGCATAAATACACCCAACATACACTGGGGATCCCCCGATGATGCGCATACAAGGAGTATGATGTGCGTACCTAGTGTACGCCTTACATACTTGCAATCCTCCAACACCTTTTAGTTGAATTAAACATAGAATGAAATAATAACACATACCTAGCTACTTAGGTGCTACATACAAGAATGGTCCTTGTGGTTTGGGGTAATCTGCATGCTTGGCCCTAATTTTTTTCTTAACTCGAATGGCCCGTCGAACGTATTTTGTTGTGCATTTGGTCCCTGCCAGACCTAAAAAGACTGTATTGCCCTTAATGGTATATTTTTATTTTATTTTTTTTAATTTTTGTATTATTTTAAATATTAATAAATAAAGTTAGACGATTATACCGGTCCCACCATTACTTTCACCCTTCCCATGTCTGTTAGTAAACATCATCGACCATCTTCTGCCCTTGTTACACACTCCTTTCTCCCTCCTCCCCTCCCTATCTTCTCTAGGAAAGCTCTTAACCACCTCATTTTCTCTCACCGATGAGCATAACGACCTCTCCTCCATAACACCATCGACTTCTTGAACCTCGATCGAGAAAGAAGGGGTGATACTGAAGACTGTAGGTCTCTGCCGTCGAAGACTGCTTCTTAGCGCACCACACCACTGTGTAATCCCAACATCGGAGGTCGTATTAGCAACCTACCACTGTTTCTTGGACCATCGTTGACCTCTGGCTCATCGTCAACCTCTGGAACATCGTTGGTGTTGTTAGGGTTCCACCACCACAAAATCGACGAGTGCACAATCGAACAATACAAATCGATGCCACCTGCATTCGCTGCTCCAGCCACAAACGTCCACCACCCATGTCATTGCTTCTTTTCAGATCTAATTTCTTTCGTTGGACATACAATTTGTAGGTTCGAATTTTACTGAGTTTGGCTGAAATCCTTTTAAGTTTTTTGAAAATTTCAATGACTCTTCAACGAATATGTAATTATCTCTGGAACATTGTCTCTACTTGGCCTAGATGGATTTGATTTTAGTAGGTTTCTTTTAGGTTACATTTTAATTTTAATTTTGTTTGAACTTAAAGAAGATACCTGAAGAACCAACAATTCTTATTAGGCGCTTAAATATTTCAGAAAGGGTGTGTGATAGTGGTTAGAGCTGGGATTTTAGTTTTGAAATTGAGCTTGAAATGCAAGTTCGATTTTGAATTTGGGTTTGGGTTTGAGTTGTTGGTTTGATTTTGGCTTCAAATTTGAGTAGCATATTGGATTTTGGTTTTGGATTTCAGTTATAGGTTCGATTTTGGTCGGAGAACTGAAATTGTGTTTCGAGATGATCACCAAAAGTGATGTCTGAACTAGAAAGGAATCATAAGAGGATTTAAGGTGGAGTGGGTTTTTTTTTCCAAAAATATATTAATAGTTTAGTTTATTTAATAATAATTAAAATAATTAAGAAAGAACTAAAAAATAAAAGTATATCATTAAGGGCAATACAGTCCTTTTAGATCTGACAATGACCAAACGCACAACAAAATTACATGTTAGAGACGGTCCGAGTTAAAAAAAAGAATTAGAAACCAAACACGCAGAATATCCAAAACCACAATGACCATTTGTGTAATTTAATCTTGTTCTTTTTCTGTGTATAATAATTTAAAAGCATAAATTGGTGTATACTCCAAAAAAGATGTTATATATAAGTCAGTTTCCTTTTATAAGGAGGGAAACAACATGATTTAAAAGGATTGTATCCTTCCTACAAATGTTATACCCATTGGTATTTATTTAGTTGAGGGAAAGATAGACTATGTTATCTAGCATTAACTATGTATCATGTGTGGGTTTTAATAAAATTATGTCCCCGGTACAAACAAACAAACAAAAAAGAAACAATAATAATGATAATAGAATAAAGATAGATTATTGTCAAAATCAAACTTTCTTTGTCTCATTTACTATCGATAATAATACAACAAACATTTGGCATATCAATTATTGATCTTTTGTTTTCCAGCATTAACTATGTTGTCCAATTCATTCCAAACCTCAAAACCGATGGATTTCTCTTCTCACAAATTGGTATATCTATAGGTTAGGTTTTGTTTGTTCCTTCCGTATACGGTATAAACTAACTTGATTTAGATTTATTAAAGAAACCATAATACTGATGAAATTAAATTATCTACTATAATAAATGAAGGTTTTTTTTGCCACATGTCATCTTCTCATTCATTTGGACACATGACATTTTTTAGAATTTTTAAAATTTCTATTTTCCACTTGAAATTTTATTATATTTTTCATTTTATTAAATTAAAATTCCACATTCAATATGTAAGGTAATATATATGTAAAATATTTATTAGAAATGGTTTATATATGTAATGTATTCAATACATTAAAGTCTCATTAATTTTAATAATTCAAAATTTTTCTTATTTTTCTTATAAATTCAAACTATTCAAATTATTAAAATTTCATATTAATTTTTTTAATTAAACCCATGTAATCACCTAGTTTCTAATGAATGAATGTTTATGAAAAGTTGGTTATTAATTATTTTGCAAAAAAAAAAAAATAACAATTCTCCTTGGACATAATATTCCACAATATTTGCCTTTAATAGAAATGATACAAGCATACAAATATCACTTCGTAAATAGATTCCTACTGTATTGGAATTCAACGTGGTTTATATATTACAATACATTACGTCTCGCTCTTCGCTCTTAATCTTTTCCTTTTACAGTATAACAACATGCTATAATTATCTCAACTTACGTCTTCTTCCGTTCTCTTTCTTTCCATTTGAGGTGGTTTTGATGGCATCGGTGGTTCTACGGTGGTTACCGGTGACACCACCATCTCAGTATGAGCGGTTGCCGCCTCTCTTGCCTCCCGAAACTTCTTGTAGATATCACTTCGGTAGAATTTTCTTGTTCTTATCACTAAAATAAACGAAATAAAAGCTGCAAAAACTGTCGCACCAGTTATAATAAGGAAAGACAATTTATAACAGTCAACTCCTGTACACGTTAGATCTTTCCCATGTTCTCGTTCTAATCCCTTCGCTTTCATTTGTCTTTCTGCCTCTTTGTCGTAAAGTGCACCGGCGACCACCACATTAAGGATGTAAGCTCCGACGGGGCTTGCACCACCACCCAAATTGTACAAAGTGGAGTAGTATTTCAACCCGAATATTTCAGATATGATTGCGAAAATCAATGGCCATTGAGCTCCAAAACAAAAACCCATTATGATCGATGAAACGTAGAGCCCATTTGGTACTCCCATGGCAATTATGACATGTCCCACACAAGAAACACAAAGGACGATTGTGAGCATTAATGGACGTGGAAATTTATACCTTGCTAAAAGGATTTCCGAAAGAAAACCGGATGTGACCCGACCCAGATAATTCCAAATACTCACGAGAGACACGAAGGTGGTGATACTCGTACTTGGGTACCCGAGAGACCGCCCGATTTGACCCAGGTTGTCAATCGCCGTCAAAGTGCCGCCAACGCCGAAGGTGGTGGTGGTGAATAGTATCAACATGTCGACACTAAAAACCGCTTGTAAGATAGTGAAATCATCTCCTCTTTCCGGTGGAGCAAAAACGGTTTTCCAGCAAGAAACTTCTTTCTCCGGCGGTGGTGTCGGTGGCGTGACAAGGTCATTACTTCTGGTTGGGTTCTCGGTTATGACCTTCACCGGAAAATGATGTTGAACCACCTCCTGATTCTTTTTCCAAAGCTTGAATTCTTCCTTGAACACGATACCAATAGGAGCAAAGAGTAGAACCACAACAACGGAAGCTGTGGCAGCATACTCTGCCTCTGAAAATTGAAGCTTGTTTTGAGTTATGATTATAACCATAAGAAACCCTGCTAACCCTAATGAAATATATAAAAAATTATAGAAAGTTTTTAGCTCATTTGACTGTTGAACAACCTTCAAGATTCTAACAATTCGAAGAAAAACTATGGAGACAGCTGCTGGAAGCCATCCGATGAACAAGATGAGTGATCTTGAATCATGCCCATAAAAGCCATGATATAGTTGAGTGATAATTGCGCCACTTAACCCTACAAAACCCTTCAAAAGTCCCAAAACCACCCCTCGACTTTCCGGGAAGTTTTGTACACAAGTGACTAAAGCTCCTGTATTAGCAAACGTTTGTGAGTTTGCACCTATGCAAATGAACAAACACATTTGCCAAACCGGTGGTTTTGCGATCTTTCCGGTGACTGCCAGCCAAATCATGAAGTACCCAGAGAAGTTCATGCCGGCGCCAAGGAGGAGCACCACCCACGGTGGAGAGATTTCGTTAATTAACCCGGAGATGATTCCAACATTGCCACCCAAGTCTTTGAAAGTGCTAAGGAGATTAAGGGTGCTTTGATCATACCCAAGGGAGGATTTGATGTCCCCGGAGTATATAGCAAATATGTAAGTAGCTCCGGCGACTGACATGATGAGAAGGCAGGCGAACACCATGAACCACCGCCCTGTGACGACATGGAGACCGAAGCTAGCAATATTAGTCATCCCTCCACCACCACCGGAGGAACCAGAACGAGAAGGCTGAGCAACCACCATGCGTTCGATATTTTGGTTTTCGTGGATAGAAAATATGTGGGAATTGAGATGTGCATATGAGAGAGTAATGAATATGGTGTTGTGTCACATCCATTTATAACACTATTGATGTTGTAGACAAATTGTTTTGTTGACTTTCAAGTGGACCTACTTCTGTAATTGGATTGGGAAGTGAAGAGGAATCAAAGATAAATTCAAAGTATATCGCAATCATCGACGATTGATGTGTCCAATTATCATGGAATGTCAAGAACCTTTTCGTAAAAATTAGTAAAACTAATGTACCGGCTTTTATTTATTTATTTATTTTGCATCTTTCATAAAATTTATAAAAGCATATAAAAAAATAGAAAAAACTTCGGAATAATTATTTATGAACAAATTCTTTTAAAAAAAGATTAGGTTAATCTCATAAAACATTTTACAAAGTGGGTTTTTTCGAATTAAAAAATTATTTTATTTTTTTCATTGACAAAAACTTTGTACTTTTTTTATCTTTCAATCAGACTCTTTTAACCATTTTCATTAATAATTACTTATAAAATCCGAGGGTATTTTTTTAAAAGAGAAAGTCGAGGGTTTTTGGGAAACAATAAAAAACTTGACGGTTTTATTAAAAAAAACAATAAAATAAAAAGTTGAGGGTTTTGCGAATGTGGGACTAGCCCACTTGGTAGAGTCGTTGTCTCCTAGATTAAAGATCTCGAGTTATAACCCTGGCGTGAACAATTTCGTGATACTAACTTCTAGACATTAACCCTACCGTTTAAAAAATAAAAGTTGAAGGTTTTTTTTTTTTTTTTTTTTTTTTTCCAAAAAAACGAAAATAAAAATCTCTAAGGTTTTGTTTTTCCGAAAAGAACTCACAATAAAAAATTTATTTATAAATTTAACCCTAAAGATTGTCGATCATTATTGTTAAAATGTACTTTCATATTGTTTTTAAAGAAAAATTATATTGGAGAAATTAAGTAAACTCATTATAATAAATTAGATTTGTAAAGAAAATAATCATTTTTTTTTTCAATTTCTTAAAAATAACAGTTTTCTCCATAATGCGTCATTTCTGAGTACATATATTCATTCCAAAGTTGGCGGTGGTTAGTAGTAGTTTCGTTTGGAATCTGACAATCGTACTTTCCGAATTGCCAAGTATATTTCGAAGACTAGTCTAGAATGTACAGATGTTTTAGACTTGTAATATTAGGGTATTTGTATTGCTATTCTTTCTCTTCTATTTCATAAAGCTTTTTGATACCTAAAAAAATAAGTTCGTTAAAGGAATTTTTAGATTACTACTTTCTAGTGAAGGGCAATGGTAATGAATTGATGAATCTATGTAGTTGTAACATCATGACTCCTAGGTATTTCTTTTATTATTTATTATTGGGATTTCATGAGTGACTCTACGACTTGTGAGTCTAACTCGTTGAGTAGAGTTCGATTTGGCCACGTGGGTTTAGTGATCTACTCGACGAGTTGGAGAGCTGACTCACCGAGTTAGTGTTGTAAGGTGAAACCCTAAATCCCCGAGGTTGGGGCCTATTTAAGAGAACTTATGTCCTCATTTCCGCCTCATCAGCTGCCCAACTCCCCTATGCGAAACCCTAAACGTTTGTAATGAGCTAAGAGAGTTATAGAGCTAATCTTTGAGTATTCTAGTGCATATTTTGAGGAGAATAAGAGATTATCCGACAAGGAACAAGGAGAAACTGTTGGATCTAGTGCTATATTGACTAGAGCTTCTGTGGAAGGTAAAAAGCCTACACCTTTCTCATATTATTGGTTAGATCTCATGATTATGGAAGTCAGGGCTTTTAACAGCTTTTTATTGGGACATTGAGTGCATTGAGTTTATCAGGAGAACTAGACTTTAGATCCGAACCTTATGAGGTTCATAGAATCCAAAGGTCCCAACTTTATTCATCCATATAAGACTTATTGTTCCTATACACCCTTGTTGGAGTTGTATTGGCATTTTGGAGCAAAATATGCCATGCATGAACATAAAGATCGAAGCTTTACGTGACATTCGAGCCTTGGGAGCCTAGATCTAGAGTGTGGAGTAGTAGATTTGCTTTAAAACGTCTGAATGAGAATTCAGACTGAAAGGACTCGCCGAGTCAACGAGCTGACTCGACGAGTGGGCTAGGGTTTTCCCCAATGAGTCTGGGCAGGGGTAACTCGGCAAGTTGATGAGACAACTAGACGAGTTAAGTTAGATTTTCGCGATAATTCAAAGGAAACAAGGAGACTCGACGAGTCACGTAGATGCACTCGGTGAGTCGAGTCAAACATGGACTGTTGACTCGAATATTGACTTCTGTTGACTTTAAGGTTTGGTCAGGATAAGGTTTGAGGGAGCCATGGAAGGGTAAAATGGTCTTTTACCTATTTCAAGAGTTAGATAGAAAGAGAGAATAACCCTTGATTATTTAGGGTCGTGAATAGGGTATTAATTGGAGATAATTGTCTTATGTGTTAGGTGGAGGCTAGTTTGAGATTCGTGTACGAGGGTATTTGCTTGATTGCTTACGAGGTGAGTCTTCTCACTATACTTACCATGAGTGGTATCTTTGTGTGACCGATGTAACACTGCAAATCAGGTATTGCCTTGAAACCATTGAAGAATTCTAAATATAGTAGAATAAGTCCCTTAAGTAGCCTGGGCGTACTTATGGGTACGTTTAGCATACTTGGCAATGAGGATCACGGAGGGGCAGCACGTACGTTTGGTGTACCAGGAGTGTGTTAGTGTTGAATCATAAAAAGTGACCCTCTTGAACTTCAGCTACCGCAACCAACATGCCACCGCAGTCGAGCCTCTTCATAAGCAGTCACCACCCGCAGTCTCTATCTACCGCAGTCTTTACTAGATTACTTTACTTTGTCTTTTTGTAATACACTCTATTGTCTAGTATGCCTTGCATGGCTACTCTTAGAGATGTGATCTAGTGATCTTTGTGAGTCTCTATAAATAGAGCTCATTCTCTTGTAAACTTTTTTAAGAATCACATCTAATTCTAATACACATCTCTGAAGTTATCTTTTCCATCTCTCTTACTCACTCTTCTTACTCTCATAATCGATTACAACCTTTCATTGGAGCAAGTCTTTTGTGACTTAATTACTAAGTTTGATCTCACTTATTAACTTGGATTGAATGCATTCCTCGTTATGAATCCGCTTAAGTGTATACTTGATATAATAATTGTTGTCATTTACATTTCTTTACTTTTCCTCAACTAACTCTCTAACATCTAACTCTAAATATTATTGTTGAGCTTTTAGATCCTTCAAGATTAACTATTCCGTAATATACTTGTTCTAACGTTTGTTCAAGTGTGTCTCAAAGTTTTTCTCTCAACAATATGTATCAGAGCCATAGTGGTTGCTTTTTGAAAATCGGAACTTTGATTTTTCGAAGAGCCTTCTATACCACTGAAGCTCATTTCTCAAACAAAAAAATCTTCAAAATATGGCACAATCGTTATCTTTGAATGTTTCCAACAGTGTTGGTGGTTCTAATCGACCCCAAATACTGGTTGCAAATGAATATCATCACTGGTCACAAAGAATGGAAAGATACTTAAGGAGACTTAGTAGAGATGTATGGCATTCTATAAAAGAAGGACCACATGTCCCAGTCCTTACACCATTCCAAACTGACAGAGCTACAACAAGACTAGGAGGAGGTCAACCAGCTATTAGCTGTCCCACCAAGGACGATCTCGATAAAATGGAAAATGATGTTGTTGCTTTTTATGAAATCTCCTGTAGAGTTGCTCCTGAAAACTTCGATATTATCATAAATTACAAATCAACAAAAGAGATCTGGGATGTTCTAAAAAATCTGTAGGAAGGCTCAGAACAAGATCAAGACAAGAAGCTTACAACTGCACTCAATGAGTCCAACAACTTCAAAGCTCACACTGGTGAAAGTTTGGAAGACTCCTTCAAAAGGTTCAACTTGATTGTCACCAAGTTGTCCAATGCGGGCACCATCCGCAGTAACCATGAAACAAATCTTCAATTCCTTAATGGCTTGAGAAGACATTGGACTACGGCTAAAATGATAGTCCAAGGCGATAGAAAGATTCATTCCTTGTCACTCTACAAACTCTATGGGGAACTACAAGCACATGAATCCACCGTACTCAAAGACTGTGCTGACTTTGGAGGACCTCTTCCTCTCATAGCACAAACTCCACATAATCAACCTTACGCTCCCTCGTATGACACTTCACCATAGTCATATGAAGCTGATTCAGAGTATGATGAAGAAGAAGAATTTCAAAAGGCAATTGCTCTATTTAGCAAACAATTCAACTGACTGCCACCTCACTCGTTTCGCAAAAATCAACAATTCAACAAAGCACCATTCAATCGTAACTTCAACCCACAAAAAAATCACTCACATTATCCTAAAAGTTCTCATCCACCACCGCAATCTCACAATACTCAACTAAAGGAAGCACCGCAGCCTACTCAAACCTCTGACTCCGGTACTGCCTCAGAAGACAAGACTGATGTTGTAGTTTGTCACAAATGCAACAAAGAGAATCACTTTGCAAGAGATTGTAAGGTTAATGTAGTTAAAGACAGAGCATTCTACCTTAGAATGGCTCAAGAGTTGGAAGAAAAGGAGAAATCAAGGGCATATGTAGCCCATGTCAAAAGAGACCATCAAGTCTGGTCATCTGGAGACGAAGATGAAGCCATCAGCAGTGTCAATGGAAAAGGGAAGATATGCATGTTGGCGACTGAGGATGATGATGGGTCTACAAAGATGGAAAAAAACTACTGCTACATGGCAAAGGATGGAACTCTAAGCATCGTCGAACATGTAAACTCATGATCCAAACTCTAAACTATAGCATGCATGATTGTCAACCTTACATAGATAATCTTAATGACACATGTGCTGCCGTCCTTACAAACTATAACAAAGCCTTAGATGAGAAAAACATTGCGTCCCAGGAGATGTTCCATGTGAGAGGATGAATGGATAACAAAAGACTCAAAATGGCTATGTTAGAAAGAGATTTAGAATTAGAAAAAGATGCAAGAATGTTGAGTGAAACCCAATTAGAGATAGCTTTGAACCAGAGAGATTTAGCTCAAAGTGAAATTGTACGTTTAAATCTTTTAATTGAAAAATTGTTCAATGAAAGTGGAGTTATTGAAAATTTGGTAAATAATGGAACCGTGGACAATACATACAATTGGGGTTGGTCAAATGGATATCCTACCGTAATGGATTCTTCACCCGGTTCAACAAAGACAGACTGTATGTCCCTCTAGACCGAGAATTTCATTTCACAGTCAATGACAAGACTTTTCCCGAAGATATCAAAACACATGTCGGTAGACTGCATAACCTAAGAAACAATTGTGTCATTGATGAAATTGTGCCTGAGGTTACGGGTCACACATATGATCAAATTCCTATCAATGGCACTACCTTTCTAAATTCTCAAAACTCATCCGTAGTTGATGAAGAAATTGTCATTAAGGACACTGAAATCTCTAAAGACTTTCCATACATGTCCTCAGACCGAAGTGTCCCTCACTGCAGTTAAAAGTCCCACAAAAGTCCCACTGAAGTCCCAACTAAGACTTATTCTGCGGTAGTCAAGTCACCCTTACCATAGTCTTAGAACAGAAGTTCTGCCACTCTTCAAATGATTCATCATGAATTACCCATAGAAAACTTTAAAGTAAGTCAATGCTCTCAAATCCCAGAATCTTCAAGTTCTGATGACTCAAGCCCACATTTTTACAAAATTTCAAAGGATTCTAGGAAACCGCAGTTGAATAACAGAGACTGCGGTTCACCAAAATCCTTAGCTAAAAAGGCTTTCAAAGAAGAAATTCGCTCCTGAGGCATAAATAGACAAATTTTTTCAAAAAACAAAAAGCATGTCAGATCTCAAAAATCCAAAAGTCCAGAAAAATTTGTTTTCTCTCAATATTTAAAAAAAAACCTACGACCAAGAAAACACCCAAAAAGGAATTTACAGTTTCAACAGTAACTCCTAATTCATCTGACACAATTCAAAAGAGTACAAAGTCTTTTCGAAACAGTGTTTTTCAAATCTATTCCTCAGATGATCCAAAATGGAAAGGTATTTTACCCACTCCAACACATTTAAAGTCATGTCAAAATTTCAACAAGTGGAAGGGTGTTTTACCAAATCCAACAAAAAGGACCCAAAGATCTACACGTGCTAAACCTTTTTCAAAACGAACTTTTTAGAAAACTAACAACACTCATGTTAGATCTTTTCAATCTCGGTCTAGTAAAAAGCCAAACAACTCTTGCTTTAGATCGCTGACTAAACCAGGTGTCAGAAGAAAAGACAAAATCTGAACCTGTGAGTGTCAGTGTAGTTGCAAAAATCAGAAACCTCGTAACTTTACAAAAACACACAACACTCCAAAATTTCACAAACACCCAGGACTAGGTTTAAAAGTTGACACAAAACCAGTCCATGCATCACTCATAAACTCACCTGTTGTTCCAGGCTCTAAACTAGTTTGGATGCCTAAACTAACCGTATAATTCTCAGGCTTTGGGCAAGGAGATACAAGAAGATGAATAGTTAATTGACAATTCCTGCTCCTTGCACATGACCGGAAGGTTAGAGTACCTTCGGGATTTCAGGCCAATTTGCAATGGTGGAAATGTTACCTTCGGCAACAAGGCAAATGGAATCATCCGAGGTGACGGTGTACTCACTACGGGGAACTTCTCAATTCAAAAGGTTGCTTATGTAGAAAGCCTTAAACACAATCTCATCAGTGTTGGCCAACTATGTAAAGCAGGCCATCGAGTTGAATTTGATGATCAATTGTGTTATGTAATGACAAGTGATAGGAGCACCTGCTTGATCAAGTCACGATCCGAGGGTACCATGTATCCTCTGAATGTCTCTCTCATCATTGGCAAACCGCAGCTATGCTTCCTTTCCAAAGCTGTATCTGAAGTGAGCTGGCTATGGCACCGCAAGCTCGCTCATCTCAACTTCAGATACATCAACACTTTGGTCACTGGAGAGATGGTTAGAGGACTCCCTATTCTCAAGTTTAGCAATGACACTCTTTATCTTTCTTGTGAATATGGTAAGCAGTCCAAAGCAAGTCACCCATGGTGATTGACTCTTCAATATCTGAACCTCTGACAACCCTATATTTTTCCAAAAGCGATGTAACACTCAAAAGTCAAATACAACGAAAACTATTTGGAATCAACGAAATTAACCTCAAAAATAAAGTGTTTGAATATCTAAATTGGGATGCATCAAATGTTAGATATCGTGCCAAGGTTTCCAAAAACATAAAGAACATTCGAAACCGGGTTATATTGAAGAAATTATAACCACTCGAATATTTACGGCACACCGTTAAAACATTATTTAACGTAAAAAGTGAAATTACAATAAAATACATTTTAGCCTTAAGTATCTAAACAAAAGTTGTAGAGTTCGTCAAACTGTAAACGTACATAAAAAGATCGCCCAAATTGAACCTCGTATGAAGAAGTTACGAATTTTCTAAGTTTCGTAACAGTAGTAGAGGGCTAAAAACTCGAATTTAAGATCGGGCGTTATTTAGCTATCGCAACCTAAACGAAAGTTGAAGGTCTCCACAACAGGAGTACGATGATAAAAAGACAAACGAAAACCGACGTCGAATAAAGAAGCTATGAATTTTTAACGGACTTTAGCAGTCCCGGCCTATTAAAAACATATCATTAAAAATAAATTCAAAACTAGCCGATGGAGTCTAAATGAAAGTTGTATAGCATAATCTCACCTACGCGTGGATATAAAAAACATGAAAAACGGAGGTCATACGCGAAAGTTACGAAATTTAGAAGACGGAAGCCAGGATTACGCCTAGCGTAATGTAGGAGTACGCCCAGCGTACTCAGGTGCAGGGTCGAGTCCCATCGGCTGCAGCTCTGCGCCTAGCTAGACTCGAGTCGTAAGCCGTGACGCAAAGTTACGCCCAACGTAACCGAAGTACGCCCAGCATAACGCGTATGCCCAACGTACTCCGGTGGTACGCCCAGCGTACTCGCCTTTCCAGCACTATAAATAGAAGGCATGAGCTACGGGTTTTGGCACAAATTCTCAAACTCCCACTTACTCCCACATACTTTCAAGCACCAAAAGCTGCCCCGGCGCCCTCGGTTTTCGCACCCGAGCCCCCGACGAAGATTCTACGCTACCGAGATCCCCGAAGAGCTCAAAGACGCAGCTTTCCGCGGTTGAAGTTCTGCTCGACTCTAGCCCCACTCTCTTCAAACAAATCAAGTGAGTTCATACCCCTACTTTTCAAGTCTTTTCATGTTTTAGGGGGGGGGGGGGGAATACAAGTACAATACAAGTAAACGTATCGTTTTATAAACATAAATGCAACATCTATCTTATTAATTGTCGATACCAACATCTTACTTTACATATAAGGGTTAGTATATCATCAAGTTATTTTCACCAAATGGAACATACTTTCTGAAAAACTATAATGGGTATAGTTAGCAAGTTATTCATACATTCTTACGTATACATCTTGAAAAACGAAATACTTTCAACAAAAATGAAGTAAAGTCTTTCTTATCGTAAATCTATTTATACTAAGCGATGTGAGATATTCAAACTTCAACGTACTCTTATGTATGCATTTCAAGTCCTGTATTATATACCATAATCTCTTGGAGGGAGAGCGTGATACTTGTGTATAGATCTATACGGGATTGACAACCCCGCACCTAAACTGTTAGCTACAGTTAGACCGGCAGGTCTGGGGTGACAAATGTCATAACACTACAACACCTGAAGAATGTTGTTACAGGCAGTCTGTGTCAATAGTATGGTTATAAGATTCACACGAAAGTATAAAAACAAGTTTGATTTACGAGATTCATATAGGCATTCAGTTTCTACATTATTTAGAACACAAAGTTTATCTTTATCATTCAAGTACAAAAAATACTAATGCACTCCAACTTTGGGAACTTTTCAAACTATTTATAGAAACTATTGGATTTTCTGAAAACCTCGTTCATCGATTTTCTACCAAAAGGACACCCTTTTCAATACAAAACACTTATGAACTCACCAACTTTATTGTTGACACTTTTTCGAAACCGCTTGTATTTCTCAGGGAATCAGTAATACAGGTAACCACCAGCTTTTGAAGAAGGAACGCTAAGGACATTTATTCTTAAACATTTACATCATCATATTGTAATATTCTTTTTGAAATATGTATAACGCAAAAATCTACATTTTTATTATATATATATATATATATATATATATATATATATATGATGGTTGTGTTACTTTCTTTACAATATTCAATTGTTATGGTACTACGTGAAGTCATCCACCCCCGAATGTTTCCGCCATTCTGGTTTGGGGGTGTGACAGATTGGTATCAGAGCATTGTTTATAGTGAACTAAGTATATCGAACCACATAAGATATACAAACTATAAATGCAAGGGGGACCAAAAACCCTCTGACAAAACGTTTTCATAAACAATATATTTTCTTTTAAAAATATACATTTTTACTCGAATGTATCAGTCTCATATCATAACAAAATTTTCTAAAAAGTATTAAGTCAAGTTGCGACACTAGGATTGGGCCTTGAGGTATGTAATCAAATCGAGAATAAATATAGCCTGATCAACTATATTTATCCTGGATTTGACCAACGTACGTCGAGGAATGGTCGTAGTGGACAACAAGCCAAAAACTTACCAAATACAATTCTTTTAGATTCACCAATTTGAAATACTGTAGGATTATTGTTATAAAATAATAGTACAATGAAAAACTTGCACACCATAAGAAATAGTTAAACATAGGATGCCGTTAAATAGAAATTTCTTTTCTTATAAAATTCTCATACCTTTATCCTAGTACAGACAAATGGCTGGATTCCATTTACCGGGAGATCCCTACTACCCAAACCAAGGCAACGGCGGATGGATAGAAGAAGAGCCAGAGGAAATCGAAGAGGAAGTCGAAGAAGAATCCGAGGTCGAAGTCGGAGAGGAATTCGAAATCGACGAGGAAGTCGAGGAAGTTACTAGTGGAACAGACTCCGAACCGGAAGTAATCAGCCCTACCATCCCTCATCCTCCCGAAATCAGACCATATCAACCAGGACCCATTCCCATGTGGGGAAGCCACCTCTACTACTGGAGCCGCCAACTAGGTGTACACCCTCCTTTCGGCATGTGTCGAGATTTTTACAATCTCAGTGGGGGAGGCTCAGCTGATCGAGCACTTCCTGTTATTGTGGGCACTATAGCTACCCAGAACTACCATGCGGACAAGCAAGCGGCCAGAGTTCACGAGATCAATGCTGCTACACAGGGTAACGCCGCAGACATCCATCGTCTGGAAGGACTACACGAAAGTACCCAACTCCACACAGGGACACTTCAGAACCAAATGGTGATAGCACTGACAGAAATAAAAGAGATGAAGGAACAACAAGCAGTTCTTGAAAGGCGCCTAATGGGAGTCAAGCAGTCGGATGCTGAGTCTAGCTCCAAACGCACAACACACCGCAAGTAGAACTTGCTCAACTTCAACAATTTTGATATAGAATAGGACCTCGGATAAAGTTTTTCTCTTATTTCCTTGTACCTGTAATCGGAGACCTCTAGTTAGGTCAAATTTTCCTAAACACGAACCATAATGTAACGCACCGTATGTGTGACATATATATAAATATGAAGTACTTCTTTACATACCTCTTGAAACTTATGGGATTAACTAAATTGTTATACCTACTTTAAAACCATAAACTAAAGTCAAAAAATATTACAAGATACAACTAACCCTCTAGTACACGATTGTCAAATCATTAGAAACTTATAGTGTTCATTATTATTTATCTACCAGAACATGCCTCCTCGTAGATCAGCACGCAGAAACTCAGCTCCAACACCACCTCCACCACCTCCTCCAATATTGGATGCCGCTATGTTCCAAACTGCTGTAACCGCAACGATGGCTCAAATGAGCAACAATGCGTCGAGAGGAGGAACAAACAACTTTACAAATGGCCAAAGTCAAGGCCGTTCAGGGGTATGTAGTTACAAGGACTTCACCAATGGAAAACCTATTCCCTTTTATGGTACTGGGGGAGTAATGGCTCTATCCCAATGGATAGAGAAAACGGAAGCTGTATTCGAAATTTGCGCTTGCCCTGAAGAAAGCAAAGTAAAATTTGCTGCATTTAATTTCTCTGAACGAGCCCCGACATGGTGGAACGGCCACGTCAAGGCACTAACCCTAGTGGTGGCGAACTCCATAGGTTGGGAAAACCTGAAACGAATGCTCCTACGAGAGTACTACCCAAGGGGCAAGATTCATAAGCTCGAACAGGAATTGTGGGGCCTTACGATGGTAGGCTCGGACATCGCGGGCTATACCAACAGATTCAGTGACTTGATAATACTCTGCCCAGGGATGCTGATCCTGGAAAGCCAAAAGGTGGAGAGGTACATCTGGGGACTATCACCCCAACTTCGAGGAAGTGTGTTAGCCTCCAAACCCATGACCTTCGACATCGCCAAGGAACTGGCGCAATCTCTCGTTGATCATGGTGTATGTCAAGGAGTCACGACTATCGTCGCTGAACTAACCAAAGGGAACAACAACAACGATAGCAATGCCAAAAACAACAACAACAAGAAATTCTGGAACAAGAGAATGGGGCAACTTCGCAAGAACCTTCAAAGAAACAAATGGTGGCGGTTCATGCCGCTACTGCTCCCAATACAACTCCTGCTACCCCTTCGCCAACAAAACAATATGTTGGGAACCTGCCCAAGTGCAACAAATGCAACTACCATCACCACGGTAATTGCCGCGAGATGCACTGTAAGAACTGCGACAGGAAAGGGCACACTTCCCGTTTCTGTAAGGCACCGGTGCGACCAATCACTCAAGTTCCTGGTACTGGGATAAGCCAGGCATGTTATGGGTATGGAGAAACTGGGCACTTCAAGAGGGACTGCCCCAAAGCAAAGAATGTTGGCGGTGTTGGGAGAGTGTTGGCGATAGGTCAAAATGAAGCAATAGCTGACCCCACCGTGGTTACGGGTATGTTTCTCCTCGACAACATTTATGCATGCATACTCTTTGACTGCGGTGCAGAGAGAAGTTTTGTGAGTCATAAATTCAAACACCTACTTAATCAAAAACCCCAACCACTCAATAAAATATTCACTGTAGAAATAACAAACGGTAAAACGGAAAGCGCAAGCGATATGTACGTAGGGTGCAAATTAAATTTAAACGAGCACTTATTTCAAATTGATCTTATGCCCATTTTGATAAGAAGTTTTGATGTCATCATTGGTATGAACTGGTTAAGTCTTCACCATGCCGATATACTTTGTCATGAAAGGGCCGTTCGCCTCAATCTGCCAAACGGTGAAACTCTTGTCATTTATGGTGACAAACCTAGTACAAATTTACAAATCATCTCCTGTGTTAAAGCATGAAAATACCTTCGCAAGGAATATCATGCCTTTCTAGCCCACGTAGTAGACCAGAAACAAGAACCAAAGAACATTAAAGACATCCCGGAAGTTTGCAACTTCCTAGACATTTTCCCAGAAGATCTACCAGGAATCCTACCAGAATGCCAAGTCGAGTTCAGAATCGACTTAATCTCCGGAGCTACTCCATTAGCAAAGTCGCCTTACCGTTTAGCCCTAGCCGAGATGCAGGAATTGTCCAGTCAATTAAACGAGCTGCTGAGCAAGGGCTTCATCAGACCGAGCTTCTCACCATGGGGAGCACCGGTCATATTCGTGAAGAAGAAGGACGGATCTTTTCGCATGTGCATCGATTACCGGGAGCTGAACAAACTCACGATCAAGAACCAATATCCCGTACCGCGCATAGACGATCTGTTCGACCAGCTACAGGGAGCGAGCTACCTCTCAAAGATTGATCTAAGGTCTGGTTATCACCAACTGCGAGTACTGGAAGGAGACATCCCCAAAACGGCCTTCCGAATACGCTATTGTCACTACGAGTTTGTAGTAATGCCCTTCGGGTTGACAAATGCTCAAGCGGTGTTCAATGACTTGATGAACCGAGTATGTCGTCCCTTCCTGGAGAAATTCGTGATCGTGTTTATAGATGATATACTCATCTATTCAAGAAGCCAGGAAGAACACAGCCAACACCTCCGCCAAGTTTTGGAAACATTGAGGGCAGAGAAGCTATACGCAAAATTTACAAAGTGCGAATTCTGGATTCAGGAAGTGGATTTCCTAGGACATGTAGTAAGCAAGTAGGGGGACGTGGATCCTTCTAAGGTCAAGGCAAAAGAGAGTTGGACGACTCCAAGAACCCCTACAGAAATCCGACAATTTTTGGGACTCGTCGAGTATTACTGAAGGTTCATACAAAATTTTTCAAAGATTGCCAAGCCACTCACCACCCTAACTCAGAAGAGTGTGACTGTAAGGTTAAACCTTGAAATATGATAATGTTTAAAACAGACCTCAGCATCAGCGCATATCTCAGTGTCAGTATCAGCGTTTCAGTAGCTCAGTTTGTAATAGTTTAGTCAGTACATTGTAACAGATATTGTATTTATCTTGTTTCCATAGTTAGCCTAATTAGTTAGCTGGCGTATCCCTGATTTATAGGGATTGTCTAGAATTGTAGTATATAATCTTTTGTATAGGTTTGTGAAAACATACTTTTCACAAACCCTAATCGTTGCTTTGTGCACACGATAATCTCTTTGTGAGATTATTCTTCTTAGTGAAAGCTTTTCTTCGTGAATTCCTCTTATTCTTATTCACTGTTACTGTTTGATAAATTGATTGATCTAAAGGCCTCTTCAATTGGTATCAGAGCGGGTTTCTCTTATCAAACAAATGGCTTCATCTTCTTCTTCGTCGAACTCATCAAATCATCCTTCTGCTAAAATTCCTCCTTTTGATGAAACAAACTTTGCTATGTGGAAAATAAAGGCTCTATATGCTTTAGAGTCAGTAGATGAAGACATGTTGGACATTGTCGAAAAAGGTCCATATGTCCCAATGTATCAGCCTCTGAAAAACAACGTTCCTGATGGTGCTATGAAGAAAACACCTAGAGAAAACTGGACGGCAGATGAAAAAAGAAAAAATGGTCTAGATGTTCGTGCTCGTGCCGCAATCAGCTACGCTCTGCCATACAACATTTTTGGGCTAGTTGAAAATTGCGTATCAGCAAAAGAGATGATGGATACTCTAACTGTATCTTTTGAAGGCACTGAAGAAGTCAAGGCTACTCAAATAAATGATCTTAACCGAAGGTATGAATATTTTTTTGCTAAGAAAGGTGAAACCTTGACTCAAACCTTTAACAGATTCAATACTCTTGTTAATGATCTTCGGAGATTAGATCAGTTGAAGCATAAAACTGTTCTAGTGCAGAAGTTTTTGGATTCTCTGGGTGCAGGTTGGGAGAACCATGTTGATGTGCTGAAAAATAGTGAGAAGATCAACTCTATGGACTTACAAAGTCTGTATAGAAATCTTCGATACTATGAGGAATCCAAGCTTCAAAGAAAGGAGCTGATGAAAGATTCTCAGCGTGAATCATCTGTAGCCTTGTTCTCAAACAAAAAGCTAGTGTCAGATTCAGACACTGATAGCCATTCAGACACTGATTCCTCTAAAACTGACGCTGATGATCTTGAAGAGGTTGTGGCTAGTGCAGCTTTGATTGTAAAGACCTTTGAGAAATTAGGTCAAAACTTCTCAAAGTTTCAGAAGAAGATGGGTGGAAAGTTTTCAAAAAGATCAGAAGCTGATAAAAATCATGGTGCTGATAAGAAAGAGAAGGCTCAGTGCTTTAACTGTGGGAGCACTGATCATTTTGCAAAGGAATGTAAACACAAAAAACAAGGCTCGGATGAATACTGGAAGCAGAAGTACAACAAGCTGATTGAGAAGCTGAAAGTAGAGAACTTCGAACATAAAGTCCTTGTTGCTGAAGAAGAAAAATGGAAGACTGATGAGGAGTCATCAGATGATGAGTCAAGTGTCTAATGGTAAAGATAGAAGACACGGATGTTTCTGAAAAAGGCAAAAGTACATTTGATGCTGATATGTCTGATGCTGTTGAAAATTTCAGGAAGCACAACACTGACTCTTCTTCAATGTACCAGGTTAAAAACTTTGTTTCCTATTTAATGAATGAAAAAATCAAAATGTTTGAGTATTTGGGTGTCATTAATTCTAAAAAGAATCAAACAATAAGGGATTTACAAAATCAACTTGATCTTCTTAAAACTGAAATATCCATGAAAAATAACCTTATTGATTCCACTCAGGAAAATCTTAGAGTCACTAGTTTGTCAAATTCATCTTTGTCTGCTGAAATTAACAATGTTAAAAATCTTTTGATCAAAGAACAAACTGTGCTTCATACTTGGGCAAAATCTCATAAGAATGCCAATTATATTATTTCTGCTCAAATTCCACATTCATGTGAGAAAATTCTTGGGGGTAATTTTGCAGAAGCTGAAAAAGTGTTTAAATCACAAGGAAAGGAATATGAGTTTTATTCCATGAATGAGATGAAAAACAATTTCAAAAATAAGTTTGTCAGTAACTCTTTTATTAATCAGAGTTTAATTGATGAATATTGTATTACTAATTCTGATGGTATTACTGAGTGTAATGTTGAAATTACCGGAATTGATCCAACCTCTTACCCTGCACATCTTGTAAGACCAACTCCACTCACTGAGAATATTATTGCCTTTCCTATCTCAAATGGAGTGTTTCATGCTGTTCATGAACAACTTAAGCATTTTCCTGACTGCATTGCAATTGTGAACAAGTCCAAACTAGACACTGATGATAGCTCATCGTCTATCACTGATCATAATCTGTCTGACACTGAATTCAGTTGTGATTCTATAATGAACAAAAGGACACAAAGCTCTCTTGGTGAATCTTACAAGTCAAAATGTGTTAATTCAAAAAAATTGCTCACCAAGAGAAACTTTGGTACTAGAGTTTGTTACAGATGTGTAGATACCTCTCACAAGATTAGTGAATGTTCATTTGATAAATCGTCTTTAAGAGCTGATAATATTAAAGTTAGAAATGAAAAATGGACTCTTAAGTCAAATTCTTTAAACTGTCTTCCTAAGGAGTGTTATAATCTATTATCAAATAACTTTGTGAATGACCCATCCTCGAATGGGTCAGTGTGTTCTAACTAGTTTCTCAGCACTGCAGGGTCAGGAGCATCTTTGGTACTTAGATAGTGGTTGCTCAAGGCATATGACAGGATCAAAGTCTCTCCTGGAAGATTATGTCAAGAAAACTGGTCCTGCAGTAACTTATGGAGACAATGGAAAGGGGTTCACTAAAGGATATGGAAATATCAAATGCAATAACGTGGTTTTTCAAAATGTTTCATATGTAAAGGGTCTCAAACACAATCTTATCTCCATTAGTCAATTGTGTGATGCTGACTATGAAGTTCAATTTACAAAGAAGGAAGGCAGAGTTGTCAACACTGACGAGAACATCGTACTTTCAGCAAGTAGAAAAGATGATATATATGTTCTTGACATGTTCTCGAGTGACAAGGCACTGATGCAATGCTTCTTTACAAAGTCTCAGACAAATCTTAGCTGGATTTGGCACAAAAGGTTCTCTCATCTGAACTTCAAGAACCTATCCAAAATATCCAATCAAGATCTAGTTAGAGGGCTCCCGAAATTCAGCGTTGTGAAAGACAAGATGTGCTCAGCTTGTGAACAAGGAAAACAAACCAAGTCCTCTTTCAAACCCAAGTCATGTTCCAGTATATCAGTCCCTCTTCATTTACTTCACATGGACTTGTTTGGACCTATTCCTGTCCGTTCTCTAGGTGGAAATAAGTATACTCTAGTGGTTGTGGATGAGTTCACTCGATTTACATGGGTGGTTTTCCTGAAGAAGAAAAGTCATGCTACACAGAAAATCATTTCACTGATTCGTAAAAATGAGACACTGACAGGTCTCAAAGTTAAGCAACTAAGAAGTGATCATGGTACTGAGTTCCGAAATTCAACTCTTGAAGAATTTTGTGATCATAAAGGCATTGGGCAAAACTTCTCAGCTCCTCGTACCCCTCAACAAAATGGAGTTGCTGAACGAAGAAATAGAACACTGATTGAGGCAGGAAGGACCCTGATGATCCATGCTGGTCTTCCTATGTCATTTTGGGCTGAAGCTGTCAATACAACATGCTTTACTCAGAATCGATCTCTAATTCACAGGATTCACAAGAAGACTCCATATGAAATGCTGAAAGATCGAAAGCCAGACATATCCTTTTTTCACGTGTTCGGATGTATTTGTTATATTCTAAATCAGCGTGAACCAAGATCCAAGTTTGAACCAAAGGCTGATAAAGGTATTTTTGTTGGATATTCATCTATTTCAAAGGCTTTTCGTGTTTTTCATGTGAATAGGCAATGCATTGAAGAATCCATTCATGTGAAGTTTGATGAGGAATCATGCACTGATGAGAAAGTCATTCAATCTTCCTCTATTTTTCAAGAGCTTCTCTCTTGCCTATTTGACAAAGTTCCTCCTGCTGGAGATGAAGCTGATTCTTCTGATTCTATCGTTCCAGTTCCATGTTCCTTGAATCAAGATACTGCAGCCAGATTAGCAGATAATTCATTAGGTGCTGATGAAATCCTTGAAGCTGAAGACTCTCCTGCAACTGATAACCTGTCAGTGTCAAATTCTCCGGAATCAGCATCAGTTTCTGAACATCGATATCATCCAGTTGATCAAATTATTGGGAACATTCATGATGGTGTCCGAACCAGATCTCGTGTATCTAATAACTTTTGCATGTATGTTAATTTCGTTTCAGTGATCTTACATGACAAGATACACACAGCTCTTCAAGATGCTGATTGGATCAAAGCCATGCAAGAAGAACTGAATGAGTTTGAAAGACACAAAGTTTGGACTCTTGTCCCAAGACCATCAGGAAAGACTATCATCGGAACTCCCTGGGTCTATCACAACAAGGTTGATAAAGATGGAATCATTACTCGCAACAAGGCAAGGCTTGTCGCTCAAGGGTTTACTCAAATTGAATCCATCGACTACGGGGAAACCTTTGCTCCAGTTGCTCGCATTGAAGCAATTAGACTGTTTCTCGCATACGCATCCTACATGAATTTCATTGTCTATCAGATGGATGTGAAAACAGCCTTTCTTCATGGTGTGTTAGAAGAAGAAGTTTTCCTCAATCAGCCCCCAGGCTTTGTTGATAAAGATCACCCTGATTATGTGTACCAATTAGACAAAGCTGTTTATGGACTGAAGCAAGCACCCAGGGCTTGGTATGAGACGTTGACATCGTATCTTCTTGAAAATGGATACAAACAAGGAGCAATCGACAATACTCTCTTCATCAAAAACAAAGGCTCAGATATGGTTCTTGTTCAAATTTATGTCGATGACATCATTTTTGGCTCTCCAAATGAGAAACTGAGCAAAGAATTTGCAGAGATCATGTCTCAAAGGTTCGAAATGAGCATGATGGGGAAGATGACCTTTTTCTTAGGTCTTGAAGTTCAGCAACAAAAGTCAGGTATTTCTATTTGCCAAAGTAAATATATTTCTGACTTGCTTGTTAAGTATTCTCTCAGTGACTGCAAACCAGCCTCTACACCAGTGTCCAAGACTGATAAGATACACGCTGATCCAACTGGAACTGATGTAAATCATTCTCTGTATCGAGGAATGATTGGATCTCTTTTATATCTCACGGCAAGTCGTCCTGATATCATGTTTGGAACCATTCTCTATGCTCGATTCCAAGCTAATCCCAAGGAATCCCATCTCATGGCCGTCAAATGTATCTTTCGATACTTGAAAGGGACTCAAAACCTAGCACTGTGGTATCCTCGCGACTCAGCATTTGAACTTTTTAGATACACTGACTCAGACTATGCAGGATACAATTTAGACAAAAAGAGTACGTCTGGTGGATGTCACTTCCTTGGAAATCGTCTCATCAGCTGGTCTAGCAAGAAGCAAACATCAGTAGCCATCTCGACTGCAGAAGCTGAGTATGTTGCAGCTGGAAGATGTTGTGCTCAGCTCTTATGGATTCAAAATCAGCTTCTCGACTATGGGATCAAGTTCTCAAAGACTCCCATATATTGTGATAACACCAGTGCCATTCAAATCACACAAAATCCTATTCAGCACTCAAAGACGAAGCATATCGAAATCAGACATCATTTCATTAGAGATAATGTTGAAAAGGGAAAGGTTGTTCTTGAACATGTCAAGACTTCAGAGAAACTTGCTGATATCTTCACTAAGGCACTGGATTCTCAAACAACTGCTTACATTATTGGAGAACTTGGAATGATTACCTTGTAATTAATTTTGCTGATTAATTGTGCTAATGTTTGGTATTGTCTTATAAGCTGATGTACATTGTGCTGATGATGACATGCTGGTGATATTTGCATACTGAGTACTTGGTTTGATCTCCTATCTTTCTCTCTTCTTCAAGTCTTCTAAACTAAAGTTGAATGATTCACTATACTAAAAACATACACTGATAACAACTTGAAGCTCTTTGCCGATGGTTAGATCAAAACACCAAGATCTATCACACGCAACTATCTCTTCTTACCCATCTTACACTGATTCTGTGATTCAGTGTGACAAAACACACGCTGATGAGAGTCTAAAAATCTTTGCCGATGGTTAGATCAAAACACCAAGACCTATCACACGCAACTATCTCTTCTTACCAATCTTACACTGATTTTGTGATTCAGTGTGCCAAAACACACGCTGATGAGATTCTGAAAATCTTTGCCGATGGTTAGACCAAAACACCAAGGTCTATCACACGCAACAATCCTTTCTTTACCTTCTTCTCATTCAGTGTCTAATGATTCAGTAAGATAAACCACTCACTGATAAAGTCACAACACTCTGTGCCGATGGTTAGATAATGCAACTAGTATCTATCACACGCACCAATATCCTTGCTAGCCTCAATTAAGCAAGTTGTATCTTGAATTGACGGAGAAATATCTTCAGCATGTAACTTTTTGTGACTCTGATCTCAACGCTTCCGCGAACACTGATTGATGTTTCAACTTCAGTCAACGGCTCTTTTACCCAACGACTATTTTTATCTGACAGGTTGTTACGATACGCCGTTATTTTTAGTGAAGATAATCATTACCTTTTTAAAGGCCCGTTTCATTCCATATATAAACCTTTTTCACCCTTGTTTTAAACTTTCCTTCCACAATTTTAAACATCCTTCACTTATATTCAAAACCCTAGCACCCTAAAAACTCTCAAATGGCGGCATCTCTGTTCACTTACTCCTCCACTTCACGAAGGGTAGTTCCTGCCCCAAACTATCCTCCTCTTCCCATATACATCAAAGCCACCAACGTTGTTTTCAACCCTGATATTCTCGAGGTTCATCGAGGTCTTGGACTCGATGATTTTGTTAATTTCTTAGCCTCCTACCGCCTACGATACGCAATCAGTGACATTCCATCAGAGTTCTTCCCTGCACAAGTCTGTGAGTTCTACTACACTGCAACTATCAATGACGACAACAATGCCATTACCGGGACCATTGGCCGTGGAAGACATTCTGTCTTTATCACCGCAGAACTTCTCAGTGCTGCACTAAGGTTACCCATCTTTGAACCTTTCTCAGAGCTTCCTTCTATTGAACGGTGTAGACGAATGTTTGATCAACTGGGATATGATCACTCAAAGGCTGGTACTCGATCGGCTCTTATTTTGCGCCAATGTATGACTCCAGGATGGAAATTTTTCACCGGTGCTCTGTGCAAGTGTGTGGGTCACAAGTCTCGAAGTGGTGATCAATTGAGTAATTATGAGCAACAAGTCGTCTGCTCACTTCTTTTCAACAAAAGACTTGATTATGGGGCCCTATTCTTTGATCAACTTGTTCAACTTCTTCATGCAAATGTACGCGCTGATCACGTTCCTTTTCCACGCAGGATTGCTCTTGTGCTCGATAAATTTTTCGTTGCAGACTACTTCTCGCATTCTGGAAATCCCATCCAATGCCCTCGTATGTCTATTCGAATGTATCAAGATGATCCCCTAGATACTGACATTGGAATCTCTGATAGAATGATAGAATGGATTGCAAATCCATACACTGTTCCCTCTCTCACTGCTGATACTGATGAAGGAGGCGCTGATGGTATCCATGAAGATCCTGCCGGTCAAGAAGATGAACCACATGACGGTGGTCAATTTTCTCCTCAACTTTCTCATCATATCGTCTCTAATACTGAGAAAGTTCCCTCAGCCCTAAAGGATTCAATGAGTCATGGGGAGCAACAATTTCAGGGGGAGCAACCATCTCAGGGGGAGCATCCCTCGCAGGGGGAGAATCCACCTAGCTCTCCAGCCGCTCCAGCTACTTCACTAATTCAAATTCCGGCCTCAGCATTTACTAAACTTCTGACACTGACTCGGGACATGAGTCAGCGTCTTCTACGCATTAAGGCCGATGTTCATCAGCTAAAGGAAGTTCTCCTGCATACTCCTCCCTCCAGTCCCCAATCTGATGATGCTCAAAAAGGGGGAGATATTGATGATGATGCTGATGCTGATGATAATGTTGATGATGAACCGAATGAGAGAGACACCGAACCTGTTGACAACACCATTGTTCAGCCTGAATCACCAAAGCCAATGCATGAGTCTGACTCTGCGGGGCCTAATAGTCCAGCAGCCACTGAAAAGCTGGTTGAAGATAGTGAGCATGATGATGAACCAGATGATGAATGTCAAATACTGGATATGAACTTCATTAATCCTCTTATTCCAGTTCAAGAAGAAAGTTCAGATGATCTTGATAATGAATCTCAAAGGTCAGACATGAAATTAGTCGATTCTGTTGCTGATCCCATTTTTCCGGTTCAAGGAGAAGATTTAGACGTTGCCAGTGAAGACTCTCATCCGCTTTCTCGAAAGCGTAAGGTAGCAGATACTGACTTGGCTCATTCTCAAACTAATACTTCTTTGCCTGCCAAGAAACCCAAGTCCATAGTCAGTATATCAAATTTGGCGGCTGAGTGAAACATGTCTCCTGATCAAGTTAAGCAAATTCTTGATGAAGCTAATCAAGCTCAGCTTCTAAAGAACATTGCTCAAGCCGATGAAACTCTTATTCAACACAAACTTCAGGCCAAAGGATCTTTTGAAGCTCAGATGCAGAAATTCCTGGAATTTCAGTCCAAATCTCAATCTTCTCAGCCTTCTCCCAGCAGTAGTAAGCCTAAGATTGACATTGTTCTTGACAGGATTGATCGAAAGATGTTTGAAGACGTTCTTAAACGACGAGTGTGTGGTGATAAGATCATCAAAGTTAAAGCTTCCAAGCCACGAAATGAGAAAATTCTTATGTTGCTGATCACTCGTCAAGGTCCTCAGCATTCATACACTGAAGTTGTCAAGAGGGATGAGCTGATCAAGTATGGATATTCTGAATGGATGGAACTACTCGAACTAGCATCCAAGCAAACCTCAGCTCACTCTTCGGAACTGACTTGTGCTCTTCATCTGCTGATCAAGAAAGTTCAGCGTTTGGATCTTGTTCCTAAAGAACGACCTCAGCATCAAGGCCAAAGGTTATCTATTCCTAGAACTCGAAGAACCAAGTTTCAAGTTGATGGTGAAGATGTATTGGTTCTGGACTTTGGTGCTGGTGGAATAAACAATTCTCTTCCTATTAGTGTTGACCCGGTTCAGCATAAGTTTATCTCAGCTCCTGAACACGGGATGTTCTATCTTGATAAAAACAGAAAGATGTGTTTTCAGCGAACTGCTGAGATCCCAAAGGCTCCAACCACTCATCTCGTTGGCTTAAGGCAAATGTGCATGAGTCATCAAGATCTCTCCGGAGAGTTTCACATCCTTATTGCCATGGAGCTGCTGAATAGAAGACAGGAGTTGCTGGATAGTCCTTACTGGCCAATAAAAATAGAAGCTGAAGCTGAGTATGAAGAGTTCCTGTCCAGAGGTGTTTTAATTTAGTTTGTTTTGAACATCATCATATTGGGGGAGATTGTAAGGTCAAACCTTGAAATATGATAATGTTTAAAACAGACCTCAGCATCAGCGCATATCTCAGTGTCAGCATCAGCGTTTCAGCAGCTCAGTTTGTAATAGTTTAGTCAGTACATTGTAACAGATCTTGTATTTATCTTGTTTCCATAGTTAGCCTAATTAGTTAGCTGGCGTATCCCTGATTTATAGGGATTGTCTAGAATTGTAGTATATAATCTTTTGTATAGGTTTGTGAAAACATACTTTTCACAAACCCTAATCGTTGCTTTGTGCACACGATAATCTCTTTGTGAGATTATTCTTCTTAGTGAAATCTTTTCTTCGTGAATTCCTCTTATTCTTATTCTTATTCACTGTTACTGTTTGATAAATTGATTAATCTAAAGGCCTCTTTAGTGACCTTCGACTGGGGAGAAAAACAAGACATCGCGTTTCAGACACTAAAGCGAGCCTTATCTAGTGCGCCCATCCTAACCTTGCCAGAAGGAACAGAGGACTTCGTAGTCTATTGCGATGCATCAAACCGAGGACTCGGGTGTGTCCTGATGCAACGAGGGAAGGTCATCGCCTACGCCTCAAGGCAACTAAAGACGCACGAAGTAAACTACACGACACACGATCTTGAGCTAGGAGCAGTCCTCTTCGCCCTAAAGATATGGAGGCACTATCTCTACGACACGAAATGTACAATCTTCACCGATCATAAAAGGCTACAACATATCCTCAACCACAAAGAACTCATCATGAGACAAAGACGGTGGGTAGAACTACTAAATGATTATGAATGCGAAATTCGATATCATCCCGGAAAGGCTAACGTGGTGGCCGATGCACTCAGTAGGATGGAATACTCGGGCCGCAGGGTGAAGTTTTTAACCATGACAATCCATTCACACATGTCCACGCAAATCAAGGAAGCCCAAATAGAAGCCTTAACATCTGAAAATGTGGCAGGGGAAGCCTTAAGGGGAATGGATAAGAAGCTTGAAGTCAAGAACGATGGAGTTCATTACTTCATGGATCGGATTTGGACGCCGAAGTTTGGCGGATTCAGAGAAGTCGTCATGAACGTAGCCCATAAGACACGATACTCCATACACCCCAGCTCCGATAAGATGTATCTCGACATCAAGAAACTGTACTGGTGGCCGAACATGAAAGCCGAAATTGCTACTTATGTGAGTAAATGTCTGACATGCGCCAAAGTCAAGGTAGAATACAAAAAGCCCTTAGGATTGTTGCAACAACCAAAAATACCCGAATAGAAGTGGGAACGAATAACCATGGATTTCATAACCAAACTACCCAGAACGGCAAGCGGACTCGACACCATCTGGGTGATCGTCGACAGGTTAACTAAATCAGCGCACTTCCTACCAATCAAAGAGACGGATAAATTGGAGAAACTAACTAGGACATACCTCAAAGAGATTGTACGACTACATGGTGTGCCCATATCCATTATCTCAGACCGAGATAGTAGATTCACCTCAAGGTTCTGGCAGTCGCTACAAAAAGCTCTAGGAACAAGACTAGACATGAGTACCGCATATCACCCACAAACTGACGGCCAGAGTGAGAGAACCATACAAACCCTAGAGGATATGTTGAGGTCTTGCATAATCGATTTTGGCAAAGCATGGGATACCCATCTACCCTTGGTCGAGTTATCATACAACAATAGCTACCACACTAGTATCAAGGTTGCCCCATTCGAAGCCCTCTACGGCCGAAAATGCAGGTCACCTCTGTGTTGGGCCGAAGTGGGGGACACTCAACTAGCAAAAGGACAAGCAACAGACAACACGCTCACTGGACCAGAAATCATAAGGGAAACTACGGAGAAAATTGTTCAGATCCGAGAACGTCTGAAAGCATCAAGGGACAGACAAAAGAGTTACGCGGATAAAAGACTGAAACCCTTGGAATTCCAGGTTGGAGATCGAGTCCTACTAAAAGTCTCGCCCTGGAAGGGGCTAATACACTTCAGAAAGCGTGGGAAACTGAACCCAAGATACATCAGACCATTCGAGATCCTTGCCAGGATCGGTCCAGTGGCTTACAAACTTCGATTACCTCAGGAGCTCCACAACGTACACGCTACCTTTCACGTATCAAACCTAAAGAAGTGCTTGTCCGATGAGACCCTTGTCATCCCTCTAGACAAAATTGCGATAAATGAGAATCTCCAATTCGTAAAAGAACCAATAGAGATCATGGATCGGGAAATAAAAAGGACTAAACAAAGCCGCATACCAATTGTAAAGGTCCGCTGGAACGCCAACCGAGGACCTGAATACACCTGGGACCGCGAGGATCAGATGAAACAAAAGTACCCACATCTTTTTCCTAACCTGTAAACTCTATCTTAGATTAAATTTCGGGACGAAATTCCCCTAACGGGGGGATGATGTGACAACCCTATATTTTTCCAAAAGCGATGTAACACTCAAAAGTCAAATACAACGAAAACTATTTGGAATCAACGAAATTAACCTCAATAGTAAAGTGTTCGAATATCTAAATTGGGATGCATCAAATGTTAAATATCGTGCCAAGGTTTCGAAAAACATAAAGAACATTCGAAACCGGGTTATATTGAAGAAATTATAACCACTCGAATATTTACGGCACACCGTTAAAACATTATTTAACGTAAAAAGTGAAATTACAATAAAATGCATTTTAGCCTTAAGTATCTAAACAAAAGTTGTAGAGTTCGTCAAAATGTAAACATACATAAAAAGATCGCCCAAATTGGACCTCATATGAAGAAGTTACGAATTTTCTAAGTTTCGTAACAGTAGTAGAGGGCTAAAAACTCGAATTTAAGATCGGGCGTTATTTAGCTATCGCAACCTAAACAAAAGTTGAAGGTCTCCACAACAGGAGTAAAATGATAAAAAGACAAACGAAAACCGACGTCGAATAAAGAAGCTATGAATTTTTACGGACTTTAGCAGTCCCGACCTATTAAAAACATATCATTAAAAATAAAGTCAAAACTAGCCGACGGAGTCTAAATGAAAGTTGTAGAGCATAATCTCACCTATGCGTGGATATAAACAATGCGAAAAACGGAGCTCGTACGCGAAAGTTACGGAATTTAGAAGACAGAAGCCAGGATTGCGCCCAACGTAATGTAGGAGTACGCCCAGCGTACTCAGGTGCAGGGTCGAGTCCCATCGGCTGCAGCTCTACGCTTAGCTAGACTCGAGTCGTAAGCCATGACGCAAAGTTACGCCCAACGTAACGCGTACTCCCAGCGTACTCCGGTGGTACTCCCAGCGTACTCGCCTTTCCAGCACTATAAATAGAAGGCATGAGCTACGAAAAATACTAACGCACTCCAACTTTGGGAACTTTTCAAACTATTTATAGAAAATATTGGATTTTATGAAAACCTCGTTCATCAATTTTCTACCAAAAGGACACCCTTTTCAATACAAAACACTTATGAACTCACCAACTTTATTATTGACACTTTTTCGAAACCACTTGTATTTCTCAGGGAATCAGTAATACAGGTAACCACCAGCTTTTGAAGAAGGAACGCTAAGGACATTTATTCTTAAACATTTACATCATCATATTGTAATATTCTTTTTGAAATATGTATAACGCAAAAATATACATTTTTATTATATATATATATATATATATATATATATATATATATATATATATGATGGTTGTGTTACTTTCTTTACAATATTCAATTGTTATGGTACTACGTGAAGTCATCCACCCCCGAATGTTTCCGCCATTCTGGTTTGGGGTGTGACAGAACCGCTTGAGCTTCTGCACATTGATATGTACGGTCCATCAACCATAGCCAGTCTCCATCACAAAAAGTATATACTGGTTATAGTAGATGACTTCACTCGCTTCACATGGGTTTTCTTCCTCAGACTCAAATCCGAAACGCCGCAAATTCTCATCAACTTTATCAAAGAAATAGAACTTCAGATCAAGTTTCCAGTAAGACGCATCCGCAGTGATAATGGAACTGAATTCACTAATCATCCTCTCAACAGCTTCTTGGTATCTAAAGGTATCGCTCACAACTTTTCAGCTCCTTATACACCACAACAAAATGGATTAGTAGAGAGAAGGATTCGTACACTAGTCGAAGCAGCCAGATCCGTGCTCAACTTCGCACACCTTCCTCTTTACTTCTGGGATGAAGCTGTAGCAACCGCGTGCTTTGTTCAAAACCCAAGCATTGTGTGCAAACGCCTCAATAAAACACCATATGAGGGCCTCAACAACCGCAAACCAAATGTTCGCTTCTTTCATATCTTTGGGTGTAGATATTTTGTGATCAACAACAGATATTAGCTTAAAAAATTTGCAGCGAAGTCTGATGAAGGCATCTTTCTTGGCGACTCCACGAACAAGGTTACTTACCGGGTTCTCATCAGACATACAAGGCTAATCATTGAAAGCTTCGATGTGAAATTCCATGAGTCTTACATCCACAACCCCCCTCCATCCACTGAATCCACCACAATCATGGAAAGTGATATTCCTACTTCCTCAGGTCCTTTAAGTCTCGTTGAAGTCAATTATGACGACCTTTTCGACCATGTTGAAATGGCGAAACTATCCGAAGTTCTTGTGTCACCAGCCGCCCAACAACAACATGCTGATGTTTCTAGTCCATCTCTATCCGAAGTAGCATCTCTCAATACTTTCACCTCTCCGGTTGAGGGGGAAAGCTCTACTCTGGATCTAGCAACAACCATCGAGGTTCCAATACTTGATGATGCTCAAGTTCCTATCCACAGAAAATGATTACCATCAAATGTACCTTTGGATTCGGATGATGAACTCATAGAGAACATTGACACTAGAACCGATTCAAGGATCATCACTCTCCCATCAGCAGTCCAGGGGAACCTTCTCAGGTTCCAGAGGAACTCCCATCAGCAATCCAAGGGAACCTCGCCAAACTACTCAAGAAAATTCCATTCTCGCTCCAACAAGCCAAGATGATTCCACAGAATGTTCTCAAATCCATGGGGAACTGCCATCACCAACCAAAGAAATATCTGATATTGAAGATATTCCCTCTACCGCAGCCGCTGATCATCTGATGCGTCGTCTACATGTATGGACGAAGGACCACCTACCAGGTCAAATTATTGGCAACCCATCCACAGGTATCCAGACTCGATCTGCCAAGGACTTATCTGATCATTGTCACTACGCAGCATTTATGTCCACAGTCGAGCCATGATCAATCAAAGAAGCATTACTGGAACCTAATTGGATTTATGCAATGCAAGAAGAACTGGAAGAATTCAAAAGGAACAAGGTGTGACAACTCGGTCCCATACTGCAAGGCCATACTATTGTTGGAACAAGATGGGTGTTCAAGAACAAGTTAGATGAATCTGGTGCGGTTATCAGAAATAAGGCAAGACTAGTTGCAAAGGGGTACAGTCAACTGGAAGGTGTTGACTACGATGAAACATATGCTCCGGTGGAACAAATGGAAGCCATCCGAATCTTTTTAGCATATGCTACCCACAAAAACATCAAGGTACACCAAATGGACGTAAAGAATGCTTTTCTCAATGGGGAATTGAAAGAAGAGGCTTATCTTCAACAACCTCCGGGATTTGAAAGTATTGAATTCCCTAACCACTGCTACAAGCTTCAAAAGGCAGTCTACGGTCTAAAGCAAGCTCCTAGAGCTTGGTATGAGACTCTTTCTGAATTTCTAGTTTCATCAGGGTACAAAAGAGGAGATTGATACCACATTATTTAGAAAAGCAAAGGGTGACCACCTTATTCTTGTACAAATATACGTGGATGATATCATCTTCGGATTGACTGATCAAGGAATGGTGGATGAATTTGCAAAGCTCATGTCAAACAAATTCCAAATGAGCATGAATAGAGAGATTAATTTCTTTCTAGGTCTTCAAGTTAAACAAATTCAAAAGCGATATTCATTCATCAAGAGAAATACACCACTGAATTATTGAACGAATACTCTATGGACAACTGCTCCTCGACTAATGTCCCTATGGCCTTCGGTTATAAGATCTCTGCTGATCCCTCTAGCGAATCTATGGGTCACAAGACTTATAGAGGTATCATTGGCTCTCTAATGTACTTCACCGCAAGCCGATCGGACATTGACTTTGCAACTGGTATATGTGCAAGGTATCAGGCTGACCCAAAAGTGTCACATATGACCGCAGCCAAGCAGATTCTCCAGTACCAGAAAGGAAGAAAATCTCTTGGTCTATGCTACCCCGCAGGCAATGATTTCAGTCTTCAAGCATTTACAGATGCGGATCATGCCGGATGTAAACTTGATCGGAAAAGTACCTCAGATGGATGCCAATTTTTGGGAGGTAGGCTCGTCAACTGGTCCTCAAGAAAACAAAGTTGTGTTTCATTGTCTACCGCAGAAGCCGAATATGTGGCCGCAAAAAGCTGTTGTTCTCAAGTTCTATGGATGAAGACACAACTGTTAGACTACGGATATAGAATGTTGCGAATACCAATCTACTGTGACTCTGAAAGTGCCATAGCAATTTCTCATAATCTTATTCAGCACTCCAAGACGAAACATATTGAACTACGGTATCACTTCATAAAAAACCACATTCTGAAAGGAAACATTGAACTCATCTTTGTCCCTACTCATGAAGAGGTTGCTGATGTATTTACAAAAGCACTTGACTCTACCAAACTCAATGCGTTCTTACAAATGTTAGGGATGATGAATCCGGACCCTCAATTCTTCTTGAATTGATAGGTACCGCATACCATTATTGGTCTCCATTGCGGTCCTAACAGAAAGTCATTTATAATAGATGGTTTTGGTATATCCTGCGTACCGCAGTCGATGTACCGCAGCCATATATTATATTTATCCAACAAGGGTCTTTCTTGTTTGTTAGTACTAACTTCTTGTACAAGTGCTCTTGTAAGTTTCTCCCACTGTAGTCATCCATAATCACAAAGAATCTTTCACACCCCAAAACCAAGAACGGCGGAAATTTTCTGGGGCAGAGGACGTCATGTAATGTATCACAACAATGTAAAGTAGTAAACAAGCAACAACATCATCCATTGCATTAATAGTATAATTTTAATTACAAGAGTGTTCTTTCATAGTATAAGACAACATAATGAATAACCAAAATAAAAGAGCAGTCTTGACTGCTCCGTCTTCACAAAACCTGGTCGTCGTACCTGTCTATTTGTGACCTGAGAATACAAGTTATTTTGAAAGCGAGTATCAGCCAAAAAGCTGGTGAATTCATAATTATTAATGTGTCTTTGATTTGTAAAAATGTAAAGTAAAGATTTATAAATGTTTGAAGAAAAGTTTGTCTAAGTAAGAAAGTGATTGAAAAGTAGTTGTAAACGTTTGAAAAACCTTATAAATCTCTATGATTCCTATTAATATAAAAGTAGTCTTCTACCAAGACTTGACTGTTTTGAAAGTAAACATCACTGTAAATGTGATGGTTTTTCCCTGTTTAACTATTAGTATACAACTATAGTATACCTCTTCGTTTATGTGTATGAGTCACAATATCAAGGTAATAAGGAAAATAGTTTATCTATATCCAATATATCCTACCTCGTCGTTCATGTGAATGTGTCACAAAGTAAAGGAAGAAAATAATATAATAACTAAAACGTATCCTTTTGCATTAGGATGATCACGACGTGGAAACTCACTGAAAAGTACAACCTCGGACACCCGTCGATGCTCCTTTTCCCTACTGTAGCTAACAGTTTTGAGTGTAGAATGGTAAATCCCGAAACGTCTGTAATAGATTCTTGGTAAAAGTATCTATTAAACGTATTAATGTAAACATGTTCATGTAAGCGTATCTATGTCAACATACTCATGTAAGCGTATCCATGTAAACGTACTCATGTAAGCGTATCCATGTAAACGTACTCATGTAAGCGTATCTATGTAAACGTACTCATGTAAGTGTATCTATGAAAACGTACTCATGTAATTGTATCTATGTAAACGTACTCATGTAAGCGTATCTATGTAAACGTACTCATGTAAGAGTATCTATGTAAACGTACTCATGTAAGCGTATCTATGTAAACGTACTCATGTAAGTGTATCTATGTAAACGCATTTATGTAACTTTTAATGTATTAGTATAGACTCATGAATGAACTGACTCTTATGTGATTCTTTATACTTGGAATGGTAAGTAGTATCTCCTAACTATACCTATAATAGTTACTAACAATGTAGGTGTATAACCTGAAGTATGCCTTTGCTACCCAAAGGTACTGAACTGACTGAGGAAAAATTTCATGTCTACATATGTATACATGATATATAACTAATATTTAGATGACATTCGGACGGATAACCGATACCCCGTAACCACATCCCAACGAGGAAAAGGAAATAGAGTGAGTTAGCCTTCCTAAGTCCTTTTAACATTACTTATATAACTATACGTATATGGGCATGCATTTGATAATATTAAAGCATAAAAGAAGTTTTGTAATACCTTTGAAAAGATTAATATCTAAGAAAATATCGACTTGATGTCAGTTTATAAAACGGTTTGAAAGTATTTGTTTGATAAAACAATTTAAGTATAAAGAAACCTTTTTTTGAAACACAATTGTAAAAGAGTTTGAAATGAAACATACAGTGTATAATAAACAGTTTAATAAATAGTTTTAAACATATAAAAATGTTTAAGAAAAACATTTGAAGAAATCTGTTTAGTAAAACAGATAACGTATAGTAAATGCATTTGCATGTTATTTATTAATCACATGTGATTGATATAATAACTAGCATGATTCAACTTGTATTCCCCCCATAAAGCATTTAAAAACATTTAGAAACATTTAAAAGTTTAATTCAAGGGGTATGAACTCACCTGTAGCTGAAGGTTTGGATGAACTGAACGATGTAGGATTGCTAAGTGTCAAATGAAGACTTGTACACACTCAAAGATCCTAGTTAACATATAATCACACATATATGTATCCAATTAGTCTTTAAACAAAGTTATTGAGTTTAGGGTTCAATAGAACCCCTTTCATGAGTTTACTCCCTAAAGACCATAATCCATTGAGTTTACGGTCGTAAACTCTTGAGTTTATGGCCGTATGCTCCTAATCTCTTGGTCATTTGACGGTTTGAAGCCTTATAAGTCCTTAGAAGTGTTTCCACTTGATGTATGAGCCTAAGGAAGAAGTTAGGGCACCATTTCCCTCATTTGAGGGGTTTACGGCCCTAAGACCATTTCCCTTCGGGTTTACAGCCGTAAACCCTTATGGACTATGGTAATTTTGTTCTTTCAAGTCTTATACACATTAAGGTATGATTCTAGGCTAGTTTCTCAAGGGACGAAAGGAACTAGGGCATACTTTTGGCCCTTAAAGAAGGGTTTATGGTCCAAGGTGTTCTTGGGCCGTAAACTCTTTGATCTTGGTGTTCCTTCATGATTTCTTGATGTATGGACATATAAAAAGCCCTAATATACTCTAAGATAGAAGCACTTACGATTTGGGACGAATGACTGAAGATCCTTGAGAGAAAATTGGGTTTTTCTCTAGTTGAAAATGGAACAAATGAATAAAAATGGCTAAGGGCCATATATATACCCCATGGGGTTTTTGGTCCAATAATATCATTTGAGCCGTAAACTCCAAACTCTTGAAGTTTTGAAACTTTTAAGACGCACATAATACTCTAGGGCATCCTCTCTCCCGATATCTCCTAAATTTTTAATCCTAATATGCTCAAACTTATTCCAAAAGCTTGAAAATTAGCAGGAGTTGATCTGACTTCCATTGAAGCGAAGGGTTGTACAAAATAGAAAATTTCGGGTTGTCACATCATCCCCCCGTTAACCTTCACTAATGGAAAGTGGTTCTGATTTGTTCGCATGATCTCTCGGCCCATGGTCACCACGGTTCTTCCATGAAGGTGAGGCTCTCAATGATCTCGATCTCGACGAGTGGGATTACGAGAGTCCTGACAGAAAGGTATGTTTTCAAGTTCGAGACGTGAAGGGGGGAATGTATGTCACTGAGTTCGCGATGTAGGTTGGGTTTATGAGTTAAAGAGCCGATTCGGGTAAGAATCTCGGAGGTCCTAACTCTCTTGGATTTAGCTCTCCACGCTTTCTGAAGCGTATCAAGCCTTCCTAGGGTGAGGCTTCCAAAAGGATTTTGTCTCACTTGGGATTCCAAAGTTTCTCCCCCTTGCTTCTCTTCTCAGTTAAGGGCCACTCCCTTCTGAGTCAAAGTCGTAACGGGTTCTGTAATTTCACGAGGAGTTCCGAATGAACTTACGACGGTAGGTCAGCGAGACCTAGAATTTGTCGAATTCCATAAGCATCTTCAGTGCTGACAAATTCTCAACGGTTTTGATCTTTGGAAGGTTCCTCAAGAATTCCCACATCACTAATAGTGTGTCTTAGGAATTTGACTCTTTAATTCTAAAACGCGTATTTAGAGAACTTCGCGTAAAGCTTCTCTGATCTTAATGTTTCCATGGTTTGTTGTAGATGCTCTTTATGATTTCCTTCTTACTACGAGAGTAAATAAGTAAGTCATTTACAAGGACAATGACGAACCGATCCTAGTAAGAATGGTGTACTCTAATTATTAAGTTCACGAATACTACAGGAATATTGGTCCTATCCGAGGGGTATCACTACAGACTCGTAGTGTCCGTATCGAGTTTGGAAGATTGTCCTCGAGACATCCTTTGCTGACACTCGTATCTGGTGATATTCGGATCTCAGTTCTATTTCTGAAAGGTAAATAGTTCCTTGCGGTTGGTCAACCGACTCATCTATGCGAGGCAGAGGGTAATGATTTCTAATGGGAATCTTGTAGAGGTCTCTGAAGATGAGGTACTTCTGGCATGAGTACTTCGGAGTTCCGAAATGATGGCTTCGCTAGAAAGACGATTTCGGAGAAAGAGATGTACGCATGAAATTGGTATTGCGAGGATCTAGTTGACTCAAGTTGTATGATAATGTCAGAATCATATGGAAACTAAAGGCATTAGATTTTAACATAAGGCGTTACAGACAAAACACAACAGTGCAACCTTTAACAAAGTTACAGGACTTTAGTTTTACTACAAGACTATTACTGCAACCAAGGTATACTACAAAAGACAAGTATACGCAGCACGAGGGTCCCTTTACTGATGGGATCCCGCAAAAGATAAGACTCGAGTTGCACTAATTTAAAATGGTTTATAAGTCTGTTACAATGAAACGCCTTAAATACTTTAACATGGGTCCGGAGTAGTCTCTCCTGCGGCAGTGATCCTTAGTATTCTACTGTCTGCGTCGGAGTTCTTTGTTATAAGGCACTCCTTCTTGAAGTGCCCTATGTCACCGCATTGGTGACATGACTCGCTAGTACTAGCATTGGTGGTGGAAGTGAGGTGTCGAGCCAGAGTTATGTGCGCACAGGTGCCCTCCTCATTCATCCACTTTGAAACTTTCTCTTATAGGGTCTGGTTTACCACCACCTTTGTGTGCAGGGTTGGTCCTGATGCCAGGGACTAGAGAAATGGGTCGTGCCGGTGCTGAAGGGGAAGGAGTTGCCACTTGTTGCTGTTGCATTGCAAGTATTTGGGATCGCTTGCGCTCACTTCTGGCTTGGCGATATCGTCTCCTCTTTTCGGTCTTACGGCTTCGCAATTCCGTGACTGTTGTCATTTGTTGGCTTCCCAGATTGGTACTACAATCAAAACTTTCGAATCCTTTGCCAGTCTTGTTTGCGTTGACAGAGTTGATGTGTGTAAGGAAAGTTGTCACAATAGCTGCTATCGCGGCTTGTAACGTAGTGGCGTAGATATGGAGGATAGGGGTTTCGTTGCTCGGCTGACTATTTCCGTGTGACGACATGATTCTGTAACATGAAAGAAAAGGGGTTCGTGAGCTAATATGGTTGAACCTGTATCATTTTGATTCTGGCTAAGAGAGGAGTTATTATACATGAAAACTTAGCTTGTACACATTATGATATAATCAGGACGGGGCGGATAATAAAATGTGTGATTCTCCTCTAGTGCCACATCCCAACGAGGAAAAGAAACGATATTAGAAATCTCACATTCTATTGTCTACCAGGTCTTCGTTATATATAACTTGGGAATCTATAAGCGAGGAAAGTCATGATAATAATCTTCTTACGAATCCTATTTGATGAACTAGGCATTCTAGTAACGACTACTATTGACCCTAGATGTACTACGATCGTTCGATTGAAGAGTAGGAGTATGATCTCGAAGGTTTGACCTACATCCCTATGATGTAGTCCTAGTATGGAATGGAAGTATGTTCACGAAGGTTTGACCTACATCCCTATGATGCAGTCTTTAGTAAGGAGTAGAAGTAAGTTCGTAGAATGGTCGTAAGACATTTGTCGTTCGCGCCTAGGTACTATAGGTTGGTGGATAATATGATCCAACCACCGAAAGAGACTTGGAAATGTCTCCGGAGTTAAATTACTATAGTCCAATGACTTGACTAAAGCATGTTTCAAATAGACTCCAATGAAGGTATGATGAAAGTATTTGAACAAAAGAGTGACACATAAGTTAGCGACTACCAATATCATCGATGTTTAAGATGTAATAAGTTTAGGAAAATTGACCCTATGGTGAACCCTTAGTTTAGCTAGTTGACATTCCATATCAAGTAGGTATCTTTCGTACACCCTCTGACGTACTCGGAGCTCTATGACTTCGGCTCAAGTTTCAGCTAGGGCTTGCAGTAGGGTTTCATGGTTTCTCTCAGATCTCTCGTGAGTGTGTTCAAGGCGATTGGTGCGAATGGTATGCATTCTTGCGTTGGCATCAACCTCTGCGATACGTCGTAGAGCTGTCTTGCCCTAAATTTCTTTCGGGCGACTCTACGGATCAGGATAGGTAGAACTCTGTCTACTGAGCTCCCTTCATTTATGTTGTAGAAGCTTCAGTCTCTATTAAAAGGCATAGGCTGATCTTGATCTTCGCTCCATGTTTCCAAGCATTCTACCCAAGGAGGCATCGGGCCATGAAAAGCCGGACGAGGGTTAGGATTTGGATTGGAAGCTACTTGGTGCAGGTTCTCAACTTCGGGTTCAGAGTTAGCACCATCCGAAAGGTCTTCATTATGGTGATCATTCAAAGGGATCGGATGCTCATTCTCTGGTTCTTCTCCAAACCATCCAGCAATGACTTCGTTCGGCAGGTATGGGTTGCCGTGGGGATGGAGTCCAGCCATATTATCTATGCAAGAATTGGGGCCAAAAAGTAGTTATTAGACGAATTAACTAGATAATTATAAGAAGATCTTTATTAGTTATGTCACTATTTGTATAGTGCATACCGATTATATGTAATCAAATAGGATAGGACTTCCAATAAGTGACCTTAACTCCAAATTCACAAGGAACAGGGGTAAAGCAAAATTTCACAGATTCTGATTCAATATCATCCTAGTTACATATAACCTTAATGTATCCACTTAGAAACTATTGACCTAGTAATGAAGATCCTCTTTTTCTTTAGTTCTCAAGTATAAAGTACTTATACTAAAACCAAATACCCCTATGGTATTTCATTGTGGTAGTGTTGGTAAGTTTTTAGACTTGTTGCCATATCACAACCATTCTCGGGCATATGCTAATCACTCCTCGGATCAACATAGTTGATCAGGCTATGCCACTCCCAAAACTGACTATACATCCCCGAGCTTACCTGTGATATTCAACAATCGTAATGCTTTTGTTCTTGTCATTGTGACATGGATTTTAGTATGAATGCAGGCACGTATACTCAATCGAATATTTTATTATTTAAAGTATAAACTCTTGGTCAGAGTATTTTTAATCCCATTGTATTTATATTTAGTATATCTTTTATGGTTTGATATACTTAATTCACTATAAACAATGCTCTGATACCAATCTTTCACACCCCAAAACCAAGAACGGTGGAGACGTTCTGGGACAGAGGACGTTATGTAATGTATCACAACAATGTAAAGTAGTAAATAAGCAACAACATCATCCATTGCATTAATAGTATAATTTTAATTACAAGAGTGTTCTTTCATAGTATAAGATAACATAATGAATAACCAAAATAAAAGAGGAGTCTTGACTGCTCCGTCTTCACAAAACCTGGTCGTCGTACCTATCTATTTGTGACCTGAGAATACAAGTTATTTTGAAAGCGAGTATCAGCCAAAAAGCTAGTGAATTCATAAGTATTAATGTGTCTTTGATTTGTAAAATTGTAAAGTAAAGATTTATAAATGATTGAAGAAAAGTTTGTCTAATTAAGAAAGTGTTTGAAAAGCAGTTGTAAACGTTTGAAAAACCCTAGAAATCCCTATGATTCCTATTAATATAAAAGTAGTCTTCCACCAAGACTTAACTGTTTTGAAAGTAAACATCACTGTAAATGTGATGGTTTTTCCCTGTTTAACTATTAGTATAAAACTATAGTATACCTCTTCGTTTATATGTATGAGTCACAATATAAAGGTAATAAGGAAAATAGTTTATCTATATCCAATATATCCTACCTCGTCGTTCATGTGAATGTGTCACAAAGTAAAGGAAGAAAATAATATAATAACTAAAAAGTATCCTTTTGCATTAGGATGATCACGGCGAGGAAACTCGCCGAAAAGTACAACCTCGGAGACCCGTCGATGCCCCTTTTCCCTACTGTAGCTAATAGTTTTGGGTGTGGAATGGTAAATCCCGAAACGTCTGTAACAGATTCTAGGAAAAAGTATCTATTAAATGTATTAATGTAAACGTGTTCATGTATGCGTATCTATGTCAACATACTCATGTAAGCGTATCTATGTAAACGTACTCATGTAAGCGTATCTATGTAAACGTACTCATGTAAGAGTATCTATGTAAACGTACTCATGTAAGCGTATCTATGTAAACGTACTCATGTAAGCATATCTATGTAAAACTATTCATGTAACATGTAATGTATTAGTTGAGATTGATGAATGAACTGACTCTTGTGTGATTCTTTGTACTTGGAATGGTAAGTAGTATATCCTAACTATACCTATAATACTTATTAATAATGTACGTGTATAACCTGAAGTATGCGTTTGCTACCCAAAGGTACTGAACTGAATGAGGAAAACTTTTATGTCTACATATGTATACATGATATATAACTAATATTTAGACGACATTCGGACGGATAACCGATACCTTGTAACCATATCCCAATGAGGAAAAGGAAATAGAGTGAGTTAGCCTTCCTTCGTCCTTTAAACATTACTTATATAACTATACATATATGGGCATGCATTTGATAATATAAAAGCATAAAAGAAGTTTTCTAAAACCTTTGAAAAAGATTAATATCTAAGAAAAGATCGACTTGATGTCAGTTTATAAAACGGTTTGAAAATATTTATTTGATAAAACAGTTTAAGTATAAAGAAACCTTTGTTTGAAACACAATTGTAAAAGAGTTTGAAATGAAACATACAATGTATAATAAACAGTTTAATAAAGGGTTTTAAACATATAAAAACGTTTAAGAAAAAGATTTGAAGAAATCTGTTTGGTAAAACAGATAACATGTAGTAAATCCATTTGCATGTTAGTTATTAATCATATGTGATTGATATAATAACTAGCATGATTCAACTTGTATTCCCCCCATAAAGCATTTAAAAACATTTAGAAACATTTAAAAGGTTAATTCAAGGGGTATGAACTCACCTGTAGCTGATGGTTTGGATGAACTAAACGATGTAGGATTGCTAAGTGTCAAATGAAGACTTGTACACACTCAAAGATCCTAATTAACATATAATCACACATATATGTATTCAATTAGTCTTTAAACAACTAATTATTAAAGATAAGACATCCTAGGACATGATAAACACTTTATATAAGTGTTATAGTTGCTAAGGAGTGCATCTAAGTGTTGTAGGACAAGGCCATTGAGTTTAGGGTTCAATAGAACCCCTTTCATGAGTTTACTCCCTAAAGACCATAATCCATTGATTTTACGGTCGTAAACTCTTGAGTTTTTGGCCGTAAGCTCCTAATCTCTTGGTCATTTGATGGTTTGAAGCCTTATAAGTCCTTAGAAGTGTTTCCACTTGATGTATGAGCCTAAGTAAGAAATTAGGGCACCATTTCCCTCATTTGAGGGGTTTACGACCCTAAGACCATTTTGCTTTGTGTTTACAACCATAAACCCTTATGGAAAATGGTAATTTTGTGCTTTCAAGTCTTATACAAATTAAGGTATGATTCTAGGCTAGTTTCTCAACGGAAGGAAGGGACTAGGGCACACTTTTGGCCCTTAACGAAGGGTTTACGGTCCAAGGTGTTCTTGGGCCGTAAACTCTTTGATCTTGGTGTTCCCTCGTGAATTCTTGATGTATAGACGTATAACAAGCCCTATTATACTCTAAGATAGGAGTGCCTACGATTTGGGACGAAAGACTGAAGATCCTTGAGAGAGAATCGGGTTTTTCTCTAGTTGAACATGGAACAAATGAATAAAAATGGCTAAGGGCCATATATATACCCCATGGTGTTTTTGGTCCAAAAATATCATTTGAGCCATAAACTCCAAACTCTTGAAGTTTTGAAACTTTTAAGACGCACATAATACTCTAGGGCATCCTCTTTCCCGATATCTCCTGAAGTGTTAATCCTAATATGCTCAAACTTATTCCAAAAGCTTGAAAATTAGAAGGAGTTAATCTGACTTCCATTGAAGCGAAGGGTTGTACAGAATAGAAAATTTCGGGTTGTCACAGAATCCATCCGCAAGGATGTGGCTATCCGCAATCACATTAATTGATTTTCAGACGGTTCATTCTTTTTAAGAAAAAAATACGGTGTGCTATTTAATGATCCTTCATTAAATAAAAAATTAAATAAAAACATTCCTTTGAGAAACTGTCTCATTCTTTTTCTCTAAACCTCGTGTCAGACCTATTTTAGGTATGATGACAAAATAAAGATTTTCCAAATCAAATCCTTTTATTATGTATTTTCCTATTACCCCAAACCATCACATCCGTTACAACTTCCCCTTTATCCAACGGATTAATCTCTCCCCCACCACACGTTCACCAGACATGATACAAAATCTGACATTTCATTAAATGCAGAACCCTTTTCTGGTTAATCCCAAATTCAGATTTTATCCCTCTTTTGTCAATATGTGGCTGAGATTAAAGATCCTTCAAAAGATAAATCCAAACGTTTTTACCCAAATTCACTTGGGTCAAAAACGTTTCCCGCTCCATTAAGCCACTATAAAACCTTTTTCTTCTCCTCAATGAAAAGTTTACGCTCTCTAAACACTCAATCTTCTTCTACATTCTTCAAAGCTTTCTCAAACTCACAACAATGGTGAAATCCGGTGTCTCGAAGAAACAATCCAAGGCTTCTGGGTCAGTGAACCCGACTGGTTCAGACTCTCCCACAATTGCTTCAAGTAATTTCAGAGACATCTTTGAAGAACAACCCTCATACAATGCTCCCACAAAACTCATGATCAAATCACCCTTTGTTTGGTCCATTCGATGCTTTTACAGATGCTGTCCCAATTTCAACCCTCTTCAAATGTGCCTTATCAACCTATCGCCCACTCGATAACCCCCAAAAAGTTCATCTAAGCCTAATCAATGATTCTTTTGTCATTCTGTCGAAAGAAAAATTTCTCACTGCCATTAACCTTCTTGTTCATCCCTCTATCAAGATTTTCACCCCATCAATGGAGGACATTACTTCGGCACTCTACTAAATAGGTTATCGGAAAAAGATCAAAGGAATTGGCGAATTCAAGAAGAACCAATTGCCTGCGGTCTGGAAATTTGTGTGCCTCTTCGTCATCAACAGTCTATCCGGTAGAACCGGAGGCACGTATAACATGGGACTCAAGCTGTTGGAACTGGTATGGAGCATATTCACAGGACATGACGTGAACTACGGACAGATTCTTTGGGATGATTTTCTTCAATACATTCCAAAAGAGAGCCCAAGGGAGAACCCAACCGAACTTACCTTTTCTAGGTTCTGGTCTCTCTGCATTTCAGACCTACATGCGGACGCAGGGATTGACATGTTCGTCACCAAGGATTTCAAAAGGTACAATCCTTCATCTGATCAATCAATATTTGGCCCAATCCGTAGACTTCCTGTCCATATTCTTTCTACCCTCGGTCTTGAGACTGCTGATGTCTCAGACCACATTGAGGCTACGGAAAGGTATTGACCCTTACCTTCCTACCCCACCTCTTCCATCCACAGTTATTAACCCTGAAGGCAACGCAGTCCCTTCATCCACAACTCTCTCCAATATCTCTCATTACCAAAGATGTAAGCACAAATTTTCTACTCTACATGGCCCCCGCAACACCAAGAAATTAGCAACTCCTAAAAAGGATGTTTCCAAACCTTCCAAGAAAAGGAAAACACCACCAGTAATAACTACTGTGGAACCAAGTCATCATGACTCTAGAAGTGATTCAGAAGAGGATAACCAACCCATTTCAATCCTGAAGAAACGTAAAACTGATCCTGCTAGCCATATGCTTGACCGGACCGATACCTCAGGCTCTCTACAGGCTCCGGTAGTCCTTGGGATGCCTCCACATCTATTAGAAACTACCATATTCTTCCTTTCAGACTCAGAAAGTGAGTCTGATTCACAACAAAGAGGAGACTCCCCCCCAGTTCACTTCCAAGGGGATAATACTGGTTCTCACCCTAAAGTCGCCAGGGCTTCCTTACTGCATATTTTTTCTCCTGGGGAGTTGAACTCCATCCTTTTGAATGTCACCCAAACACTGCAAACACCTTCCCAACTGTAGGGCACTTCTTCTGCCCATGCCAGAACTGAGCCGAGGCCAAACTTGACCACGGGTCAAGGAGACCAAGGAAGCTTAGGAAATCCTACTCTGCTTACATTAGTAACATGTGGTTTAGGCACGGTGAGCACAAATGTGCAAGGATCCGTGAACCCGAGGGACACCTCGGTGCGATTTCAAGGAATTGACGGTGATAACTCTAGTGATTCAGGGAGCAAGTATCAACCCTCCAACGAGGCTGAAGAAAAGATATATGCCGCTTTTCGTAGGGCATTTCAAGCACGTAAGGATCAACAAATCAAACAACAACAGCTGAAGGAACAAAAAATTCAAGCAGTGGCTACGTATTGGGCAGATGCTATTAATAATGCAAATACCGTAGCCACCATTCTTAAAGTTCAAGACTGGATGACTGAAATGGTCGAAACCTTCCACAAGACTCAGGAAGGAACTGCTGACCAACATGCCTCCAAAGTTCCTCCCACTCCCACTGCTGAAGGATCACAAGACGAAGGACCCGAAATCGAAGTGAGCTCTACTCCCATCTTTCGTTTTGATGATGCTGAATTATTAGAGGTAAATAAACCCTCTCTTTCTGATGACGACATCATGATGTTCGATGAAGAAGAAGAATCCAGTGGCTCTCATCATTTGACTTCAAAGCCCAAAGAAAAGAAGAAGAAGAAGAATGTTGTTACCAGGAAATAATTTCTAAGTCTTCAAGCCATGGTTGATCAAATCCTTGTTGCGGTCAAAACAACTCAACTGCAACCAGAAGATATCCCTGGACCGCAGTCACTGATTGAAAGGATTGAGCATCTGGAAACATGTGAGAGAAAGGCTGCAGAGCGTATTTCTCTCAAGGTTGAAATGGGGATCTGGTCCCTTGACAATAATCGTCAAGTTGACCAAAAAGAATTCATGGCTACTGCGGAACACCTCATCTCTTAGGTAACCGCAATCAAAAAGGATCTTCAAGCAGCCGTTGTGGATCAAGCCTCCCACACTGACAAGCTGATTGATGAGACTCACACTGCTTATGAGTCCGCAATCTCCGTCCTTCAAGCTACAATCAACCGTCTGCAACGCTCCTTGTCTGCAAACTTCCATGGTCCCGAAATCCTTCATCTCACCAAGGAAATCCACAGGCTACTCTTCAACCGCACCATCCCCAACAATCAACAACTGGCCGAAGCCCTCAAAGCTCAATTCCAGGAAGTTTTTGCCAAAGTTGATGGCCTTCGTCAATGGCTTGAGGAGGCTCCGGGTCTGAACTCCTCAAGAGGGGGAAGTGAAGAAGAAGTCCATCACTCCAACCGGAGACTCCCCCTCAGTTCAAAAACCTTGTAGAGTACATGTCTTCTCTGAGTTCAAATGACTCGCCTGGCACAACTCAAAGGAAAAAAGATTGGAAGGCAGCCAAACTAGCTGAAGAAGTATGGAGACTATGTGGTTTTGATACCGTCATGGATGAGTCCTTGATAAATTCATGGATCAATCCTCACCACATAATGCTTGATGATGACTACACTCCCCACCTCACCTATGCGGAACCCCCTTCAGATGGCTACTGGGATATCCCAATCTCTCCCAATGCTAGATACTTCACTGTATTTGAGCAGTTCGACCGCAACCTTCCAGATGCCAAAAGACTGCCAATGGAGTTCGAGAGACTTAGTCAGTTCTATGCTAAGCATGCCTCTCCTGTTGAAAACATATGGTCTAACGATAGACCATCCGCAGTCACGAACTACAAAATCAGGAAGTTCATAAAGGATGACTTCATCCAGTACACTCTGACCAGAAGGGAACATGATTATGTCCGCACCTAGGCTGATTTTCCCTGTATGAATCCAGAAGAAGCCTTTCTCATTGCAAAGGTGTTTCAACACAAGTCTGAGAAGCACCCGAAGATGAAGATTGCACATGAAAGGGCTAATACTTTCTTGAAGGAAACAGTCAGTGACTTTGCCAAAATCGACGAAGACATCCACCCCACCATTGCCAAGAAAGTCGATTTGCCACCACTTAACCCCGCACCAACGCCTACCGAAGGCTATGAACAAAGATCCATAGGTGCAACCAACTATCCTGAACTTGGAGTCATTTTCACAAGGAAGACTGATAATGTCAAATACTTCATTCCTATGACTGCCATGCATCGCCTCACCAGGAAGCAACTTGATATCTGCCGAAACGGAGTTGAAAAATCAAAGCACACTACCGCAGAAGTCAAGTTCGAGATCTTAAAAAGAATCAACTGGTTAGAGAACATAAGGAAGTTTTGGTGGATCCTGATCAAGTTTCTTAAACTTGATAGTTGATCAAAAGTTAAAGAGGTCACTTAGGGGGAAATTGTTGAATCATAAAAAGTGACCCTCTTGAACTTTAGCTACAACAGCCAACATGCCACCGCAGTCGAGCCTCTTCATCAACAATCACCAACCGCAGTCTCTATCTACCGTAGTCTTTATAGATTACTTTACTTTGTCTTTTTGTAATACACTCTATTGTCCAGTATGCCTTGCATGGCTGCTCTTAGAGATGTGATCTAGTGATCTTTGTGAGTCTCTATAAATAGAGCTCATTCTCTTGTAAACTTTTTTAAGAATCACATCTAATTCTAATACACATCTCTGAAGTTATCTTTTCCATCTCTCTTACTCACTCTTTTTACTCTCATAATTGATTACAACCTCTCTTTGGAGCAAATCTTTTGTGACTTAATCACTATGTTTGATCTCACTTATTAACTTGGCTTGAATGCATTCCTCGTTATGAATCAACTTAAGTGTATACTTGATATAACAATTGTTGTCATTTACATTTCTTTACTTTTCCGCAACTAACTCTCTAACATCTAACTCTAAATATTATTGTGGAGCTTTTAGATCCTTCGAGATTAACAATTCCGCAATATACTTGTTCTAACGTTTGTTCTAGTGTGTCTCAAAGTTTTTCTCTCAACAGTTAGGCGTATGTGCCGGATGACCTAAACCCTAAATTCCAGACTTGAGGCATATTTAAACGTCCTTAAGCCCCTTGGACTTAACCCTAGAGAGCCTCCATAGCCATAGTTCATCTTTTTACTCCAGAGAAAGCTTGTGACACCATTTTGAGCTTAGAGAGGGTGTTGGCGGCCATTTTTGGTGTCATTCATGAAGGAGAAATTGTCAAGCAAGCTTGGAGTGACATTGCACTTCAAGAATCTGCATCTAGTTCACCGTGAGAAGCTTCTGGAGGTATAAAGCTTGGATCTTTCCATCTTATTCATTAGATCTAGTTAGGGTTTTCTAGTTTGATCCTTTTTGTTGGTTTTGGATCTCCTCTTGGGAGTTGATCAACTCCAGAGGTTGGAAAGGTTAGATATGAGGTCCTTTGGTCCATTTATAACAGAACAATGAAGCCTTGGTAGGTGTTTTGACCTCATGCATGGGTTAAGACCCTTAAAAAGGTCTTAATGGGAGTGTTGGGAACATACGAGACATGTAAAAGCATAAAGTTGACAACTTTATGCCCTAAGTCATCTTAATAACCTTAGATATAACTTTTGGACGTAAGAGTATCGAGTATTAAGCACTTAATGAAGAAAGTACTTAATTTGTTGGTACGGTGGGCGTAACCTAGCATACACAGTGCATAAGGACTAGAGACTCAGTACGCTACACATACCAGGGTGGTACGCTAAGCGTACGCTCAGCAGATGGGCTTGTATTTTGTTTTGGGCTTTTGAACTGTTGGGCCTCAATTAATCATTGGACCTGTTCGTATTTTGGGGATGGTGGTCCAGTTTATCTGTTTTGGGCCATGGATGTTATGATTGGGACTTATTGGTCCATGAGGACCATTAGAAAGGAAGAATATTTGGGACTTTATGGAAGGACTTGGGGTTGGGTTTTCCTTTGATCAGGTGCAGTTCTAACATTATTTAATGTTGTTATTCAATGTGGTTGGTTACGGACAATTAGGAGAGCGGCCTTCAGATTCTTCAGATAGACATGAGTCTCCTCACTATACTAATGGGTTGAAGGCACCAAGGCCGACCCATTCTATTTATGTGGTACACTAGCTATTATAAAGATACGTGGTATGATAGTTAGCTTTATGCTAAATAGTATGCTAGTGATTGTATGTATTTGCATGAAAGACCCCAGGGGGAGCCCGTGGCAATGCATATAAGACCATGTAGGGTAGCCCATGACATTCCCAGGTAAAGACCATGTAGGGTAGCGATGGGACAATGGTATAAGACCCTGGGGAGCCCACAACATCCTTACAGGTTTATGTACGTGTTATGCACTACTAGAAAAACAGCCTGTTACGACGCGCAATGCGTGTGATAAAACGCTCAGACGATGCGCAAATGCGTGTCAAGGAAGGCCCTGTCATAACGAGAGACGACACGCTTTTGCGCATCGTCTATAGAGGACGCTCAGTTACGACACCCGAATTACGACGCACATTTACGACACGCAATGCATATCAAGGAAGGCCCTGTCATAAAGGAAGACGACATGTATTTGTGTGTCGTAACCTGACGACACACATTTACGACTCGCATTGCGTATCATTAAAGCCCCTGTCAAGAAAGGCCATGTGATAAATGAAGATGACACACATTTTTGCATATCATAATGTTTTTATGTTTAAAAAAAATTATTTATAGATTTACTAATTTTCAAATTAAATTTGCATTTAATGTCTCATAATAAATAAAATATCATATACTAAAATACAATCCATTGCATAAAATTTAATGTCATACAAATAATTGTTCCATGGAAAGATAAAACAAATCAATAAAAGTTGTAACGAAAATTTACAAACTAATTAGATACAAGAAATATGAAAAAACTTGAAATCCCTAAGATTAATAGTTCTAACAGAAGCTTCATGTGAGATACATATAGTTGGAACAGTAAGAAAAGATGTTCCCGAATCCACAATAGCAACACAAGAACACATACACGATATCTTCTGGAAGAAGGTGCCAGTCCAAAACTATTGTTAAAGGTTGCCATGATAGTTGTTAAGATTAAAGCATAACAAGAAACCAACCAGTGACTATAATAAGCTAGAAAACAAGCAACTAGTAAACAAAGTAAGCATCTAATTAAGTCAAACTATGATTATGTATTGTTCATACAAGAAAAAGAAAGAAAAAAAATGCTGATTTATTTTTGTTTATACAACACTCTCCAGACAACACATAATTGACGAAAAGAATAAGGCTAAACTTACAAGAAGAATAAGGAAAAAAAGAGTTTTGAGTGTAAATTTCAAGATAAAGTCACCTGCACCCCAGTATAACTTTCAACAAACAACTTTTGAATGACAAATATTAGGTACCTCTTGATTAGCATGTGCATGGTCTCACATTGGAAATAATAACAAATTCACTGCTCCACCCATAAACACCAACAACTTGAACATTTTTCAGTTGCAACTCTAGCCCCTGAAAATAATGTAATAAAATGACTATTAATTTATGTCGGATAAAAATAAAGTTGAAGCTCACCCCATTTAATGAAAGAATATGCATTCAAATTGGCAGCAAACAAGTAAATAAATGAAGAATGTTACCTTCCATTGACATAGATTAACAAGTTCAACATATTTCTCATGGCCTAAAGCAGGTAAGTCAACACGAGAAGGAATGTAGTCAACACGAACAACAACAGGTGTAATGCTAAATTTATAAAACAAAGATATTGCCAAGTATAAGTACTAAAAGAACATCAAACAAAACTTACGTGTAAATATATTTCAAATGTTTCTTGTGAATGATCAGGAGATGAGTTCTTTCCACCAAAGAAATTGATTAACAATTCAAGTTGTAGAAAGAAACCAAGTGATAAAGATACTTTACCTTGTGCATATCGTGACAAAGGGCTCATAGTAACATCTTCATGTAGGCTTGATTTAGAAGTAGAAGTATATGTGAGCATGGACATGGATGGTGCTTGCAAGTTCAAGGTGGCCTTGTCTTGTCCAGTTATCTTTTCAACTTCATCTATAAATCATCATATGAATATGAAGAAAAAAATGTATGAAATTCACTCATTGAGTTTAAAGAGGAAAGTAAGATATGCTACCCCAAATCTCAAGGTTTTATTGTAACGGGTGACAAGCCTAGTGAAAAGCTTGACAACATAATCAACAATCTCCTCTGTTTCATAGTCGGAAAACGCAAAGTCTTTTGATTTATCAGTTTCTTTATCTCGAGGAATGTGCAAATAAACTACACGACCAACACTCATCTTTCAACCAAAAGTATATCGTATAAAACCCTATCGCTTACTCGCTCATCCAAATTACCTATATTAAAAATAAAAATAAAAACCTAAGTTATAACTAAATAATGACATAATTAGGGAGCTTTAACCGACCAACACTCATCTTCCAACCAAAAGTATAAAGAGTTATATAAAAAGGGAACCAGATCATGTCATAGAATAGAAATTCAGGAAGAAGACAAGTTTGAAAGCATACAGAATAACGTTTAGCCAAGCAAGTGTGATCTACATGTAAACTTGAAAATGCAAAACTCTGATTCTCAACCGAAACCCAACAAGCAGTGGTGCAACACATAAAAATCATACAGGACACCCTGGAGCATATTCATAGTTATTTGGGCATGATTTTGATGGACATTTTTCAGTCGAGTTTGATGGAATGCTCTGCAGATGACTAACTAATGTGGTTGAAGATTCACAGAATTGTGCCAAGATGGCATTCGAGCATGCTGGGTTCCCTTGAAGGCTGTAGTAAATTTAGAAACATAAAAGCCTGAAATTCTTGTTACGTGAATATGCATACAACTAGCAAGAAAATTAAGGAACCTAAGGGTGACATTTGGAAAGAGGTTAAGGCTACCTGAAACGCCTGAAAGCTTGTTATGTTTCAAATCCCTGGAAGATACCAGACAAGGCATGTGAGTTCAGAGAATGAATTAGAACAGATAAAAACGGAAAGGGATGTTCATGTTTGAGGTCTTACACTATAAGTTTTTTGGTTGAATTGAAAGTCTTATTTTGCCAAATGGTGGATGGAACTGTGCCATTTAATGAATTGTTGGAAAGAGACCTGTAGGAAAATAGTTTCAAACAAATGTGTAAATCAATCCATTATATTTTCTAAAAGAAAGGTTAAAGAATCCTCACAATCTTTGTAGATTAGGAAGGCGTGAAAAGATAGGAGGAATTGTTCGAGTAAGCTGATTCTTTGACAAATCGCTGCACAGTTTTATCACATGAAATTATAAGAATCCAAAGTCCAAACACAAAAGACACAAAGTAGATCACGAATAGACTATGTAAAACTTACATTGTTGTGATATTATGAGAAAGATTCACAGGTGGTATGGATCCATTAAGATTGTTATCACTCAGGTCTTTGAAATATATAAATTGTCATCAAACTAACAACTTAAAAAATACTTCACTCCAAAACATTCAAGATTTATTTCATACTTACATATAAGTAAGATGTGGTATACAAGTGACGATCGTTCTTATCACTCAGGTCTCTGAAATATGCTTATATTAAGATTGTTATCAGTCAAGTGACGCCGCCGCATCGGACCTGTCATCCAGGCTTCTGGTGTACAAAATCGTGATTTGCAGCAAAATTAAACACAAAATAGGTTCATTAGCAGCGATCAGAAAGAGATGAGCCGAAGTCAGAGGTGAGTTGAGGTAGATTTGGTAGTGGTAGAGGCGGATTAGTGTTTACAGAGAAAAGGAGAAGGAGAGAGTGAAGGTTGTCGGCTGGTGGTGTGCTTGCCTTGATTGACGTCGACGATCGGGAATGGAAAGTAACGATGTCGATGTCCAATGTCGGGAGGGGGAAGGAAGGAGCATCAATGATTAGGGGCAAGAGGGAAAGGAAGAAGAAGGGAGGCGGGCTTTTTAATTGTTTAGGATTTCATTCCCCCCCCCCCCCTCTAAGCTATTAAAGGATGGAATGCGCGTTTCTGTTAAAATTTATAAAGCGACATCTTCAAGCAACACACATTTTAATATAGGCACCCTCCGTGTTTTTTTAAACACTAATTTAAAGGCATGCAAAAATGCGCGCCCTAAATCCTTAAAATTTATAGAGAGATGACATTATTTTGAGGTCACACACTTTTGCATATCGTAAATTGATGCGTATCATAAATTGCGCGTCATAGAAGGCTGTTTTTCTAGTAGTGATGTGTAGATACTTCTGTGATATATGATATGCTATTTGATTATATATGTTATTGCATGGAAGATCCCTGGGGGAGCCCATAGCAATTGGATATAAGACCATGTGGGGTAGCCCATGGCATTCCCAGGTAAAGACAATGTGGGGTAGCCCATGGCACAATGGTGTAGGACCCTAGGGGGAGCCCACGGTATCTTTACAGGTTTATGTATGCATGGCTTATGTGATATGTAGCTTTTCTAGCTAATATGATATGTGATATGTGGACTGTGTGTGGTATGCTCTGGGGAACTCACTAAGCATTAGCTTACAGGTTATGGATTTGTTTCAGGTACTTCAGATCCCAATGGCAAGGGAAAGGGCAAGGCGTGATGGCGTAACGTGCACCCTCTCTCTCAGACATTTTTACGGGACACTCTGATGTTTGGATTAAAAGTTGTACTTGACTTGTTTTTTGAAAACAATTAGAATTGGATTTCTTAATTTATGGAAATGTCTTTGATTATTCAAAAATGAAAAATTTATTTGAAAAATTGGGTCGTTACAAGTTGGTATCAGAGCCTTGGTTTGAGGAATTTGGGCACACTCTCGAGTGTGTCGGGACTCAAACTAAGGAAATGGTCAAACTGTTTTCAAAAACAAAATGAAAAAGCTTATAAAGAAAAGAAAATATAAGAGTGCAACACGCGTGGTCAGCTGAGCCAAGTAAGTAGTTCCCCAATGTGTTAGCCATGTTATACTGATGTTTGAGCTTTGATGATCGTATGGAACTTGCTATATGTATGCTTTTAAAATTATATACGGTTATGAGCTTATATCCTTACAATGATTGATTGTGGTCCTAGGGTAGAATCTTTTATTCGAAAGTCTATTTGATCCTTTTCTGTGTATAATTTGCATGCATAAAGGCAACCTGTTATGATTGGCCTAATTGATGTCAGTAGAGCAAATCTTAAGGCAGCTTAGGTAGAGCTTTGGGGAAAGGTACAGGTAGGTGTGAATGGTAGTATTGGGCCTGTACTATTGAAAGGACATGACTTGTACCCTAACCAATGTTAGACTTGGGAACTCTAAGGAGGACCACTGTGAGAAGATCCCTGTTATGGATATCCAGAGCATTATGTTTTACGATATTGTAGTACAGTATGGTGGTGACACAACATGAGACTTAGGGATCAGGATCAGGATCTTGATTCGGGGTTGGATCAGGCGACATTACCGATTTCATTGACGAGAGGCTGCGTGAGCTTATTGCAACCAAGGTAACGAGGGGCATCCTTGACGCTAACCCAATCATATTTGGGACGGTCATGGATGGTATGATTGAGATTATGGAGGAGAGCTTAGGGCATTCAGAGCCGGGATTACTACAGGCCAGGCTTGGGCCCGAACTCCCTCATTCAGGGAGTACAAGGTGTGCGGGGCACCAGTGTTTTTCGGGGTTAGGGACCCCATTCTTAGCCGATGCTGGGTGGCAGATATCGAGAATGCCCAACATACAAATTCCTGCGCGGATGCGGAAAAGGTGGGATACGCTTCTTTCATTCTGAGAGACAGGGCCCGAGATTGGTGGGCCGAGGTTACTAGCCAGGTCAGAGCAGCCGTCGTGACTGAGATGACATGGGCCGAGTTCGTTCGACGATTTGACTTGGAGTTTGCACCAGCCATTGAGGTGCAGCGGCTTGTAAGAGAGTTTCATGACCTTCAGCAGACCACCGAGACTATAGCGGAGATCACTGCCAAGTTTTGAGAACGAGCTTTGTTGATCCCACAGTACGCTACTGATGAGGATATGCGGATGATGAGATACCATTCCATGCTGCGGGATGATATCTCGGAGTTTGTGAGATTTACAGGGTGCAAAACCCTAAATGAGATGGTGGAGGAAGCCCAGGAACGGGAGATGGAGTTAGACTTCCACACCAAGCGGAAGCCAGTGCAGGCAGAGGCAACGGTGGTTCAGGCTAAGACGCCTAAGACCTTAGACACTTCCTGCACGATCCAGCAGGGTCGTGGCCGGTGTGCCATGTGCGGTAAGTCACATTGTGAGGGTTTTCAGATAGTAGGGATATTGGGATGTTACTCTTGTGGCAAGCAGGGCCATTTGAGCAAGGATTGCCCCAAGAAGGGCTTGATATGTTTCCACTACAACCAGACTGGCCATAAAAACGCCAATTGTCCAAAGTTACAAGGAGGGGGAGGAGCAGTGGCGGTGTCTGCACCAGCCACACTGAGGATCACCGATGGCCGCCTTATTAAGGCGGACGCCCCAGTGGTGAATTGCCACACATTTCAGTTGACTACCGAGGAGCCTCGAAAAGCGCCAGACATCGTGGCAGGTACATGCCTATTTTTCTCTATTGTAATTATTTGTATGACTTATGTGTACTTTATGCTTGTGTAGGGACCTTTTTGGTCAATGGTACGTCTACTCATGTTTTGTTTGATTTGGGTGCTACCCGATCGTTCGTGTCTCTTGCGCTTAGCAAGAAGTTTCGGGACGTACCGAAAACTTTGGATTCCCCGCTTGATGTAGAGATTGCAGATGACCATACTGTGAGTGCTGTGAGGGTGTACCAAGGAAAATTGGTTTGTTACCAACTTAACAAAAGCTATTTAGCTAACTAACAGAGCAGTAATGAGTTTGGAAGCAATAAATCAACGAAAAGGTCAGGAAATCTAACAAACAAACAAGCCTATCAAGAAAGAGCATTCAACAAGCAAGGTATATCAAAACTAAAGAAGATGGAGCATATTTAGACCAAAAACCAAGGAATCAATACATTGTTCGAAAACAATAGTAGAAAAAGATAATGAATACAAAACCAATATCCTAGTAGAAACAACCAAGCATGACTACCATCAACACAAAACAAACATCCATGTAACCTAAACACCTTCATTACCTCTACCACTTATAGAAGCACGACTATTAGTATGACCAGACATCAAATCATATAGTTGACCTGATGTGATCATCAAAAAGCCTAATTCGGATAGGTTGTCACCATAGAACAAAGCAGAGAAGGCATCATCCATCCGCTGTAATCGAGTAGGATCATATAGTGCCATGTCGACCTTAGCAAGCCCTAGGGAGTGTTCATCGTTTATCGTCTCACACCCTTTCCTTCTCCCAAATTCAATGCATATTGATTAAAGGGCTTTATTTGCATCATAAAAATACGAATCAAAAAATATCTTACCCATTACCTTACTTATACCCTTAGAAAATATCCATTTCATATTTTCCTCAAATCTCTGAACTTGCTTAGTCAGGCCGGTCAAACTTACCTGAAGATCGGTATTCCTCAACATAGATGCTGCAATATCATTCTTTAATTTATGTACACCCAACTCAAGAATGGAATTCTTATCCTTGTGCACAGTGTTCTCTATGTCCAATAAAGTTACCTTAACTTGTAAAAGTGAAATTTCATCTTCTAAACGATGGTTATTAGCCAACTTACTTTACAAGATAACTTTTTCTTATTACAGCAATCTCACCTCATCTCTCACATTCTTTAACTCAGACTTAAGGACCATCTAAACTTTACATCCAACCTTTTTCTAACTCACCAAATCTCTTTGATATCTCAACAAATTGATCATGAAACAGTTGCATATTACGAGATAAACATGTGGAGGGAGTAATAAAAGGTTTCACAAGTTTGGCTACCTTCTGGAACTCTTCATATGAGTCGCCATTCTCATGATGTAGATCCTAATTTTGGTCACACCTGCCATTATCTCATTACCTAAAGTTAGGTTCTCCATAATATGGCTTTGAACATATCTCGAACATGTTATCGTTATTTTTTCTCCAAACTATGCTTGGTCCTAGGTAAGGAAATTTTTTCAAAGAAGAACATGGCAACCTTATGATCCAATAAGGTTTGATCCCACTGATATTCCCATTCATGAACATAGATACGCCCGATGGGATGACGAACATTTTCATATTGGGAAGGATTTACAACATTCAGTTGCTCAATGTAAAAGGTGGACACATTAACACCAATGCAACATCTAAAGGATCGAAAGGCGTCCAGATCTAGAGAACGAGATTTTTTATGGCACTACCACCACAATTGATCTCCATTTAAGAAAATACTTATGTAAAAGCAGTCAAATCAAATGCTCCTCTATCTCTCTTTCAGGTAAACAAACCAATGCCTAAACCTTCATCTTCTTCATCATTATCCACAATGATATTAGGAACACCACCTCTTGGATTTTTCTCACGACCACCAACATCAGAGTCATATGATTAATACAAATGAATAGAAGACTCCTTCAAACACTCTTTTCAATCCCCTTCATTTTTACCATCCTATTTGACATTACTCATAATGTGACCCCACAAGGGCAAGTCAAAATCATTAGAACACATTCCACTAACAGCAACTCAACCTTTAACGAAGTTGTGTAAGAGGAAGGGGAGATGACTACCATTTCTCAATAAAAACAAAACTAAGGTAATTAATAGAATGACTAATTAAGCAAATGGGAAAACCATACCAATATATAAATGAAAATACCTGGTCCTCAAATGAATAAGGCATTCAAAACACCCACTCGGATCTAATGAGTAATTATACCAACTTGCCCTAATATTACTTCAGGACATTTCTTCATAGACGTATTCAATCACAAAATCATTGATATCTCCTATGTAGGGTGAGTGTCATATCTGACTCATGGTTAACAATAGTACCTAGAAGATGGAAACCATTAAGATAAGGAAAAAGGGATGCATTGAGCCAAATCAATTTATTCTTCCATTTTTTCATGGAGTCTCAAAGACCCTCTTTAAATCTTTTTCCTTAAGAATAGAAATAAAACCAAGCACCGCTACTTTAAATTCTGAAGAAATCTTGAAACAAGTGGACGATGTGTACAAAAAGAGAACCATGGTGCAACAACTTAAAGTAAATTATTTTGGATATAAAGTTAGGCTTTAGTTGACATGGATGGATCTTATAGGCTTTGATAACTTACCCAAAAAAAGGAAAACGATGAACCCTTAAACTCTCTTCAAAATAGTATAGGTAAAACCAGATCTTACTTGAAGGAGGATGATCGATCATAATAGTAGTACAAGGGATCAAAGAACCATCTTCATCAATAAGATGGTACTTCTCATAAATCTGAGCCAAGTGGTAAGGAGTCACAATTGAAGACAACTAAGGCATAGTAAAGCAAGTCATTATTTCGGAAGAGAGCAAAGCACTAATCACAAAAAGAATAATTGACAAATAGTGGAGGAAAAAACAGATGTGATTGACATTTATAAGGTTAAATAAGGTGGGAATATCAACCATAGACAAACCAAGAAACTAAGAGGTTATGCGAGAATACAATCTTGTGCAACCAATGTCGGATGCTTTGATACCTAAGCCATTTAAGAGGCATATTTAATCCTAACTATTAAAAATAGATTAACAACAACCTTTCACATTTAGCTTGGGGGCTTAATTGTGTATAGGGTTAGCCCAGAGAAAAAGAAAATATGGCATCACTAATAGAAGTTCAGCTTAACACAATAAGCTCATGACTTATCAGTTCAACTGTTTATATCAAAAGCAACCTAACTACGCAAACCGGGAAATAATATATTATGGGAAGAAAATCATCCATCCAGATCTATATGCAATATCCCAGGAAAAACGAAAAATGTAACATTATTATGTTGATGTATACTACCCTTGAAACTTATGCAAAAATAACACAACCTGATTAAACAAGTAAGAACCCGGACCATCCCATATGTATATAAGGCTTCCATGCATATCAATGAAGCATAACATTCTCACCTTAAGCAAATTCAGACGACTCATAATTGAAATCTAACTAAGGCATTAGAGAGCAATATCACAGTTCATCCCTATGCATCTCTTTCTCACCTAACATTTTTCTACCTTTTGTAGTGTACCATCCTGATTATGCATTCGATGAGGATACTTCCAATCAACTATAGGGCATCCAAGAGGCTACATAACAACATGTATGAAGTTGTTTGCCTTTTGAAAAATTGTAAATGGAGGTTAGGAGCTATAAAAGATAAAGAAGCTAATTCATTTCAAGTCATTAAATTATCAAATAACCATGTTTTCTCGAAGTTTCAACTCATTCCCCCATCATTGCCAATCCAAAAAAGAGTGTTGTGTCACTTTTTGAAGGGAATATTAGTTGATAGTATTTTTATATAAGGAATTCTTTACGGGCAAAATAGATCTAACAAAATTTAAATGATTGACTTAATGTACAAAGTTCCTATTTGAAAGCATGGAGTGTAAAAATGAATTCTATAAATCCGTTGAGGAGGACCCCAAAAGAAAGCTTTAAAAGACTTCCTTTATATTTTTACTATTTAAAGAATGAGAATCCATGGAGCGTTACAGATATAAATACAAATAACGAAAACGAATTTGAATACTTCTTCATCGGTATAGGTTGTGTTGTGATGTTTCTTATATAATGAAAATACTTTTCTACTTGTCAAACATGTATACAATTTAATGACTAATCTATTAAAATATTGTTTAGCTTCGAGCATTATAAATGTATTTTCATCCTATTATCATCTCAGACATGTTTGAATACTTCGTCTTATTCATAATGTTCCTAGCAATAGGCATGAGAAAAAACAACAAAATCATCCCTATACCATTGGGCATTGGAAAAACGGACAATGGGGAATCATGAATATCGTTTTTTATCAAGATGAACGAATGTACTATCGATATTTGTTGTCGAATATACGAGTAAAGATCGAAAAACAAAATAGAATCGAATTTTTTTTGGATGACAAGCAAAGATTACCGAGAGTATGATTTTAAAGATAATGATGTGTGTACGGGTGGGGGGTTTCTTTATGGGTTTTATTAATGAAATGGAAAATAAGAAATGATAACAAGAGCAATAAGAAAATAACAAAAAATATAGATATGATAGAATGTTAATGCATAAAAAATGAACCTCTAGCAATCCAACCCAATCCAAGATCTGAAGTCAAGTGCTCAGTCCGAGATGTGAAGAGTTCTTAAGTCTATTTGAATCTGAGATGAAGATGTTTCTGAAATTTGAGTCTATACAAGAATTTAATGTTTTTTTTTGTCTTTTACTTGATTGAACAGTACTTAGGACAAAATCAACAAATCTTTTACATGTCAGAATTATCAAACACTTTGTAGTATCTAGTCCTTAGACTGTTTTCTCGGTTTGTACTATGTCTCTCCTTTACTATTTAAGGAGTTGATCTTTCATGTATTTTGCACCAAAAAAAGCAAGTAATCAAAATACTCTCTTCTCATCAATCTCTTACTCTCTTTCAAGTCAAATTTCTTTCACTTACATTCTATTTACTCTAAAATTGTCTTTACTTTGATCTTACTTCATTTATTACTTAATTTAATACTTTGTTGAATATTATCTTCAAGTCTTGATTGGTTTACTAGACTTGACTGGACCAACTTATAGAACCAAACATTGATCTTAAAGGTTAATTCAAGGTTTGAGTTGCAAACCTTGTCCGCACATTGAATATTGTTCTCACATAGACAACCAGGACCTATAGAAATTATATCAGGTGAAGGCAAGTTAAAACTTATTAACTTGAGTTCTTACCACGATCAAGAAATCATCCATCAAATGATATTTGATAACAAACCAGACATATTGACTTAAAGTCGATCCAAGAATGAGAGCATCCCAAAAAAATGACGATAATCCGAATTATATGCAATAATTCAATAAAGCAAAAACAAACATTCAAAATTCAACTTCAATTAACTATTCATAATGTCTTATAAACGATCTACCAGGGCTATTTATACCTTTACAAGGTATTACAAAAGAAACAAAACTAAGAAATAAAAGGAAACTATTAAATAAAGGATAAAAATAACATAAAAGTGTCTCTAGAATCTACTCATGTAATTAACCATGCAAAGACTTCGTACCATTGATCCCAAGTAACTTTCACACCCAGCAGCTTGCACAAGCCCGTGGAAACCAACATGTAGGCAAAAACCCATCGGAACCAATGAGAGACTAATGGGGTCCGAAGTTTACATCACAATTAGACCAATTTAGAGAATTGTCTCCAAGTAGACCTCACACCCAACCTAACTTCGAAGTCACTCTTATTAGCTTTTCTAGTAGACTATGATGGATTGTGATCGATCATATCCAGTCGCATCCGATTGCAACGTAATCCCTTTTGGCATCTGAAACCAGCTTTGAATAACACATTCGCATTCATCATTCTGTTTGCATCTAACAGTCATTTCTCATCCATAAGCCTTTTCGCATCCATCTCCCTTTTCGCATACAACATCCTCCTCGGGCTTCATCCATTCGCTATCAGGACCTAGACATCGCTTGGAACTTATCTCGAACCGCGACATCAGATTCCTATCAGATAGTGTGGATAGCCTATGATGTGCTCTATCCGATGACTGTTATATATATATATATATATATATATATATATATATATATATATATATATATATATATATATGGATAGACAGAATCAATAACCATAGATAGGTAAGGTCGTGTTTCCTTGTGGTTCGTTGTAATTAAATGGCATAAAACAATGACAAATATATCAACGTGTTATTAAAAGACTCATGGAAACTACCAATAATAACGTTTGCTTGGCTTTTTTTAGAGTAACAAAACAACAATGATGGTGTCATCGGTGTAGTGGTGGATTTATTTAAAAAATAAAGACATTTCAATTCGTTATCTCATAATTTATTATGCATGCAAAGACGTTTGTAGTATTTTATAGCATAAAGTGTAAAACAAGTTATTGAATATTCTGCGAAAATTATCGATATGAGGATTAAGAAATCATGAAGTTCTTAGATATACATGATTGATCAAATAAAATATGAAGTAACTAACCAAATGAAAAGGTATAGTCACTGTTAGGTCTAGGATCTCAGAACTGCATTGAGATCCTCAAGCCTAAGGATCCACAAAAGCTCAGAATCCTCAAATCTCAGGATCCTGAATATACGCCAGGATCCTGACCACTTATTTATGACATACATATATTCTTTTGTCTTTCTCAAATGTGCATAAATAACTGGTCATAGTCATACACTCAACGGATAGTCGTCACAATTATGCAAAAGAACTGGAGGTCCAAGTCAAGCAAACGACTATAAGTAATCTTGGAGGATCGTGGAAATTTTTGGAGTTTTAGTTGTTTGGGTTTGACTATATAAAACACTTGTAATCACCACACTAGACACGATCCTCTGGCAGAATACTATCAGTTGTACTCTTACTCATTCTGGTTTTGTTGTAATCTTGTATTTCAATCAATAAAATCATCAAGGCAGGTGATTATTATCAACTCCCAAGGTTTTATGTCGGAGATCCTAAAAAGGATCAAGGGCCTTCCTTGTAAACCAATCGTGCAATATTGTTCTAATTTCATCAATCGATTCATCAACAACACCACAACCTCTCATACACATCGGTTAATTCTCACTTAGTCCATTTTTGACCAAAACAATTTGGCACCCACCGTGGGGCCATGATGTTCAAAATCCCTTAGAAAATCATGTCTACTCAATCGAATTTATCCTCCTCCTCGATACCTCCCATTTCCTATAAAAACCTTCCACCACCACTAGTTGGAGCTCCCAAGCAAGTATCTAAAACCCCGAAGAAGAACACCTCTCTAGTCACTCTGGGACTCCAGGATCCTCCAGTGATGATTTTCAATAACGAAATCTTTGCTACAATGAAGAGACTCGAGCGACAGGTCACCCAACAACAGAAGCATAAAAGGATGTTTCACAAGGAAGTGGAGATAATGAGGACAAAAATCCACAAACCTCAGGAGGTAGCACCCTCCAGTTTGCAACTCAAAATCCTGAACTTTAACAACCTAGGATCCTCAACGATCCATCGCGAGATTCAGGATCCTAATGAAACTTTTATTACTCCTAAGAACAGAGATCATGGTAACTCTATCAATAATTATTTTAATGGATCTTCACACAGGTTTGAGCTCGGTCATGGCCAAGGAGCTGCAATAGATAAGAAAGATGATGTCAAGTGTACCCAGAGTAGTTCAGCCGATGCTAGAAGCGTCCCCTATAAGTCACAAGATCTCTAGATTCGTCCCAGCGATATCTGATACTGAAGTACCAAAATGCTTCCAGATGCCCAACATGAATCCATACGATGGAACCACGAATCTTGATGAGCATGTAGCACACTATAGAGAGAGGATGTAAATTATTCCCATCCCCATGCATTTGAAAGAAGCCTGTGTATGCAAGGGATTTCGTTCTACCCTCACAGGATCCACCCTAAAATGGCTCCTGAATGTTCCTCTTTATTCAGTCACATCATTTGCTCATTTGATTAATTTATTTAATAACTAGTTCTCTTGCAGTAGAACATTCGAAAATATCACTAGTGATCTCTATAGAGTGGTTCAGGATCCTCATGAATCCCTTAGGACTTTTGTGAACAGGTTTGGTAGGGAAGCCTTTAGCATCCCCAACATCGATATGGCAACCACTGTTGAAGCCTTAAAAATGGGTTCAAAGAAGGATTCTCCCTTCTACGAGGATCTCATAATGACCCCATGCAGGAGATTGGACGAAGTCAGGAGCAAGGTATTGAGATTCATCAGACTCGAAGAAGGCAATGAAATATAGAAAAGGAGCAACCTGCCAAGCTCCAATGATCACCCCAATAGGAAGGCTGAATCCTCGGCCCAAAGATCCTCTAAGTCAAAGCCTTACACCAAACTCAACCATCACAGGTTTAATGCCCTTGAAGATGATGGGGAGGACGAGGACGAAGATTTCCCCAGAATTATTGACTATTGTTTTTCGACAGATATTTCAGGTGTAATATTTGCCATGCAAAATCTTGGAGACAGAGCCACGTGGCCAAGGAATGAAGAAAATTCCACTACTTGGAAAGACAAGTCGAAATGGTGTACATATCAAGAGGACTTTGGTCACGTCAAGGAGGATTGCATAGCTCTCAGGAAAGAAATTTGCTCCCTTCTGGGAAAAAGATATCTCAAAGATATCCTTCAGAGAAGAAAAGATAAATCCAAAGAAAAAGACCGAGATCCTCAGAAGATCCTCGAAAGACCACGATCCCCCCCCCCCCCAGCTGATGCCAAGGTGATGAACATGATCGCTAGAGGATCTGACATTTTTGGTACCTCCTACTCTGCGGAATAAAGGCATGACAAGATATCCAAAACTAAGAAGGAAACAAGCACGACCATGACACAATGCTCACAAACCAAAAGGAGATCATCTTCGATGACACGGACGTACTAGACGTCTAGGATCCTCACCATGATGGATTAGCGATTACTCTCTATATTGCTAACCACTTTGTCTGAAGGATTTTCGTCAATTGAGGATCCTCAAATAACATCATACTCCTAGATACACTAAAAAGAATGAACATCCCGGAATCTGAGATAGTCACAAGATCCTCGGTACTAATCGGCTGTAGCAAAGAAATTAAACACACCATCGACAAAATAAAGCTACCAATCCACATAGAGGGAGTAAATTATGTTTAACATTTTTGTGTAATTGACACGTTGTCTTCTTATAATATCATATTAGGTACACCATGGATCCACGAAATGAAGGCCGATTCATCGACGTACCATCAATGTGTAATGATGCCCACCCCACAGGGGATGGCGAAAATCATGAGAGACCGACAAGAATCCCAGGAATGCTAGAAGATCTTGATGAAATCCTCAACAATACCGCGAAAAGCATAGAAATTAAATCAAGGGGCACGAGACATGTTAAAAGAAAGAGAGCATGACATAAAGGAAGTACCCCTGAACTTTAAGGATCCTGAAGCCAAAGTTCTCATAGGATCCTCAATGTCTGAACAAATCGAACAGGATCGGGTAAAGTTCCTCAAGTCCAGAAGCAAAAAATTTGCATGGAAACATGAGGAAATGAAAGGTATTGACAAATGCATAATAACTCATAAGTTTAACGTTGACCCATCTTTTAGGCCAGTACACCAAAAGAGAAGAAAATTTACACTTGAAAGAAACCAAGTAATACAAGAAGAAGTACAAAAACTTCTCAGAACATGTATGATCAAGGACGTGAAGTTCCCAAGCTGACTAGCTAATGTGGTCATGGTACAAAAGAAGAGCGGTAAATGGAGAGTGTGTGTGGACTATACGGATCTTAAAAAGGTCTGTCCCAAGGATCCTTTCCCTTTACCACACATCGACTCCATTATAGACACAACAGCGGACCATGAATTACTAACATTCATGGACACCTCAACAAGATTCCAGCAGATCTAAATGGAACCCCCTGACCAAGAGGAGATAGCGTTTATAACCCCAACATGTATTTATTATTATACTACTATGCTATTTTGTCTAAAAAATGCAGGAGTAACATACCAGAGATTAGTGAACAAGATGCTGCAGGAAAATTAGGGGGACATGATGGAAGTCTACACTGATGACATGGTGGTCAAGTCCAAAAAAGTTGAAGACCACCTCAAGGATCTTGAAGAAGCCTTCGATATCCTAGAGCAATACAACATGAAATTGAATCCCTCCAAATGCCAATTTGTGATGAGATCGGGTAACTTCCTAGGATACATGGTGACCAAAAGAGGAATCGAAGCAAGCCTAGAACAAATGAAGGCCATCCTTGACCCAAAATCACCAGCCTCGACAAAGGACATCCAATAATTAATAGGAAGAGTGGCAACATTAAACAGGTTCATCTCATAATCCTTAGAAAGATGAAAGCCTTTCTACGACATCTTGAGAAAGAACAAGAGATTCGAATGGACCCAGGAACATGAAGATTCTTTCCAAGAGCTTAAAAAATACTTAAGCTCACCACCCCTATTGGTGAAACCACTAGATGGAGAACCACTTATCCTTTACCTCTTAGTATCCTCGAATGTGATAAGCGTGTGCTATCCAAGAATCTCGAATGGAACCAAAATTCCATATACTATGTAAGTAAGAGTCTCCTGGATCCTAAGACCAGTTACTCTCACCTTGAAAAGCTCATACTTGCATTGGTAATAACTTTTACTAAGCTAAGAAATTATTTTGAAACACACCCTATAATTGTAAGAACTAACTATCCAATTAAAAATGTTATGAGAAAACCATAAATGTCAGGAAGAATTGAGAAATGGTCTATGAAGCTAATCACATATGAAATAAAGTATGAACCAAGATCAACCATAAAGTACCAAGAAATAGCGGATTGTGTGGCTGACATTACTAATGATCTAAGAGCTGAAGTCGAAACAGAAACCAAACAACCTTTAGAAGAGAAAAACATGGGAAGATGGATGCTATTCACAGATGGAACATTGAACTAAAGAGGAACTGGCTTGGGGATCATACTAAAGTCGTCACAGGGGGACATCCTACCCCAAGCACTCAGTTTGGATTCAACAAAACCAACAATGAAGCAGAATACAAGATACTAATCAAGGGACTATAGCTAGCCAAGGATCTTCTAATCAAGGATCTTCAAATATTCGTCGATTCCTTACTACTAACTAACCGTTTCAATGGATCATATGCAGTGAAATGAGAAAAGCTAGCTCTATATCTCCAAGTCCTCAAAATCCTGGCCTCAGAATTCAAAACGTTCAACCTAAACCAGGTTCCTTGAGAACACAATGTTGAAGCGGATGCCTTAGCCAATCTAGGATCTTCCCTAAGGATCTCCTTAGAAACCAGGATCCCTAAAGTCGATATATTAACCCCGGGAATCGAGGATCCCACCAGGATACTTAAAGACTTTCAAGAGCTTGGAGAAACTACCGACGTGGCATCAATCGAAGATCTCGAATCAATGGTAAAACATCAGGATCCTAACGTCCAGGATCCTTCCTTGACTTTAGGATCCTGCATCTAACCCATCATAGAGTACCTCCAAAATGCTACAATTCCTAAGGAAGAGAAAAGAGAGAGATCATTCCGAACAAGGATCTCGAGGTTCATCATAATCCAAGCTAATTTGTATAAAACATATGTGGCAGGACCATACTTTAGGTGTTTAGAAGATCACGAAGCTGTAGAAGTCCTAAAGAACATCCACGAAGGGGATTATGGCAACCACACTCGGGGAAGATCCTTATGTTCCAAAGTATTAAGAACATGATACTACTGGCCAACGATGTAGAAATACTCATTCCTCCATGCACAAAATACGATGGTTGTCAAAGACATAGTGAAATCCTACACCAACATGTAGAAACCCTACATCCTATCCTTTCCCCTTGGTCATTCATGAAATGGAAAATGGATATAATAGGAAAACTACCCGTAGCCCCTGGAGGAAAATTCTTCATGCTAGTAATGACTGACTATTTCTCAAAGTGGATAGAAGGTGAAGCATACGTACAAATAATAGACAAAGAGGTAGTCTCCTTCATCAAGCGTAACATCGTGACCATATTTGGGATCCCTGCAGAAATCATATGCGACAATGGTTACCAATTCATAAGCAAAAGAACAAGGGACTTTTTCACAAGTTGTGGGATCAAGATGGTGATGTCTACTCCTGTCCACCCTCAAGCCAATAGCTGAGCAGAGTCCAGTAACAAGATTAGAGTAAACAACTTGAAGAAAAGGTTGAATGAGAAGAAAGGATGGGCCAAAGAGCTTCCTATCGTATTATGGATAGATATAACTACTTCCAAAGTAGCTATGGGCCAAAATCCTTACTGATTAGTGTTTGGAACGGAAGCAATGATGCCCACCAAAGTGGTGATCCCCACGCCAAGATATCTACTCTAAAACCTGTTGAGTTTTGAGCATTCTAACACTCCTAAGTGTACATGCAACCATAAATACCTTGGATCTATGTTTTCTTTATTATACATGCAAATAAGAACTTTCCAAGGTATTATCCTAATCTAGCATACAAAACAATAAATATAACAAGATAGAATACATACCTCTTTGATATAGAAAGTCTTCATGAAGCTTGAGTGCCTAGTGCCCCATGTGTGACACTTAATTAATCCTAGATTAATTCTTGATCAATACTAATCAAGTAATCTTATTATTCTTATTATTAATATACTAGAACTGATAATATATTAATAACCATAAGTGTCTTATTTCTCACATTATAGTCTATCCAAGTGCATGATGCCATGCAACCCAAATGGACCATACCGGGTCGGGTCAAGTCTTACCAATTATAGTTATGGACTTAGACATTAATCCAACAGTCTCCCACTTGGATAAGTCTAAAACTATTATTGCGTATGACTTCAGGAACCAACTGGCAATCGTAGCTCTCAAAAGCTCCTGTCGAACTCCGACCTTGTAGATGAACTCTGATCTTTGTCAATGACTTGTCCATTAGATAAGGGATCATATATTCCTCCATTCTAGATATCATATGAACTGCGACATGGATTGTAATCATTCTCTCTGTCCATTTGTTGTTTCCCGATTTCCGATTTATGATGACTAACTAATTGAACAAATCAAATCAGTCCTGGCCCGGCCGAGCACTTCCATTTGTCATCATCAAATCATCAAGGGGCCCACAGATATCGCTTTTATCCCGAAGGTAAAAGGAATGGATAAACTTCGACTCATATGGCTTGTTCTACTACTTGTTGAATCATACACAAAGGCACGTTTTATAGCACCGAGTTACCAAATGCGTTTTCGTGCAATCAATGTACTATCAACTCATAGTAACAACTCATATCTCTAGGTTTGAAGAATATAAGATATTATCGTCTCATGATCACTCGTGATAAAATCCATGAAGTGATTCCAATGAGTGCGGGTTGAATCCAATACTCAGAACTTATGAGCACTCATGAGTGTTGTAGCCCTTTGTCCAACACCTTAGACCTCTACAAGCCAACCCATTATAGTCTTAATTCATATCTACTTCCAACATATGACCGACTGTGGATGGTTTGAAAAACTTAGTCATTCCGGAAGAATAACCCAGTTTATTCGGGAAGTCAAAACATGCAAAGTGAAACACAATAATAATTGAATCCAATATGGTATCAAAACCTATGAACATAAATAAAACACCTTTATTTATCACCATATGATTACATATTATTAATTGTATACTGTTTCAGCTATCAACTTTATTCTTGAATTTAAAATAATAGTTGTCCCATGCTCCAAGCATGTACACTATGTTTTCTAAACACTAGTCATGCCATACACCAAGTATGCATACTATGTTTGTCTATGATCTTTACTTTGTGAACTAGATCCATTGAACATAACTTCAATGATTCTCTTTTCACACTCCCAAATCCTTACTGCAAATACAAGAATTCCAAATTCATGTCATTTACTGAAATTTGTTAGATTCTAAAATTATATGCATTGATCCTCTTGTAATGATTATGCACAAAGTCAGAAAGACTTGACAACAATCATTACAGAGTATTCCAAAGGAGATCATCTCCTTGGAAACATCCTTCTTGCATTAAGTTTCTTAATCTTAAACAGATTGAAAATTCTAACTTTGAAACATTTCCAGATTCCATTTTGACTATCACTTCTGAACAAGAGTTGCCTCCTTACAGACTATGTCAATATGGTCCTTCCAGAATTATCACTATACTTCCAACTGTCCTTGAGCACCCAATCTTTGGTAAACCTTAGATTGTCCTCGACAACTGTTTAATCCTTTTTAGTCACATCAAGTTCTAAACCTTTTCACTTCTTAATGCCCCAGACATTAGGAAAATTTTAGAATGGATGAATATAGCACATGTAATCGATCCTATATCCGAAGCATATGGGACACGATTCATGATGTCTCACATAAAGATTAAACCAGTCTTTTTCTATAACATTTCCATTTCTATTTGCCAAGTTCTCATAATTCAGAGTATGAAAAGGGATGCCGTAATCATAATAGAATTTTAGAACGCAAATAATGGACCCATATACAGAACTTCCTTATGTTGAACCATTCCAACATGAAATTCATATATATATATATATATATATATATATATATATATATATATATATATATATATATATATATATATATATATATATATATATCCTTGACTAAATGATTAAAACCTCACGATCTAAGCTTATAGATTTGAGATGAAGTATAATTTCCTCTCCCTAAATTATAGCAAAACAACTTTTCCCAATTGAAACTTTTGTTTTCTGTAATTAACATTGCTAACTTGCAATACTTATCATAATTATCATGCTCCCACTAACATGATGATTATTATCATATGACTTATACTCCCACTAGCTTTGACATGTACTCAGAAATCAGCTGACTTTCTTACCAAAGTTCAGATTTCTGATACTAGATTGTTTTGATAAAACTTTATCAAAATCATACACCTTCCCTTAGATAGCACACTTTTTTGGCTAAACAATTATGAAGAGGGATGTCGTAATCATAATGGTTAGACCTTTTTGCTACTTCTCACAAGTCCAGGTTAGTGTGCCGGTAAACCACACACGCTCCACTAACGACTTTGAGAATGCAAATATCACAATTGCTATCTAGCTAAAATCTACTTAGTGAAAGTGTTTCCTCACCATCATTTTCATGAATCAGAGAGAAAACCTTATGACACTTAGATTTAATGATGTATGTGTTCTTATCCATGTGAATTGTCAAAACCATAGACACAAGACAAGGATAATGACAAATCCACACTCATATGGATTGAACTCAATCTTAATTTCTTGCCACCTGGCAGCTCAAGGGCCTGCCATTGCTTCCAAGTTGTTGTGCAACTAATTGAGAACTCTAAGAACTCATATGCAAAGCCAACTTTAACTGGAATGGGCACAGAATATGTCAACACGATAGGTTATAAACCTCAAGTCGTGTGCTAGTGAAGAACTTCAAGTTTTATTCTTGATTAGTTGTTGAGACTTTCAAGACCTTTAAGACTCCCACTATCCTCTTGACATATAAGACTTTCTTGTCAGTTATTCAAGAGATAGTGTGGATTCTAATCAAGACAAACACTTCACAAAATTGGCCTAAGTTGGTCTTTGTTTTATCCAAAACATCACAACTTACCAATTTCAAATGTACAAGAGTAGAAAACTTTTATTCTTACATTTGACAAGTGTTTTAAACCTTCTTTAAGACATGTCACTCAAATTACAATCTTGGAGTATGACTCTAAGACTTGTACTGGAACGAAGTAAGACTCATCTTCTTGATTTAACCATGTCAACAATTCAAGTTCCTCTTCTTAGTCATAAGAATGCTCTAAGATTTAATTAGAGAACTAATTGTGATATGGTTTCTTAATCATTAAGATGATCACAGAACTAATACTAATGTACTCTCCCATCTTTTCAGATTTGAGAAATTTTTATCCTTCTGCCTAATTTGATTCTTCTTATTCGCTCTACCTTACATTGAAACTTTTCCAATGTCTCAGAATTATACTTTAGCCTGTAAGTATAACCATATTTACTAAGCTTTAGTAAATTATGACGAATAATCTTAACGATATTTTGTGGTGGACTTGACCAGTGCACAAGAATGTGTACTCGATCCCTTAGCCCTTTACTTGACTCACACATCCATGTGAACGGTAATTAGTCTTAATTTTTCCAATACTTGAAAGTTCTCATTCATCATGCTATACAACTTGCATGACTCCAAGTTCCGGTCCAATGGAAACTTTGGTGATGAGAATCTTTCCTTATTTGGTAAATTTAGACATTACCACAAATGAAAGAATCAATTTCATATTTCCACTCTTGCTATTAATGGAATCATATAAGCAACAATTTTTCCTCAAATCCCATTGTAAGGATATTTTAAAATAAATAAAATCAAAATTTTCCTTTTATTTTAAAACTTTGCGGAAAACTTATCCTTACAATCCATATGAAAACTTGTTGTTACCTATTCCTAAGCAATATCTCATAACTCCTAAGAAGCAGCTCAAGAATCCGATCTTCAAACTACGCGATAGAAATCCATTTACGCGATTAGATTCAGCATATTCTTTCTCTAAGTTCCTTTACTTTTCTTTGATTCTTAAAATATCAACATGTGACCCAGTCACATCATGTAATAAGAATCTCAAAATAGAAAATTAGCAGGGTTAGATAGTGGACTTTACCTGAAGTAGAGTCAAACTTATTGACTTTAACATCCTTAGGTAAATTTGGCAGCTTCGCAACCAATTCCCCTTTCTTTGGCAATTTAAACATATGGACCCTTTGATAATGGTACACGGGACTATCACAAACTTAGCTTTTCTCTTTACCATTTGGTCAACCGAGTTGACTATGGCCGATCCCTTTCCATTGGGAAGAGAATGCTTTACTAGATATCCAATGTCGTCATTGTCAATGTCCATAAAGTTTTAGGAAGTTGATCTTAACAAATAGATAAGATCATTAAGGGTCTTGTCATAGTCTGTTTCATAGGTGTTCTAAAAGAACTCACTATGTGACTTAGAAAGTAGTTGAACCACCAACTTTCTCAAGACTTTGACACCCAACTCTCTCCGCTTGTCAATATGTGACTACATCTCCAAGACGGTACCACACCTAGACCTTGCCTTGCCAATAGGGCTTGAGTGACCTTAAACTTTTCAAGAACTTGTGGGTTATGGAGAATAATTTGAAGAGGTGAAGAAGTATGATATCCATGGGACATCATCTTCATCTAGGAAAGCTTGTTTCAAGAGATTTGGGAAGATCATAAATGTCTAAACCAGACATCTTTTGGGAGATATTCAAGATAGTTGATCTTAAGTCCTTAATATGACACCAAATATGAAATATTAAGGCTACGACCCAACAAACTATTTTATAACTTAGAAGAGGTATGCCGTAATCCAAGCTATAAAATATTTGAAGGTAGGTGAATGACGATTCTGATGGGTTTTATGCATAAGAAACAATCCTATGTGCTCAATCAAACCCTAATGCTTGGATCTAGGTTTCTCTATTGTACATGCTTTGAATCCAAGACTAATAAACTTAGATCTAACATATTATAAACTGAATTAGGGTTTAGAGAATTACCTTTGATTGTTATATAGCTATAACAATCAATTCCTTGCTTGGATTGGCTTCAAAAGCTTAGTGCCTCAAGTGTTGCACCTCTAATGGAGTCACAAACACCATATACAACTTGGATGAAGAGGAGAAGAAAGGAGGCTGCCCAAAAACGACTAGAAACCCTAGAGAATTAGTTCCACTATTTTTGGAGCCTAAGGGGTCCTTTATATACATGTGTGGGTTGCTAGGGTTTCAGTCAAAACCCTAATGGACAGCTTAAACTCTAAGCAGCCCATGGAACCTTCTAGATAAGGCCATGGACGAAAATATGATGGGCTCCCATCATAATTTCGTTCACCCCTTGTTCCTTTAGCATTCCTTAGCCCAATAACTCAATTATATAATAATTGCAGTCCAGTCCCCTAAATTTAATTAATCTCTTTTAGCCAGAAAATTAATTATCAATTAATTCTTGACTAATACTAATTAAACAATATGATTTCTCCTTTAATATATTATTGTCATAATATATTAATAAATCATATTTAAACCTTTATCTCTTTAAATCATCCTACATATTGCTATGGTGAAGGCAACCCAAAAGGACCATGCTCATAATCGGGTCAAGTACATACCAAAATAGTTATGGACTTAGACACTAATCCAACAGTCTCCCACTTGGATAAGTCTAATAACTATTTTTCATATGAGTTCAGAACCTGATCAGCAATCGTAGCTTTCAAAAGCCGTTGTCAACTCTGTTCTTATCAGATAGCGTGTCCTCTAGATAAGGGATCATATATTCCTCCATTCTCAAGATATCGTATAGACATAAGACATGAATTTTAATCATTCTCTCTATACTGTTTCCCGACTTCCGATTTATGACGACTGATAACAGACCACAATTGAACACATCAACTTAGTCCCGGCTTGGCCAAGCACTTAGGTATCATCACTAAATCATCGAGAGGCCCACAGATATCGCTTTTATCCCACTTTGGGTAAAAGGAATGGATAAACTTCGACTCAAATGCTCACTTGCATTTATTGATCGAATCACACACAACAATAAGTTTTATAACACCAGGTTACTGGTGCGTTTACTTATCATCAATGTGCAACCGACCAACAAATAACAACTCACACGTCTCGGTTTTAAGAATATATAATATTATCGTCTCACTAATCACTCATGATAAAACCATGAAGTGATCCAAGTGAGCATGGGTTTAATCCAATACTCTAATCTTATCAAAGCATTCATGAACTTTGTAGCAAACTTGTGCTATGTCTAAACCTTTCAGACACTCTACAGACTCTTCATGACAGTCTTCCTTCATACTTACTTCCAACGTATGACCGACTGTGGATGTTTGAATAACCTAGTTATTCTGGAAGTCAAAACATGCAAACTGAAACATAACAATAATGCTTAATCCTATATGGCCCCAAACTTGTGAGAGTAAATAAAACACTTCTATTTATCCACCATATTGATTGCTCATTATTTATCATTTAATGTTTCGGATAATCAACTCATTACTTGAATTACAACAACAATTGTCCCATGCTCTAAGCATGCACACTTTGTTTTGCTATGGTCCATGCTTTGTGAAATAAACCTTTTCAATGATGCTCATTTCACAATTTCTTAATCCCCATTGTTAGTGTAAGAACACAAGGTTCTTGCCACTACTAGAATATGGTAGATTCTAACATTTTACGCAACGATCCTTTCGCAAAGTCATACCACAAAATTCACCAAGACTTGGGCAATGAAATTACAAAGTACTCTATCGCAAATTGTTACAATACAATTCTATAGACGTGAAGTCTCACATTCAAAGTATATTCCTTTGAACATCCTTCTTGCATAAAAGTTTCTAATCTAGACATAGATTCTTAATATCCAACTCCCAATATGGAAACATTTCCACATTTGCCATATGACAACTCATTCTTAATAGAATTTTATCTATTCATAATAATGTCGATATAGTCCATCCAATACCATACTTCCAACTACTCACAAGCGACCAATCCTCAGCGAACTTTGGATCGTCATTTGATAGTTGTTTAATTATTTTAGTCAAAACTTATTCTAATCCTTTTTCCCTCTTAATGTGCTAGACATTTGGAAAATTTTAGAATGGTCAAGTATTATAGCATTTGCAATCGATCCTATACCCGAAGCGTATGGGACACGATGCATAATATCTTACATAAAGATATGATACTTTATCAATCTTCTGCCATAATATTTTATGTGTCACATTCTCACAATTCAAACTATGAAGAGGGATGTCATAATCATAGTCAAAATTTGAGAACCCACTATGTATCCTGTGACTAAATTTATTAAAATTTCTCAATCTAAGCTTTAGATTTTGAAACGAAGTATAATATTCTCTCCCTTAATTATATCAAAACAACTTTTCAACCCATGCAACTTTGCAAATTGAATCTTTGTTTTTCTATAATTAATATTGCTAACTTGCAATACTCGCCATAATAATCATACAATCATAACACTTATGCTCCCACTATCATGATGATTATTATCATATAAGCAGAACACTTATGCTCCCACTAGCTTTGACATGTATTCAGAAAACAAATGAACTTCCAGAAAAACAATGCCTATTGAATTTCTGAAATTCATATTTTTAATAGCAGATGCTTCGATAAGCCTTTATCTAAGCTTCTTAAACTTATACACCTTTGTCTTAGATAGCTCATATGTGTGCTTAAACAATTTAGAACTTATGTTACTAAGTTCCAAATGTTCAAAATAATTGCCAAATCTCACAATTCGAACTATGGAAAGGGATGCCGTAACCATAATCGAATTTGAGAATACAATTTTCACAATTGCTATCTTCTTAAGATCTCTCTTAGAGAAAGCATTTCCTCACAATCATTTTCATAAAGGAGGGAATATTATGACACTTACATTTTACAGTGTATGAGTTCCTATCCATGTGAATTTGCCAAAACCAAAGTTTGTGACAAATTCAAACTCATATGGACTGAACTTTCTTAATCTTGATTCCTTGCCTTATGGTAACACGAGTGCCCACCATGTCTTCCAAGTAGTTTAGTAATTTATCCTTACATATCAATGTACTTTCCATCAACTAAGGCTCTAGTATGCATTCAAATGAGAACTCATAGAACTCACATACACAATTAACTCAATTGGAATGGCATAGAAACAAAATAATGTCAGCACGATAGGTTGTAAACCTCAAGTTGTGTGCTAGTGATGATCTATAAGGTTTATTCTTGATTTGTTCTTGAAACCTTTCAAGACCATTAAGACTCCCACTGACTCCTTGATATAATATTCTCTTGTTAAGAAACATTTCTTGACAAGGCAAATATTCAAGAGTTAGTGTAGTTCTTATCAAGACAAAACACTTCACATAATTGGTCCTAGTTGGTCTTTGTCTTATCCAAGACAGCACAACTTACCAATTTCAAATGTGCAAGAATAAGAAAACTTTTCCAAGTTCCATATTTGATGAGTGTTATAAACCTACTTAAGACTTTTCACTCAATGTCACAATCTTGAGTCTAAGACTTGATATTGGAACGAAGTATGATTGACTTCTTGATTTAACCATTTCTACAATTCTCAATTCCTCTTCTTAGACATGCAATTGCACTAATACTCACTTAGAGGAGTAATTGAGATATGGTTCTTAATCATTAAGACTTATCATAAAACACAATAAAAGGTACTCTCCCTTCTTCTTAGAAAAGAGAAACTTTTATCTTTCTGCCTTCTTGATTCTTCTTTATTCGTTCTACTATTCATTGAAACCCTTTCAATCAACTCAGAATTACACTTAATCTTATAAGTATAATCATATTTACTAAACTTTAGTAAATCATGATGAATATCTTTGTCACTCTTGTGGTGGACTTGATCAACGCACAACCTAGTGTATTTGATCTCCTAGTCCTTCAATTGACACTTTGTCAAAGAATTAGTCTAAGTTTCCCAAATGTGAAAGTTTTTCATTCATCATATAATACACATTGCATGATTCCAAGTTTCTGTCCAATTGAAACTTTGGCGATGAGAAACTCTCCCTATTTGGTAAACTTTTGACACTTCCACAAATAACACAATTAAGAATCAAATCCATTATTTCTAATAATAGAAACATTTAAACATCAATTTTTCATACATGCCATTGTAAGGATAAATAAATAAGATAAAATCAAAATTCATTTTACTGCGGAAAATTTATCCTTACAATGCAATTCAATTGAAAAACTATGTTATTACATATTTCTTAACAATCTATTCTAACTCCAAGTAGTAGCTCAAGAATCCAATCTTCAAGTAATGCGATCAAAATCCATTTCTTCACAATTAGATTCAGATTACTTCTTCCCTTAAGCTTCCTCTCTTTTCTTCGATCCTACAAAACATCAAAATGTAATCTTATCACATCATGTATTAAGAATCTAGAATAGGAACTTAAAAGAGTTAGATAATGGATTTTACCTGAAGTAGAGCCATACGTCTTGACTCTCCCATCTCTTAGATCTCTCAGGTAGTTAGAGCAGCTTCGTCTCCAATGTCCCTTCTCTTGGCAATAAAAGCAAATGAACTCCTTTGGCACAACACATCGGACAATCACAGACTTAGTTTTTTCTGGACTTCCAATGTTGCCAGTGTCCATTGAAGTTTGGGAGTTTGATTCACCAGACAAATTTGCTTGACCAGCACGCCAAATCATTACTGATTCAGCAGCTATTAGCAAATAGGTGAGATCAATTAGGGTCACGTCGTGGTCCATCATATAGTACTCTCTAACGAACTCACTATATGATTCAGGAAGTGACTGAAGAACCCAGTCAACAGCTAACTCACTTGAAATCTCGACACCCAACATGTTTAACCTATCAATGTGTGACTTCATCTCTAAGACGTGCGCACACACAGGTTTCCCATCTTCGTGTTTACTTCCCAAAAGGGCTTGAGTGAGCTTGAACTTTTCAAGCCTTTGAACTTGTGGGTCAGAGAGAAAAATTGGAGGTGGAGGAAATGAAGCATGACTCTCATTTCCTTGATCGTATCTCGGAATGTCATCTTCATTTGGAAGACCATTATAAGATGCAGACATCTACAAAACGGGAGAAAATTCAATTTAAGTTGATTAGAGTTCTTGATGCAACACCCAAATGAAACATCAAGCTAGGATCCAACACAATACTCTACAACCTAGAAGAGGGATGTCGTAATCTAGTTGCAGAATATTTGAAGGTAGGTAAATGACGATTTACCAATTTCCACCATGAAAAACGAAAAGGAAGTTTAAGTTTTAAATGAATTGAAACTCCTAGATCTTTTGAGATTCATTGAACTTTTCAATGGCATGTTTAATCTCGATTATGCCCTATTATTTGTGACTGGGATGCCGAGGATCACAAACAAGGTGCGAATAACCATACGAATCACGTGGTGCACCCAATGCTACAATCACCTAATCAATGTGCTGGTTAGCCACACACGCTCCATTGATCTATGACAAACATCGAGTCACCCTTTGCTACCAATGTCATCCCCAAATTAGTGTGCCGGTTAACCACACACGCTCCACTGACGTTTGACAAGGGTACGAAGTGTAATTCTATGGATTAGCATACAATTTCACATTTTACCTAAAGTAACTATGATTTGGGAATTTGAAAAAGCATTTAGTTACTTTGTACTTCATTATACTTATAATGGAAGGTTTCAGTCCTATCCTACCCGTTCGGCTAACGACCCTCCACTAGTCAAGAGTGCGGTGGGTAAGAGTGGATACCCATTCCATCGCCATTTTATAGGCAATTTCCTTAAACACCCCTTATAGACCAGCTTCATGAATGAGGCCTACTAACGGTAAGACTGACTGTTTACTCATACATATATAATACTAGACTTTTAATGTTATATATAGTATAGGGTGTATTTTACACTTTTAAAATACTACGTGGTTTAACTTAGTAAATTATACTTTTAATTTAATTAAAAGTAAACCAAAAACTTTATGGGTTTATTAAATCACTTTTAATTATGCACTTTAATTAATTAACAAAACCATAAGGGTGTGATTTGAACTTTTCAAATTACTAGGGTTTTAGAATTTAACATTTCAAAATTAAACTTTTAGTCAAATTTTAAATTCCAAAACTTGAGGGCAAATTTTTAACATTTCAAAGCATTAGGGATCAAATAACAAATAATTCAAATTAAACAATTAATTTCATAATTATCTATATTTGACCTAATCTTATTTAAGTCACTAGATAATTACCAAATAATTTGAAATAATCCATATTTATCATATAAACAACCAATATTTAAAAGATTTCAAATTATCTATTGTTTTGGCAAGGATAATCATTAATTTAAGATAAAAATCAGATTTTAACTACAAAAAACGAATTAAGCATCAAATCCAAGTCAAAACAGCAGCTAAATCCCGAAATACCCTCTGCCTGACACACTGACTCGCCGAGTCAGACTTGGACTCGCCGAGTTGTGTCGGGCAGAGGCAAAAAAACTCGATTTTAAGCAAACAAAATAGTTAAGCATCACATACAACTGAAACCAATCAAGGCTCTGATACCACTGATGGGTTTTATGCATAAGAAACAATCCTATGTGCTCATACAAACCCTAATGCTTGGATCTAGGTTTCTCTATTGTACATGCTTTGAATCCAAGACTAATAAACTTAGATCTAACATATTATAAACTGAATTAGGGTTTAGAGAATTACCTTTGATTGTTATATAGCAATAACAATCAATTCCTTGCTTGGACTGGCTTCAAAAGCTTAGTGCCTCAAGTGTTGCACCTCTAATGGAGTCACAAACACCATATACAACTTGGATGAAGAGGAGAAGAAAGGAGGCTGCCCAAAAACGACTAGAAACCCTAGAGAATTAGTTCCACTATTTTTGGAGCCTAAGGGGTCCTTTATATACATGTGTGGGCTGCTAGGGTTTCAGTCAAAACCCTAATGGACAGCTTAAACTCTAAGCAGCCCATGGAACCTTCTAGATAAGGCCATGGACGAAAATATGATGGGCTCCCATCATAATTTCGTTCACCCCTTGTTCCTTTAGCATTCCTTAGCCCAATAACTCAATTATATAATAATTGCAGTCCAGTCCCCTAAATTTAATTAATCTCTCTTAGCCACAAAATGAATTATCAATTAATTCTTGACTAATACTAATTAAACAATATGATTTCTCCTTTAATATATTATTGTCATAATATATTAATAAATCATATTTAAACCTTTCTCTCCTTAAATCATCCTACATATTGCTATGGTGAAGGCAACCCAAAAGGACCATGCTCATAATCGGGTCAAGTACATACCAAAATAGTTATGGACTTAGACACTAATCCAACAGATTCACCAATTTCCACCAAGATAAACGAAATGTATTATTAGGTTTTAATTGGTTTTGAAACTCCTAGATCTTTTGAGATTCATCGAACTGTTCAATGGCATCTTTCAATCTCGAGTGTGCCCTTCAGGTTTTGTGACTGGGATGCTGAGGATCACAAAACAAGGTGTGAAGTAACCATGCAAATTACTTGGTACCCTTAAGTGTTTACCCCTCAATCGATGTGCCGGTTAACCACACACGCTCCATCGATACTATGATAAACATTAAGTTACCCTTTACCTACCTTGTTAAATACGAGTTAGTGTGCCGGTTAACCACACACGCTCCACTAACCGACTTAAACAGAGTGCAAAGTCTAATTTCATGGATTAGCACCTTATTCACATTTTCCTAAGTAACTAAGATTGGGTATTATTAAGATTTTAGTTACTTAGTATTTATCATTAATACTTTTAATGAAGGGAGAATTATAGTCCTGTCAAACCCGTTCGGCTAACGACCCTCCACCAGTCAAGCAAGCGGTGGGTGAGAGTGGACACCCATTAAGTTGCCATTTTATAGGCAACAACCTTATACCCACCTTATAGACCGGCTTCGTGAATGAGGTGTACTAGCGGTAAGACTGACTTTACTCTTATACATACATATATATATATATATATATATATATATATATATATATATATATATATATATATATATATATATATATATATATATTATTAACTTATAATATTATAAAGTATAAGGGTTGAATTTTAACTCTTTAAAATTCTAAGGGCTAACTTGGAATTAAAGTATTCATAAGAGTAAAATTTTCAAATTCCAACACTTGAGGGCAAGTTTTGAAACTATTCAAAACTAATGAATTCCAAAACTTATGTGTTTAAAGTAGTTTTAATCCAAAAACTCTTCAAGTTCCATAACTTAAGGACAAGTTATGGAAGACTTTAAACTAATAAAAGAATTAACTTTTCTTTATTTTATAACTTATGGAATTAATTAAGGTTACATTTTTTTTTTAATTTATTATTTAATGAAGAGACTCTTGTTCCTCCATAACTTGAGGACAAATTATGGAGTCATAACACCATTTAATTAGAACTAGACTCTTCATTTTGTAACATTTGCCAACTTTTATGAGTTTTATGAAACTTAAATGTGACTTTGCATATAACTTGAGGACAAGTTACGAAAACACATTTTAGAATCAACTCTTAGATTAATTTGGATTGAAAACAACTATTTCACTCATCTTTTCTATTAATCTAAGCAACTCATAACAACAAGATAATTCAAATCAAACTTTTTCATGTAATTAGTCTAAACCTTAAACTAATACAAAACATGAATCTATTGACAATTATCTTTGAAATTGGATTAGCATGAACATTACCACATCAAAAACAAGTTTATAAGTTCAAAAACATCTTAGGGTAATGTTCCTAGTCCAATTCCAGCCAAAAAAGTCGAATTTATGTTGTCTGGGGTCCAACTCGTCGAGTGCATGAACCAACTCGGCGAGTTGGATCGATTTGATCACTTTTTAGGCATGGACTCGTCGAGCCTCCTGATGGACTCACCGAGTCTGATGATCAGACAGCAACAACTTCGATTTTTTAAGCAGTTTTGCAAGTATAACAAGAAAACAAGCCTAGGCTCTGATACCACTGTTGAGTTTTGAGCATTCTAACACTCCTAAGTGTACATGCAACCCTAAATACCTTGTATCTATGTTTTCTCTATTATACATGCAAATAAGAACTTTCCAAGGTATTATCCTAATCTAGCATACAAAACAATAAATATAACAAGATAGAATACATACCTCTTTGATATAGAAAGTCTTTGTGACACCCAATTTTTTTTTTGCAAAAATTTTAAACTTTTAAAACCCATCTTAAATTAAATTAAAACAACTGAAATAGTCATAACATAATCCATCAACTTAATAATCATATAAAATAAGTGCGGAAGTAATAATAATAATAAGGTCCCAACAAAATAACTAGTAGCGATGTCCCGATGCTCCATGTCAAGCCTTAGCCTCTTTAATCTTAGCACCTGAAAAGTTATAAGGGAAAAACGTAAGCACGAAGCTTAGTGAATTCAAACACAGACATTGTACTAACATTCATATTTACTAGCCCTAATCCATTTTCCAATTATAATGATAAAGGCAAAGAACGAATCAATGTCTATATTACGAGAAGGACTTGTAGGTTTGAACCGCACCGGGAAGATCCCGTATCATTTGGCCCTAATCACCGCACCTCACGAAGAGTATTACGTTGGTGATCTTACCTACCCACCGCACCGGTAAATCCGTATCCTTTGGTGGTGTCCCCATATCCATAATTAGTTACATACAGTGCACATGTACGAATTAAAACAATACTTATATAGCATGCTTTTATAATAAATTCAAATAATCACACACGAGCTAACTAGCAAACACAATCATCAATACAACGGTGTGAGAGAACTCACCTTGAGTGAGTATTAAGGATGGCTAACAATCAAATAATGCTACCAAGCTTGAGCAAACTTCAAAACCTCACCTAAGAAGGACTAAAGGTTAGAAAGGAGAAGTAACGAAGCTATGAGTTGAGAAAAGAGTAATCACAGCAAGGTCTCTAAAACAGACCTGCTGTTCAAAACGGATTTACTCCAAAATCTAAAACAAATAATAGCTTTAAATAAATTTTATAGGAAACTATGATTTCTCTGGATTCCACTACTATAAAGAACTCATTCTAACTTCAAAAGATGAATTAAATATGAATTTTACAAAATGGTGTATCACTTCTGTCTCCAACAATACAGTCAAGTGATGTTGGCCAATTCTACCCAACTTGTTAGTAGAATTAGTCCAAAAGAAAATTAAGAGAAGTAAAGGACATACAAGTGAAAGTCTTAGAGTTGGAATTGAATGAAAAACATCTCTCAAACTCCAGATATAAAATTCACATTGTGGACAATCACAGCACTAGCAAAAGCTGGTGACTGCCCACTGACCTGGAGTGTGGATCCATTATAACCAATTTATAATTGGAAATAACACCCCATATTCTCCAGATCTTAAATTCATAATATAAGGAACATATAGAAACTTGGAATCACTCTGGATCCTTTTCCAAGCCTTAGAAATAATGAAAACAAAATGACATATCAGAACAGACCCGGATCAGACCTAACAGCAAAGATGTCATTCTTTCACATAGATAAAGCCCTTATCAGTGAGGTTGGCCTTCTTAAGAAAGTTAGACAACTCAATGTTTGAACTTTTGGAACTGGTTTGGGGTCCGTTTGAGTTCTAGATCTCCATATATGATTTTTACAAAATGACTACAGATCTGATGGAAAACAGAATCGTAGCCACCCGTGATTCCTTTTTGGCTTATCCATCCTTCTCCTTTTGAAACACATTTTAAGATGTGTTCATCATCCCAATTCAGTCCCCATTATAATGGTGGTACTAAAAAGGGTTAGGGATCATTAGGATTTCATTTAGCCACAAGGATGTAATAATAATCAACATGAAAATAAACATAAGCACATAAAATCATCATTCTCCCTTTTAGGGTTTCCATGATCTTTTGCCACATGTAATCCCCTAGATCCATCATCCACCATATATGGGGTGAAGATAGGATCTTGAGATGATGTATAACATACAATTACAATAAAATAAGAAGGAGAAGAGGTGAAGATGAAATCATAAAACTAGAACAAGGTTATGAATCAAGTCGTAAGAAAGGATAAGGAGGTTCATACCAATAAGAATCAAGGCTGGAAATGAACAAGAATTAAGCTCCAAACAGCCCCTTGGCTGCTCTTGATCCCAAAGAGAGAGAGAGAGGGACGATTTTTGAGAGAGAGGGAGGGTTTAGAGTGTTTTCCTTGTGTGTGTTCCAAATGATTCAATTTACACATTAAGTACTATTAACTAGATGGACTTTGCAAATAGGCCCATAGCCCATGGACTTCAATAAAAGGAGTTTACAAGATGATCAAAAGAGTCCAATAACATAAGAAATTAGACATTGGTTAAATAAATTAACCCAAGGTTACAAGGATAATTAAATTAAAATAACCAAACGTACCGAGAAAACCCGGGGCGTTACAGTCTTCATGAAGCTTGAGTGCCTAGTGACCCATGTGTGACACCTCAAATCGTTCACACAACACCAAATACACTTGGAATAACTTGAGAGAAATCCACAACTCATGAAATCAGCTAGCCCTTATTTTTACACACTCTAGTGGCCGATTTTGGTCAAGAATAAGATCTTTATATAGTATTACAATTAGGGTAAACCCTAATTGTCATGACTTTCCATTTCCTTGGATCCATGGGTTCAAATACACCACAGAGCATCCATGGACCATCCTATGGGTTTTAGCCCAACTTGATTATCCATGGAGCATTAGCCCATTATACAAGTATGGATGATTTACACAATCAACCCATATATTTAATTAGTCTTCTTTTGATCACTTAATTAATCCTAGATTAATTCTTGATCAATACTAATCAAATAATCTTATTATTCTTATTATTAATATACTAGAACTTATAATATATTAATAACCATAAGTGTTTTATTTCTCTCATTATAGTCTATCCAAGTGCATGATGCCATGCAACCCAAATAGACCATGTCGGGTCGGGTCAAGTCTTACCAATTATAGTTATGGACTTAGACATTAATCCAACAGTCTCCTACTTGGATAAGTCTAAAACTATTATTGCGTATGACTTCAGGAACCAACTGGCAATCGTAGCTCTCAAAATCTTCTGTTGAACTCTGACCTTGTAGATTAACTCTGACCTTTGTCAATGACTTGTCCATTAGATAAGGGATCATATATTCCTCCATTCTAGATATCATATGAACTGAGACATGGAATATAATCATTCTCTATGTCCATTTGTTGTTTCCCGATTTCCGATTTATGATGACTGACTAATTGAACAAATCAAATCAGTCCTGGCCCGGCCGAGCACTTCCATTTTGCTGGAATAGTGTCTAAGGCTGCAATTATATTAGGCAAGTATTTGACCCGGTTGTGCATGGTCCTTTTGGGTTGCCTTCACCATAGCAACTTGATAGGATGATTTATTAAGAGAGAGTAAATATTATTAGTATATTATGAGAATAATATAAAGAATAATATATTGTTATTTGATTAATATAAGTCATAGAATTAATTGGAATTAATTTGGTGACTTAAAGAGATTAATTAACTAAGAGGGTATAAACTGTCAATTGTTTGATAGTTAAACTTTAGACTGTAAATCCATATAGATATGGATTGGACAGATTCTAGAAGCTAAAGAATAGCTTAAATCGTCCATTGCTTATCTAAGGAATGGATATGGATAGCCTTAAGAGAAGATTATCCAATTAGGGTTTAGGTTGTAACCCTTAAGGAGTCTACAAGTATAAATAGACCCTATGGCAAAGGGAAATCGGCACTTCATCTAAAGTATAGAAACCCTGACCGATTTCTTCCCCTCTCCTCTCTCCCAAATCATCCTCCTTGCTATTTGGTGTTTGTAAGCCATTAGAGGAGTGACAATTGTGACTCTAGAAGCTCCAAGACAACAAGATCAAAAGGAATTCAAAGGTATGATTCTAGATCTGTTTCAATATTGTTATTACACCTAAATAGTCATTAGAAGTCTTGGATTCAAAGCATGTTTAATTTGAAAGCCTAGATCCAAGCATTAGGGTTTTGCATGCGCACATATGAAAGTTCTTATGGCTAAAACCTATCAGTGGTATCAGAGCCTAGCTTGGTTTTCATTCAATTGTTGCTTAATTGTCTGAAACTAAACTGCAAAATTCGAATTTTGTGTTTCTGAGTCACGGACTTGGCGAGTTCCGTAGTGGACTCGGCGAGTCACTTAGTGCACTCGGCGAGTACAAGCGTCAGGAATGGCCAGATTCGGGATTTCTTCATGATTATCTTATGGAAACTTACCTTAATCATATTAGATCAACCCTAATCCGATTTTTTGATATATATGACTATTATCTTGATCTAATTAAAGATATTTATCAACTAATAAAATATTTCATTTCCTTATATGATAATTAATTAATTATTTTGATTATTTTGGTAATTATCTTGAAAAGAAATCTTGAATAAATCAAATATAGATAATTAGGAAATTAATTGTTAATTAAAATTATTTGTTATTTGATCCTCCATATTTTAAATGTTTAAAACTTATCCTCAAAGTTTTGAAATTTATATTTTGTAATTAAAAGTTTTAATTTAGACAATTTAAATTTCAAACCCTAGATTTTAAAATGTTTAAAATACAACCCTATACTAATATAATATTACAAGATTAATATATATATATATATATATATATATATATATATATATATATATATGTATAACTAAAATGCTAGTCTTACCGTTAGTAGGCCTCATTCACGAAGCCGATCTATAAGGTGGGTATAAGGTTGCGGCATATAAAATGGCGCTTAATGGGTGTACACTCACACCCACCGCTTGCTTGATCAGTGGAGGGTCATTAGCCGAACGGGTAGGATAGGGAAACCTCATCCTCTCATTAAAAGTATAATAAGTAATACAAAGTAACTACACATTTTTTAAAAAAACTTCCAATCTTAGTTACTTTAGGAAAAGTGAATTGATGCAATCCCATGAAATTATCCTTTGCACCCTTGCTAAGAAGTTAGTGGAGCGTGTGTGGTTTACCGGCACACTAATTGGTTCTAAGCAATGGTGGCAAAGGGTGATTCATTGTTTATCATAGTTCGATGGAGCGTGTGTGGTTTATTGGCACATCGAATAGGTGAAAGTTACAATGAAGGCACCGTATGAATTTGCATGGTAATTCACACCCGCTTTGTGATCCTCGGTATCCCAGTCGCAAACTAGAGGGGCATATCGAGATTTAAACATGCCATTGAATAGTTTCAATGAATCTCATCCGATCCTAGGAATTCTCAATACATTTAGGACTAATAGTTAGGTTTTATGGTGGAGAATTAGTGAATCGTCATTCACTTACCTTCAATTTATTTGCATGTTAGATTACGACATCCCTTTTCTAATATGTAAAGGTTATTGTTGGATCCTAGACCTGATTTTTCTTATTGGGTGATAATTAGGGATTCATATTCTAATCTATCTTTGTCCTTTCTATTTGTAGATATCGAACGCAAACAACGCTGCTGCTAGTTCTTTCACGTTGATGAGCCTTTGCCAAAAGGTAACCTTCGATGGAACGAACTTTAGCGAATGGATAAGATACATTCGCACCATTGCTCGCTATGAGGATAAAGAGTATGTCCTTGATGAGAAGCTCGAGAAAATCAACCTTGAAATTGCTACTCCGGCTGAAATTACCGCTTTTGAAACTCATGAGCGAGATGCAACGAAGGTACATTGCATCATGATAGCCACCATAAACTCCGAATTCCAAAAGTCCTACAAGGACATGTACCCGTACGAGATGCATCAAGACTTATTGGAGAGATACCACCAGAACACGAGACAAGAGCGTTATGAGATTTTCACTAACATGATTTCCGCTAAGATGGGTCATGGAGAGTCTCTTACCGTGTACCTGCAAAAGATGCAAAGGTATGTCGACCGCCATCGCAAGTTAAATGTTGACTTTGGGGAAGACTTGGCGATCGACATGGTGCTTCACTCTTTTCCTCCGATGTACAATCAATTTAGGATGACCTACCACAAGAAGAAAGAGGAGGTCACCCTAAGCAAACTCCAAGGTCTCTTGAGGGTCGCTGAGAGCAACTTCAAAGACAAGTCTGTTGCGCCAACTCCCAATCCACCTGCTGCTCCTGTCTTGGCTATTGGTCAAGGAAAGGGAAAGAAGAGGAAGGCTTCATCTAAGAACTATCGCAAGGTTAAAGCCCGAGATGGTGCCTCTTCTAGTGGGACCAAAGTTGATCCCGCTAAGCCCTGCCCTAACCCAAAGGAGGCAGAGTGCCACCACTGCCACAAGATAGGACATTGGAAGAGAAGCTGCCTAGATTACCTGCAAGCCATCAAGGAAGGAAAGATCAAGCCATCTTTCGCAGGTATATACACAATTAAATCTAACGATTCTAATCATGCTATTTCTTGGGTTCTTGATACCGTTTGTGGTTACCACATTTGTTCTAATGTGCATGGACTAAGAAGAAGTAGGGATGTGGAGCAAGGAAGAATCAATCTAATCATGGGGAACAGAAGATCGTCGCCCGTGACCAAGATTGGAGTGTATTCTTTAGTTCTTAGGAATAATTTATGTTTAGATTTGAAAAATTGTTGCTATTCGCCAGAAATGGCTAGAAACATCATTTCATTTCATGGTTTGTTTAGACAAGGTTTTAGATTTTCTTTCAATAATGAGAATGGTTCTATTTTGGCTTATCTAAATGGTGTCTTTTACTTTTGTAATGGAATTTATGAAACTGTTATGATTGTTGACAACTTAGGAAATGATGTTTTGAATATAGATTCTTCCACTAGTATGGATAAAGCATCCTTGTGGCATTGTCATCTTGGACATGTCAAGAAGAAACGCATAGCCCAACTCCAAAAGGATGGAGTGTTGGAGTCATTCGACCTTAGGGAAGATGACTAAATCACCCTTCACGAGTACCTGTGAAAGGGGTGAGGGTCTATTGGACTTAATACATACCGATGTATGTGGACCGTTTAGATCAACCACAAAGGATGGGAACCGCTTCTACGTGACTTTCACCGATGATTATAGTAGATATGGGTATATCTATTTAATCAAGCAAAAGTCAGAAACCTTTGAAAAGTTCAAAGAGTTCAAGAATGAAGTGGAGAATCAATTGGGCAGGAAAATCAAGATGCTTCGATCCGATCGAGGAGGAGAGTACCTAAGTCTTGAATTCCACGATTATCTCAAGGAGTGTGGAATAGTTTCGCAATTGACGCCTCCTAGGACACCACAGTTGAATGGTGTGGCAGAAAGGCGTAATCGAACCTTATTGGATATAGTTTGCTCTATGATGATTCGTGCTTCATTACCTATCTGTTTTTGGGGGTATGCCTTAGAGACTGCCGCCCATATCCTTAACCGAGTCCCTACTAAGAAGGTTGCCAAAACACCTCACGAGATGTGGACAGGGAAAGCTCCCTCGTTGGCACATATCAAGGTTTGGAGTTGCGAGGCTTCCGTAAGACGAGATACTCACGACAAGCTCGAACCTCGAAGTGAGCGATGTATTTTTATCGGCTACCCGCAGACATCCTTTGGATATCTCTTCTATAGACCCAAGGACAATGTTGTCTTTGTTGCGAGGAGAGGAGTTTTCCGAGAGCGAGAACTCATAGGCCAAGGAGACAGTGGGAGGCAAATCGAGCTTGAAGAGATTCAAGAGTCGATAGATGAAGGAACCTCTACCGCTGGCACTCAACCCGAGGAGGAAACTCCAGTTGAACCGATTAACGAATCCTTACCTCTTAGACGTTCTGATAGAGTTAGAGTTCTACCCCAGTTTTATGGTTTTCATATTACTACCGAAGGGGACACGTATATTAGTGATGGTACACTAATAAATCTTGATGAACCTAATAGCTATAAGGAAGCCATAGCAGGCCCGGAGTCTGCGAAATGGAAAGAGGCAATGGAAAGAGGCAATGGATAGCGAGATCCAATCCATGTATGATAACCAAGTTTGGAATTTGGTTGATAATGTGCCCGGACGTAAGACCGTTGGGTGCAAATGGATCTTCAAGAAGAAGACCGACGTGGATGGAAACGTACACACATATAAAGCACGATTGGTTGCGAAGGGCTTTACTCAAACTCCCGGAGTTGACTATGATGAGACCTTCTCACCAGTTGCGAAGATAAAATCTATTAGAGTGATGCTAGCGATTGCCGCATTTCATGATTATGAGATTTGGCAAATGGATGTCAAGACCGCTTTCCTTAACGGAAAGTTGGCTGAGGATGTTTACATGGCTCAGCCAGAGGGGTTTTTGGATCCGAAGCATCCGAATAGAGTGTGTAAGCTTGAGAAGTCTATTTATGGACTTAAGCAAGCATCTCGCAGATGGAATCTTTGCTTCGATGAGAATGTCAAAGAGTTTGGATTTGTACGAAGCGAAGATGAATCATGTGTATATGTCAAAACCAGTGGGAGTATAGTAAGCTTCTTCGTTTTGTATGTCGATGACATATTACTCATAGGAAACGACATCCCGACTCTGCAGGAAGTTAAGTCCTGGCTCAGGAAGTGCTTCGCTATGAAGGACCTCAGAGAGGCTTCTTACATTTTGGGAATAAGGATAGTAAGAGAAAGAAGTAAGAGACTAATTGGACTTAGTCAGAACACTTACTTAGAGAAGCTACTAAAACGTTTTAGTATGGAAAACTCGAAGAAGGGAGAATTACCGATACAAAGTAATGCCAAGTTGAGTAAGACTCAAATTTCGAGTACCAAAACTGAAATAGCATAAATGAGCCGAGTACCATACACTTCCGCAGTTGGCTCAATCATGTACGCTATGACTTGTACTCGCCCTGATGTAGCTTTCGCTTTGAGCATGGTTAGCAGATTTCAAGGGAATCCTGGCAGAGCACATTGGATTGCGGTGAAGAATATCCTTAAGTACCTTCGGAGGACGAAGGAATGGTTTTTAGTCCTCAGAGGGAGTGATGACTTGAAGGTGCGAGGGTATAGTGACGCCAACTTTCAGACCGACAGGGACAACTACCGTTCGCAGTCAGGCTGGGTCTTTACCCTAAATGGAGGAGCAGTGACATGGAAAAGTTCCAAGCAGGAAACCGTAACTGATTCAACGTGTGAATCAGAGTACATTGCAGCGAGCGAAGCGTCTAAGGAGGCAATATAGCTGAAGAACTTCATCGGTGATCTTGGAGTTGTACCCACCATAAAGGAGCCCATGGAGATTTTCTGTGATAACGAAGGAGCGGTTGCCTTGACCAAGGAACTAAGGGATCATGGTAGATCATGACATATCGACAGAAAATATCACTTCATTAGACACCGTGTAGAAGAAGGACAACTCGTAGTAAAGAGGATATCATCGGAAGATAACCCAGCAGACCCGCTTACGAAGGGACTGAGTAGGGTTAAGCACTTGCAGCATGCTAGGAGTATTGGGCTGAAGGATGATATTAGCGTAGATTAGATAGTATTAGAAACGTGTAATAGATAAATGTAATTAACATTTTATGATTAAATAAAGGAGTTTTATTTATGAGTAATGTTACTATATTATGTTAATTGTTTAGCTATTGTTTCACTTTGCATGTTTTGACTTCCAGAATAATTGAGTTTATTATGAATAATCGAATTATTCAAATTGTCCACAATTGTTCATTTGTTGGAAGTAGATATGAATGAAGATTGTCATGAATTGGTGCGTAGATTGTCTAAATGGTATTAGACATAGCAAAGGGTTGCTGCGACGTTCATGAGTGCTTATGAACTGGTTTTGAGCATTGGAACAAACCCGCACTTGCTGGAATCACCTTATGGAATACGATATAAATGGGTGATCGCAAGACGATAATATCATATAGTCTTAAAACCTAGATATATGGTTTGTTATTTGTTAATTGATTGTACATTGATAATGCAAAAACGCATCAGTAACTTGGTATTATAAAACGCATTGTTGTGTATAGTTGGTTAACGAATAGGTAAATGCATATAAGTCGAAGTTTATCTGTAAATTTTATCCTAAGAGGGTAGAAGAGATATCTCGGCCGCTCAATGATTTAATTTGACTTATGTGTCGGGCCCGGTCAGAACTGAATTGATGTGTTCGATTATGTTCTATGTCGAATAAATCAGAGATCGAGAAACCTAAATGCTTGACTAACCATTCCATAGGATTGTTAGCATGATATCTAACAGAGGACTGTACGATCCCTTATCTAAAGGACAAGATTGATTAGATCAGAGTTTGATAGCATCTTTGAGAGCTACGATTGCAAACCGAATTGTACTTGTGCATATAATTACTAGACTTATCCAAGTGGGAGACTGTTGGAATAGTGTTTAAGGCTGCAACTATATTGGGCAAGTATTTGACCCGGTTGTGGATGGTCCTTTTGGGTTGCCTTCACCATAGCAACTTGATAGGATGATTTATTAAGAGAGAGTAAATATTATTAGTATATTATGAGAATAATATAAAGAATAATATATTGTTATTTGATTAATATAAGTCATAGAATTAATTCGAATTAATTTGGTGACTTAAAGAGATTAATTAAATAAGAGGGTATAAACTGTCAATTGTTTGATAGTTAAACTTTAGACTGTAAATCCATATAGATATGGATTGGACGGATTCTAGAAGCTAAAGAATAGCTTAAAAGGTCCATTGCTTATCTAAGGAATGGATATGGATAGCCTTAAGAGAAGATTATCCAATTAGGGTTTAGGTTGTAACCCTTAAGGAGTCTACAAGTATAAATAGACCCTATGGCGAAGGGAAATCGGCACTTCATCTAAAGTATAGAAACCCTGGCCGATTTCCTCCCCTCTCCTCTCTCCCAAATCATCCTCCTTGCTATTTGGTGTTTGTAAGCCATTAGAGGAGTGACAATTGTGACACTAGAAGCTCCAAGACAACAAGATCAACAAGGAATTCAAAGGTATGATTCTAGATCTACTTCAATATTGTTATTACACCTAAATAGTCATTAGAAGTCTTGGATTCAAAGCATGTTTAATTAGAAAGCCTGGATCCAAGCATTAGGGTTTTGCATGCGCACATAGGAAAGTTCTTATGGCTAAAACCCATCACATTTGTCATCATCAAATCATCGAGGGGCCCACAGATATCGCTTTTATCCCGAAGGTAAAAGGAATGGATAAACTTCGACTCATATGGCTTGTTCTACTACTTGTTGAATCATACACAAAGGCATGTTTTATAGCACCGAGTTACCAAATGCGTTTCAGTGCAATCAATGTACTATCAACTCATAGTAACAACTCATATCTCTAGGTTTGAAGAATATAAGATATTATCGTCTCATGATCACTCGTCATAAAATCCATGAAGTGATTCCAATGAGCGCGGGTTGAATCCAATACTCAGAACTTATGAGCACTCATGAGTGTTGTAGCCCTTTGTCCAACACCTTAGACCTCTACAAGCCAACACATGACAGTCTTAATTCATATCTACTTCCAACATATGACCGACTGTGGATGGTTTGAATAACTTAGTCATTCCGGAAGAATAACTCAGTTTATTCGGGAAGTCCAAACATGCAAAGTGAAACACAATAATAATTCAATCCAATATGGTATCAAAACCTATGAACATAAATAAAACACCTTTTATTTATCACCATATGATTACACACTATTCATTGTATGCTGTTTCAGCTATCAACTTTATTCTTGAATTTAAAATAATAATTGTCCCATGCTCCAAGCATGTACACTATGTTTTCTAAACACTAGTCATGCCATACACCAAGTATGCATACTATGTTTGTCTATGATCTTTACTTTGTGAACTAGATCCATTGAACATAACTTCAATGATTCTCTTTTCACACTCCCAAATCCTTACTGTAAATACAAGAATTCCAAATTCATGTCATTTACTGAAATCTGTTAGATTCTAAACTTATATGAATTAATCCTCTTGTAATGATTATGCACAAAGTCAGAAAGACTTGACAACAATCATTACAGAGTATTCCAAAGGAGATCAGCTCCTTGGAAACATCGTTCTTGCATTAAGTTTCCTAATGTTAAACAGATTGAAAATTCTAACTTTGAGACATTTCCAGATTCCATTTTGACTATCACTTCTGAACAAGAGTTGCCTCCTTACAGACTATGTCAACATGGTCCTTCCAGAATTATCACTATACTTCCAACTGTCCTTGAGCACCCAATCTTTGGTAAACCTTAGATTGTCCTCGACAACTGTTTAATCCTTTATAGTCACATCCAGTTCTAAACCTTTTCACTTCTTAATGCCCCAGGCATTAGGAAAATTTTAGAATGGATGAATATAGCACATGTAATCGATCCTATATCCGAAGCATATGGGACACGATTCATGATGTCTCACATAAAGACTAAACCAGTATTTTGCTATAACATTTCCATTTCTATTTTCCAAGTTCTCATAAATCAGATTATGAAAAGGGATGTCGTAATCATAATAGAATTTTAGAACGCAAATAATGGACCCATATACAGAATTTCCTTATGTTGAACCATTCCAACATGAAATTCATATATATATATATATATATATATATATATATATATATATATATATATATATATATATATATATATATATATATCCTTTACTAAATGATTAAAACCTCACGATCTAAGCTTATAGATTTGAGATGAAGTATAATTTCCTCTGCCTTAATTATAGCAAAACAACTTTTCCCAATTGAAACATTTGTTTTCTGTAATTAACATTGCTAACTTGCAATACTTATCATAATGATCATGCTCCCACTAACATGATGATTATTAGCATAACACTTATGCTCCCACTAGCTTTCACATATACTCAGAAATCAGCTGACTTTCTTACCAAAGTTCAGATTTCTGATACTAGATTGTTTTGATAAAACTTTATCAAAATCATACACCTTCCCTTAGATAGCACACTTGTGTGTCTAAACAATTATGAAGAGGGATGTCGTAATCATAATGGTTAGACCTTTTTGCTACTTCTCACAAGTCCAGGTTAGTGTGCCGGTAAACCACACACGCTCCACTAACGACTTTGAGAATGCAAATATCGTAATTGCTATCTAGCTAAAATCTACTTAGTGAAAGTGTTTCCTCACCATCATTTTCATGAATCGGAGAGAAACCTTATGACACTTAGATTTAATGGTGTATGTGTTCTTATCCATGTGAATTGTCAAAACCATAGACACAAGACAAGGATAATGACAAATCCACACTCATATGGATTGAACTCAATCTTAATTTCTTGCCACCTGGTAGCTCAAGGGCCTACCATTGCTTCCAAGTTGTTGTGCAACTAATTGAGAACTCTAAGAACTCATATGCAAAGCCAACTTTAACTAGAATGGGCACAGAATATGTCAACACGATAGGTTATAAACCTCAAGTCGTATGCTAGTGAAGAACTTCAGGTTTTATTCTTGATTAGTTGTTGAGACTTTCAAGACCTTTAAGACTCCCACTATCCTCTTGACGTATAAGACTTTCTTGTCAGTTATTCAAGAGATAGTGTGGATTCTAATCAAGACAAACACTTCACAAAATTGGCCTAAGTTGGTCTTTGTTTTATCCAAAACATCACAACTTACCAATTTCAAATGTACAAGAGTAGAAAACTTTTACTCTTACATTTGACAAGTGTTTTAAACCTTCTTTAAGACATGTCACTCAAATTACAATCTTGGAGTATGACTCTAAGACTTGTATTGGAACGAAGTAAGACTCATCTTCTTGATTTAACCATTTCAACATTTCATGTTCCTCTTCTTAGTCATAAGAATGCACTAAGATTTCCTTAGAGAACTAATTGTGATATGGTTTCTTAATCATTAAGATGATCACAGAACTGATACTAAAGTACTCTCCCATCTTTTCAGATTTGAGAAACTTTTATCCTTCTGCCTAATTTGATTCTTCTTATTCGCTCTACCTTACATTGAAACTTTTCCAATGTCTCAGAATTATACTTTAGCCTGTAAGTATAACCATATTTACTAAGCTTTAGTAAATTATGATGAATAATCTTATCGATATTTTGTGGTGGACTTCACCAGTGCACAAGAATGTGTACTCGATCCCTAAGTCCTTTACTTGACTCACACATCCATGTGAACGAGTAATTAGTCTTAATTTTTCCAATACTTGAAAGTTCTCATTCATCATGCTATACAACTTGCATGATTCCAAGTTCCGGTCCAATGCAAACTTGGGTGATGAGAATCTTTCCTTATTTGGTAAATTCAAACATTTCCACAAATGAAAGAATCAATTTCATATTTCCACTCTTGCTATTAATGGAATCATATAAGCAACAATTTTTCCTCAAATGCCATTGTAAGGATATTTTAAAATAAATAAAATCAAAATTTTCCTTTTATTTTAAAACTTTGCGGAAAACTTATCCTTACAATCCATATGAAAACTTGTTGCTACCTATTCCTAAGCAATATCTCATAACTCCTAAGAAGCAGCTCAAGAATCCGATCTTCAAACTACGCGATAGAAATCCATCTACTCGATCAGATTCATCATATTCTTTCTCTAAGTTCCTTTACTTTTCTTTGATTTTTAAAACATCAACATGTGACCTAGTCACATCATGTAATAAGTATCTCAAAATAGAAACTTAGCAGAGTTAGATAGTGGACTTTACCTGAAGTAGAGTCAAACTTATTGACTTTAACATCCTTAGCTAAATTTGACAGCTTCTTTAATTACTTACCAACACTACCACAATGAAATACCATAGGGGTATTTGGTTCTACTTTAATTACTTATCTGAGAACTAAATATAACTTTATCAATAAGTCAATAGTTGCTTAGTGGATACATTAAAATTATATGTATCTAAGACGACATAGACTCAGAATCTGTGGATCTTTGCTTTACTTCCTATTCCTCGTTGGGTTGTTGACTTAGAGTTAGGGTCGCTTATTCGAAGGCCTATCCTGTCCCAAATACATATGACTAGTATGCACTAAACAAGTATTGAAGTATCTGATAAAGATCATCTAATAATTAACTAGTTTGTACGTCTATTTAGTTATTTCTTATATCCTATTTTTCGCGTAGATATCATGGTTGGATTCCATCCACATGACGACCCGTACTACCCTAACCACGACAATGATGGATGGCTCGGAGAGGAGCCAGAGAATGATCACCCAATCCCTACGGATGGTCACGAAGCTGAAGTCTTTGCTGATGGTGCTGACTCTGAACCTGAAGTAAAGAACCTACCCCGATGGCTCTAGTTCCAAATCCTAACCCTCGCCCGTCTTTTCAAGGCCCGACGCATCCGTAGGTGGAAAGCTTGGATACATGGAGCCAAGTGTCGGATCAGCCCATGCCCTTTAATGGAGACCGAAGCTTTTATGACCTAAGTGAAGGGGGCTCAGCAGACAGAGTCTTGCCAATCCTGGTCCGCAGAGTGGCTCGAAATAAGATACAATGCAGGACAGCCCTCCATCAAGTCACAGAAGTTGTCGCCAATGCGAGAGTGCATACGATCAGCGCCATTCGCCTAGAAGATGCTCATGAGAGATCTGAGAGAGACCATGAAACCCTGCTGCAAGCGCTGGCTGGATCACGGGCCGAAGTCATAGAACTCCGAGTACGCCAAAGAGTGTACGAAAGACACCTTCTTGATATGGAACGTCAACCGGCTGGACTAAGGATTCACATTAGAGGTGACCGTCACAAGTAGGAGATGCCTTACTTTCCTTCCTTGTCTCGAAGAATCATTTTTCCTGACTATGTCATGTGTGGCATTTTCTATGTAACTATCTTGTACTGTAGGTACCTTTAGTTAGGTTTTATACGACCAAAACCCTTCTACTCCGAATATGATGTATGACCTTCTACAAGGTCAATTTTCCCAATCATATTACATCATAAATATCAGTGATGTTGACAGTCGGCTAATTTATGTGTCGCGCTTTGTTCAAAAACATTCATCATACTATCGTAGGAGTCTATCTGAAAACCACTCTTGTCAAGTTATTGGACTAGAGTAATTTAGCTCCAGGATCATTTCTAATTCCCTTTCAAAGGTTGGATCATGTTATTCACCAACCGATGGTACCCCGTTTTGAACGACAAATGTAATGAGACCATTCTACGAACTTACTTCTACTCCGTACTAGGACTGCATCATAGGGATGTAGGTCAAACCTTCAAGAACATACTTCTACTCTATAGGTGAACGACTGAAATACATCTAGGTCCAATGATAGCCTTTACTAGAAATCCTAGTTCAAATAGTAAGGATTAGTAAGAAGGTTATTTGTATTATTTCCTCACTCAAACATTCCCAAGTTATATATAACGAAGACCTGGTAGACAGTAGAATGTGAGATTTCTGACTTAGTTTCTTTTCCTCGTTGGGATGTGAAACTAAAGTAGAATCACACATTTTACTATCCTCCCAGTCTTGATTATATCATAACGTGTATAAGCTAAGTTTTCATGTATAATAACTCATCTCTTAGTCAGAATCAAAATAATCTAAGGTCAACCTTAGTCACTCACGAACTCCTTGTCTTTAGTGTTGCAGAATCATGTCGTCATCCGGGAATAGTCAGCCGAACAACGAAGCCCTATCCTTCATATCAACGCCGCCACATTCCGAGCAGCGGTAACAGCCGCAGTGGCAACTGTCCTTGAAAACCTAAACGCTAGCAATGCAATCACGACTGGCAAAGGGATTGAAAATTCCGATCGTTGTATGGATCCAGGAAGCCAACGAATGGCAACAGTCACAGACGTGAAAAGTTGTAAAGTCGAGAGGAGGAAACGAAATCGCCGAGCTCGAAAGGAGCGCCAACGACTCCAAAGACTTGCCATGCAACAGCAGCAAGTGGCAACTCTTGCCCCTTCAGCATCAGCACGACCCATTTTTGAAGTCCGTGACATCAGGACCAACCCTACACATAAAGGTGGTAGTAAAACCGAACCCTATAAAAGGAAATTTTCAAAGTGGATGAACAAGGAGGGCACCCATGTCCACATAACTCTGACTAAACACCTCACTTCCACCACCAATACAAGTACCAACAAGAACTGTCACCAATGCGGCGAGATGGGACACCTCAAAAAGGACTGTCTAATAATAAAGAACTCCGGCGCAGACGAGAAGATAATAAGGATCACTGCTGCGGGAGAAACTACTCTGGACCCTCGTTAAAGAATCTAAGGCGTTCGTTGTAACAAACTCATAAACTGTTTAAAACTAGTGCAACTAGAGTCTCATCTTTTGCGAGGTTCCATCAGTAAAGGGACCCTCGTGCTGCGTATACTTGCCTTTTGTAGTATACCTAGTTCATAACATTAATCTTGTAGTAAATATAGTACTGTAACTCTGTTAAAAGTTGCACTGTTGTATTTTGTCTGTAACACCTTTATGATCAAATCTAGTGCCTTTATTTCCAAGCGAATCTGATTTCATCATACGACTAGAGTCCATTCGATCCTCACAATACCAGTTTCGTGCGTAAATCTTTTCCCCCGAAATCATCTTTCTAGCGAAGCAGTCACTTCAGAACTCCGAAGTACTCACGCGTAGAGTACCTCATGTTTCTTATCCTTTCGAAGAAACCTCAACAAACCTCCCCGAAGTACCACTCATACAGCACGTCAAAGTTCAATCCAAAGGCCCATATGGTTGATTTGTCGCTGAAAAATGTATACACAAGGGTGGTATATAATCAAGATTTTTTCTATAAGCACTGTTTCAGAAGCTTTCAACATACCAGACACTTTGTTGATAACTCTTGACTCACACAGCTTTAACATTGAGTCAATCTCCAAATTGAAAGTGATGAACCCCCTCCCAGATCAGCTTGAGATTGAATGATGGAGTTCAACTTTTGATTCAAAATTTTGTATTGCTTCATGGTCATTAGCATGTGATCAGGGAAATCTTCTTCTTCATCATGAAACTCGAAATCTTCGAACGTTCCACAAAACCCTTCCTAATCAGTTTCTGTTAGTGAAGAGGTTTTGGGAGTATCGGTGGATTGGGACGAAAACATAGAAGTAATCGGTTGATTGAGGATGTGTTCGAATGTTGGTGAGATAGTGGTTCATGGAATAGGAATTGTAGATGTTGGTGTAACTGAAACCAATGATTCGAAAGGAGTAGATATGAATGGACCTTGATCTGCAGCTTTTGAACCTCCTTCACCCATATTAACATTTGCATCCATATCAGATACGTTTGCAGGGATGTCTGAAGTTCGCACCTCCTCAAGAATTGATTTGGCAATCGAAACTTCGGGTCGTATGACACTTGTCTGCTTAGAAGTAGAACTGATGATAGAAGTGAATTCTGGAGTTTGTGGTATCCTTTCATCCTCCTCTGTTGACTCAGGAGACAAAGCAATCTTTTGAGTCTTCCTCTTTTTCTTTCCTTTAGCCAGATGTTTTGCCATATCCTCTGTTTCCATTTTCCTCGAACTCAGAGAAACTAGAACACGTATCTCACGAATCAAGACTCCTTGGTGAGAAACCGGATGCTTTCGAATCAACTTTTGTGCCGGTGACTTACGTTTGTGAGTGGATTTTATCTTGATTCTTCGAAACATCCCCATTTTCGAAGGAATAACCCCTTTTTCTTGAGTCTCTTCCACTATCGGCTCACTCACATTTGTTGGTTCAACTGTTACAGCAACATTTTCTTCAACAACCTTCTGTGGAGATTTAGAAGATGTAGATCCCTTCGATTTCTGTGCTGGTGAGGTAGGATCAACTTTCTTGGACTTCTTGGACTTTTTCAATTTTGATTCTTCTCAGGGCAACAAGATTCCCGCCGGAATAGATGGATCGAATGTTTTCTGATAAGCAACCAAAACAGAATTCGTAGGATTCACCCTTTTTAACATTGCGTCAGGAATCCGAGCAACATTTGGGAATTCATCAGCATCATCAACAACATCCTTCGGAAAGTGATACGATTAAAAAGTAACTTTCTCTTCATCATTTGGAACCATAATACCTTCCTTGTTGTAAAAATATTGTAAAATAAGGCTCCAGTACCTAGCACACGAAATGCCATTAGCAGCATTCATAAGCTCTAACCCTTTTTGAAATTCCTTCCACAGTTGTGTAGAGTAGTCTGCTGGAAGATCATAGTATAAACCTGCCACCATAGCATAAACCTCCATCCTTCCCTTGTCTAACCCAACTATTCTTCCAGTTAAACAACGTAAAAAGATCCCAAACAAGAAATTCCAGATTTTTGGAAGACCAGACTTCTTAAAGTCACTTAATTTTGTCAATGGGGGCTAATATCCCATTTCATTAAACATGTGGATAATTTGGGAAAATTGGAATTCCACAAAAGGAGGTGTATTTGGAATATCGAGAATTTGGCAAAACAATCTCTGAGAAAGCCTAACCTTTTTGTCATTGATTAGGTGGAAAGTAATCGTATCAGAAGCTTTGTTGTATGTGGTTGTAGATCCTGCTTGAGAAAGCCATGAAACCGGAAAAGAAAAGGAATTGAACATCGCTTTGGATAAAACAGAGTGTTGTAAAGCGACAATAAGCATCTTGAATTCCTCAGGACATTGAGAAATTGCACCTTCCACATAATGATTCGTAGATTGAATCTTCATAACTGGTGCAGAAGAAATGTCTTTAGTAGAAGGATCAACATGAGCAGCAGCAGCCATGATTAGGGTTTGAAGAAGATGAAGAACAGAGTGAATTTGGTAATTTTTGAGTTTGATCGCGTAACCGTATAAAACACTCTTGAACTCCCTTTTATAAGTAACCCTGACTGATTTTGAATTTGAAGCGGGATGCATTTAATGAGATCTGACGTGGCACCTTGAAAATCGGACCATTACTGCGAAAAGTTAGTCATGCGTCAAAAAGCAACTATCACGTCTCCTAGAAAATCGGGCAGAATACCATACGTCACGGATACACAGCCTATCATTATCCCATTTATTGAATTGTAACCGTTAGAACCCTTCGCATGGAGGCAAGGCTCTTTCACTTTTGGGATGAAAAGCGAAGCCATATGCCAGATGTTTGAAATCATCAGCCTGAGTTGGTACTACTCAGAACCTCAAGGATTTCGTGAGCGCAGTGTTCCAAAGAAATAAGATAAGAAGCAAGTTAAAAAAAAAATTGGAATTTTGTGATGTCAAAAATGCAATTTGACATGAAGGCAGTTAAACCCCGGGCAAAGGTTGCTTCGTTAATCATCAAGAGAGATGATCAACTGCTTGTTTATGTTCCTGTGAAGTATAATCGAATACTTTTTGATAAGTATCAAAGGGCTTCTTTTAAAAGTGATTCTTGGGTTGGTTTAAAATTTCGTTACATATCAACCTAAACATAATGTGAGAAATTGTAACAGAAATTACATGTATGACCAGTGTAGTAAGTGACAAGTTAGCTTCGAAAATGTTTATCATGACCAGGATATTCGAATGAAACTCACACAGAAATCATATTCATGAAAAAAAATTGATGTATTGGATCTTGTTGGGTAACAAACATCGAGGGTTTCGAATGTTTGATCAAGACCACGCATGCGAATTGAATATGATTTGGAGTTTCGAATTTTGGTACTGAAACAAAAGTTTCGTCAATATCTGGAACAATATTCCCCGTCAATTCCTTAAGTTGTAAGATGTTTGGGTTTCACCTTCATCACAGACTCATGATGTCAGCTCATTAACACAGAATTTTTGTATATCTAGGTCACGATGGGTTTGATCAGAGACCTCTCGGACATACGTCTTTGTGTGTGATTTGTGTTAAGAATCTTATGATGAAAAAGATTGGTTATAAGATCGAATGTACCTCTGTTATGATTTGGACCAAACAGTAAACTCTTTATACATCTGAGAAGAGTAAGGTAGCTCAAGAGACTAATGTCAATACAAGCCTGATTGCGAAGAAAGCTTCGTAGGAAGAGTTCATTAAGGCTTTCGTACACACACATTGAGTCAAGGAGGCTTTGGTCGACATGCAGCAGCATGCTTCTAGGGACAACCTAACTAATTCTAATAATGTAATTCATACGAAAAAAAATTGTTTACCTGACCCTTATACGACTTACTTTGTCCTCTCTGAATCATCACCATAATCTGCAACCAAATTCTAAAAAAAATAAAAAAAATATAGTTTTGTTGATTTTGAATTTTTCGAAAATAAAGACATAACAAAATAAAATCTTTTTGGATTTTTTAAGTTTCGAAAATAAGAACAAAACAAAACAAAATGTTTTTAGAATTTTGATTTTTTAAAAACAATGAATTTGTTGCAAACATGCGAATAGTTGGCATTCCATGAAGAGTAAGAAATGTACGAATTCGAAGCGTTCGAAGTGTTGACTATGAACAGTAACCACTGACTCAATGCTGAAAATTAGTGACAATCATGCGAATTCGAAGCGGTCGAAGAGTTGACTATGAACAGTAACCGCTTAATGTTGAATGAGATTGTGTTATCATTTATTCAGTGCCTCTGAATCATTCTTGTTCCTCCAAGATTCTGCTTGTTTACATGGACCTGAAATGCCATCAATCATTCCAAGACCTTCGATTATTCGCATAAATGACTTTTCATCCAACGCTTTTGTGAAAATATCAGCTAACTGATCAGTTGTTTTCACGAAATGTACTTCAATGTTTCCATCCTCCATGTGATCTTTAATAAAATGATAACGAAGAGCTATGTGTTTAGTCTTCGAATGTTGCACAGGATTATGACAAATTCTTATTGCACTTTGAGAATCACAATATAATGAAATCTTTTTCATATTAATTGCATAATCACGCAATTGACTTTGGATCCAAATTATTTGTGAAGTGCAAGCAGCAGCAGCCACATATTCTGCTTCAGCTGTGGAAATGGACACACACGTTTGCTTCTTCGACTGCCAACTAACTAATTTGCCATCAACTAATTGACATCCACCACTTGTGCTTTTTCGATCAAGATTGCAACCACCCAAGTCTGCATCTGAGTATGCTTGAACAAGGAATCCAGTTTTCGAAGGATACCATAATCCTAACGAAGTTGTTCCTTTAAGGTAACGAAAAATATTCTTCACAGTAGTGAGATGTAGTTCGCATGGATTAGACTGATACCTAGCACAATTACACACAGAAAACATGATATCAGGTCTACTGGCTGTAAGATAAAGTAATGAACCAATCATGCTCCTATACAACGTAATATCAACAGCAGATTTGTCTAACAATGGTGTTAGCTTTATGCCAGTTGCCGTTGGAACATGAAGCTTTGTGCTATTCGTCAATCCAAACTTTTCTCACAGATTTTTCGTATATTTTTCCTGATTGATGAAAATCCCTTCTCTGTTTTGACGAATATTCAATCCAAGGAAATTATTGATTTTTCCCATCATGCTCATCTCAAATTTGCTTTTCATCAAATCTTCGAATTCTCTAGGCAAAACAGGGTCAGTTGAGCCAATAATAATATCATCAATATAAATTTGAACAACCATAAGATGATTCCCTACTTTCTTTCGAAATAACGTAGGATCAATAGATCCTTGTTTAAATTTTGATTGTTTCAAAAATGTTGTTAGAGCTGCATACCATGCTCGTGGTGCTTGTTTCAGACCATAAACTGTCTTATCTAAAATATAAACATGATTAGGATATTCTTCGTTAATAAAACCTGGTGTTTGTTCAACATAAATTGTTTCTTCAAGCTCTCCATTTAAAAATGCACACTTCACGTCCATTTGATAAACATCAAAGTCTTTGGAAGCTGCATAAGCCATAAATATTTGAACTGTCTCGAGTCTTGCGACAGGGGCAAATGTTTCTTCATAATCGATTCCCTCTTGTTGTGAATATCCTTTTACAACAAGCCTGGCTTTATTTCGAACAATGTTTCCATCTTTGTCGGTTTTGTTTTTGAAAATCCATTTTAACCCGACAATCGAAACATTTTCAAGTTTAGGAATTAATCTCCAAACCTTGTTTCGTTCAAATTCAGCCAACTCTGATTGCATTGCAACAACCCAATCTGAGTGTTCCATTGCATTCTTAACAAGTGGAAACCCCTGCCATCCCAGTACCGAGCAGGCCATACGAGGGAAAACACCCGAAGTGTGATAAGTGTAGTTTCGATCATCATAGGGCTTGTCATGAGATGCAATGTTGCAATTGCCTAAAAATAGGGCACCATGCTAGTAGCTGTGGAGCACCGGCACGACCCATCACTCAAGTCCCTTTCATCGGGACTAATCCTACACACGGGAGTAGTTATAATGACGAACGCTTTAGGAAGCAATTTTCAAAGTGGAGTAACGAGGAAGGCACTCGTGTCCACATAACATTGGCTAAACACCGAAATCCCTTCACCAAAGCTAGTACTAGCCAGTCATGCCACCAATGCGGTGAAATAGGGCACTTCAAGAAGGATTGCCCTATAGCAAAGAACTGTGGCGCAGATGGGAGGATTCTCAGGATCACAGCTGCAGGAGAGCCTACGCCAGAACCCTCGTTATTGTAACTTAGGCGTGTTGTTGTAACAGACTTATAAACTATCTAGAACTAGTGCAACTAGAGTCTTACCTTTTGCGAGATCCTGTCTGTATAAGGATTCTCGTGTTGCGTATACTTGTCTTTTGTAGAATATCTTATTTACAGCAATAGTCTTGTGGTAAATCTGAAGTACTGTAACTCTGTTCATGGTTGCACGGTTGTGTTTTGTCTGTAAACGTCTTATGTTCAAATCTAATGTCTTTAAGTTTCAGTATGATTCCGACATTATCATACGATTCGATTCAATTTGTTCTTCACGAAAACAGCTTCATACGTACATCTCTTTCTTCTAGATCACTTTTCCAGAGAAGCCGTCATATCAGAGCACCGAAGTACTGACGCCAGGAGTACCTCTTAGTTAATTTCTTTCCGAAGAAATCCTCGAAGTACCACTCGTGCAATACGTCAAGTTCAATCCAAGGATGCATACGATTAATCTATCACTGAGGAATGTATACACAAGAGTGATATATAATCAAGGTTCTACAGGTTTAGAATTGATGATTCCACTTTAACTTCTTTTTCCCTGATGGGATGTGTGCATAAATAAGAATCAGTTATTCGACTACCTTTTCAATCTTAATTATATACGACTCGTATACACGAAATTGTGATTGTGAAACCAGGTATGAATTCTAATATGAACTTCAGGACAGAGAATTGCCTAAGCCTACGAGTAATCGCATCGTCATGTGAACAAACATAGAACTCAGTACGACTCTTGTAACCAGATCACCCTATAGTCTAAACACCCACGGAGATACCAGAACAGTACAAACAACTTAGCGAACTACACAGAAATAGAATTAGAAGACTAGGTTTCTCACCCTAGAGAACCCCGGTCATATTCTCCCAGAGATGGACGGATTGCATCGTATGTGCCTCGGATATCGAGGACTCCGTCAAGATTTTCATAGAAATCGTTATCTCTACCTCACATAGATGAAATGGTTGAGCAAACGCAAGGAAAGAATTACTTTCAGAAATGGATCTGAGATCTGAATATCACCAATTCGAGTGTTAGGGAAGGATGTCCGGAAGACTATCTTCCGAACTCGATGCAGACACTTCGAGTCCGTAGTGATACCCTTCGGATAGGACCAATACGCCCATAGTTTTCATGAGCTAAATGAATAGGGTACGTCTTTCTTACTTGGATCATTTCGTCATTTCTCTATATAATAACTTACTTATCTACACTCGTAGTAAGAAGGAACCCCTGGAAACATTTCCTACAGAGGAACTTTTAGCGAAGTTCTCTAGGAACGAGTTTTGAAATTGAAAAGTCAAATTTCTATGTCACACTGTTGTAATGTGGGAAATTTTGAGTACTCTTTCAATTTTTCAAAATCGTTGAGCATTTATCGACACCAGAGACGCCGACAGCCTTTCGCCAAATTCTAGGTCTTACTGACCTACTATCATAGTTCATTCAGAACTCCTCGCAAGCTTCAAAACCCGTACGACTTTGACCCAGCAAGGGGTGGCCTTTGACTGGGAAGTTAAGCAAGAAGATGAACCTTTAGAATTCCAAGTGAGTGACCAAGTTCCTTAGGAGAACTCACTCTGGGAATGACTTAATAAGCTTTGGATCGCGTGGAAAGCTAAATCCAATATAGTTAGGACCTCTGAGATTCTCATCAGAATCGGTCCTGTGCCTCGCACAAACTAGACCTACTCCGCGAACTCAGTAACGTACATCGTACTCTTCACGTCTCGATCGTCAAACCATACCTTTCCGTTAGGACTCTTGTAAGTCCACTCGTCGAGACCCTCACCTTCGTATTAGAACCGTAGTGACCCTCGACCGAGGGGCCAAGCAGACAAAGCAACGTCGTTGCCAGTTAGTGAAGGTTCGTTGGTATGCCAACCGAGAACCCGACTTCACTTAGGTGCGCTAGAACCAATCAATTAGGAAGTTTCCTCCTCACGACTCGATCATTCATGCATACTTCCTTGCCCAAATTCTAATTTCGGGAAGAAATTCCCTTCAACAGGGGGATGATGTGACAACCCGAAATTTCCATTCTGAACAAACCATTTGAAGCCAATAGAAGTAGAACAGTTACAGTGAAAACTCAGATTTCGAGTATAAGTTTGGCGGTTTTCAGGATTTTACACTTAAGGAGACATTAGGAGAGTGGATGCACTGGGGTTTTGTGCAACACTGTTATTCCAATACTCTAGGACATTAGAGTTCGTTCCAGGAATAAAAATATTTTTTGCCAAAAATATCTCAGGGCTATAAATAGAATTCTGAACCAAATTTGTTCATTTGTTGAATTCCATTTAGAGAAAAGTCAAAATTCTCTCTCACGGATCTTCGGGTTTTTATCCCAAATTGTGAGTACTTCGATCTAGTTATGTTATATAGCTTAGATTGTGTTTAGAAACATCAATTTCATAAAAAAACAACTAGACTCTGGAGTTTACCGCCCAAGAACATTCTTGGAGAGTAAACTCCAATATGTGGCTTAAATGCTACTTAGTCCTTTCCCCATGATTTGTAACAACCTTAGACTTGTATGCTAGTGTGTATATGACTAGAAAACATCAAAATCGGATTAATACCCCAAGATTTGGGAGTTTACCGCCCAAGAACACTTGGGGAGTAAACTCCATTTTAAGGTCCTAAAGGGTTCCAATGACCCTCAAAGCTTTATAACTCGAACTAGAACCCACCATTGCATGTTTAGGACCCAAAAACAATTAGGAATCAATGGTGAAAGTGAGTTCACGGCCAAGGAAGTTCTTGGGCCATGAACTCCATTTTTGGTTGCCAAAATGCCTTGAAAACCTTCCTTAAGCCAAGAGACAAATTAGGACAAGTACCCTAGCGTGTTTGGGGCTAGCAAACACCACTAAAACACCAAGAAAAGGGAGTTTACGGCCCAAGATATTTTAGGGACGTGAACTCCAATATATGGTGCCAAATGGTGCCATAATTCCTCCTAAAGCCTTGAACAATTGCCTAGAACATATCCTATGTGAGTATGGGACTTGAAAGCATCATAAACACCCTCCCAAGGGAGTTTACAGCCGTAAACTCCAAGGGATATGGCCCCAGGGCCGTAAACTCCTCAAAGGAGTTAATAAGAAGCCCAAACACTTGTTTAAGCCTTGAAGCAATTCATCTCATGAGTTGTATAATTGTTAGACTTCATTAAGGGACTTGGTTGAGAGTTTACGGCCAGGAGTTTACTCCCCTGGGCCGTAAACTCCAAAACATATGGCCATTAGACCATAAACTCCCATTAGGGGCATTGCACTCCTTTGTTGCAACCCATTAGCCTCCTAGCACTTGACCAAAAGTGTTTTCCTCGCGTTTAAATGTTTATACTTGTATAATTAGTGTTTTAATCACTAATTATTTATATACATATGTCTTCATATGTAATTAGGATCATTGTGTGTGTCTAAAGTCTTCACTTGAAACCAAGCACTCGTCCGATCCTTCCTTACGATAACAGTCCGTTCAATTCCAGTCACTTACTGCAGGTGAGTTCATACCCATTAAATAATGTTTTAAACTATTTTTAAATGTTTTATGGGGGGGATACAAGTAGCATCATGCTAGTTATTATATCAATCACATGTGATTAATAAGTAGAATTATGCTAGTTATTATATCAATCACATGTGATTAATATGCAGCATTCAAATGATTTACTACACATTAGCCGTTTTACCAAACAGTTTCTTTCAAATGATTTTTATAAACATTTTATATGTTTTAAACTCCTTATTACACTGTACATTTTACTATGTATATCACATTTCAAACTTATTTACAATTGTGTTCCAAACAAATGTTTTTTTATACTAAACTGTTTTATCAAACCCATGCCTTCAAATTGTTTTATAGATTGACATCAAGTCGATCTTTTCTTAAGATAATAATTATGTTTCAAATGTTTTACAAAACTTATTTATGCTTCCATATTATAAATTGCATGCCTCTATATGTATAGTTATATAAGAAATGTTTAAAAGACTTAGGAAGGCTATCCACCCTATTTCCTTTTCGCGCTTGAGATGTGGTCTGGTGGGATATCGGGTACTCGTCCGAAGCTCGTTTAAATATTAGTTATATATCATGTGTACATATATAGTCATAAAAGGTCCTTCCAGATCATCCCATGCCCTTGGGTAGCAAGGGTATACATCCACGTTCATACGTACCAGTTATATTACAAGTAAACTACCATATGGGTAGTTTATGGAGATACTAGAACTATTACTAGAACGCAATATCATACAATGAGTCAGTTCATTCATGAGTCAATATTTTCTAGAACATTACAGTACATTACTATACTTGCTAGATAGAAAGAACACACATTACAGCTAGCACACGTAGAACATTTCCGTACATTACACTTATATTAATATGTTAATAAAATTATGATCCACTATATGGGAGCATGCCTTAATTGTCATGACCCGAGTTGTAGCCAGAGTCTCTTGAAGGGAGAGCGTGAGTTTGCGTATAGATCTATACTGGATTGACTATCCTACACCTTGCTTCTAGCTACAGCAGGACCGGCAGGTCTGCGGGTGCCAAACGTCATATCTTATTTTTCGACTATACGTTGTCGTTGTTACCAGTCTATAGTATGGTGCAATTTATCACATGATGCCTTAATATAAATCCAGTTTAAGGTAATTAGTACAGCAGTAGTTCTTATAGCGCTACGTTTTAGTACTACATTAATTTTCCCTGTACATATATTTAGTGATCTCTTCACTTAATCTATAAATGTAAAAACTATATTTTGTAAATAATAGTTACACTTGGGAAAATTACACACTTTTACATAACACGAACAGTTAGAACAGTAAAGTCTTGGTAGAAGGCTGCATTGAGAACAGTTAGGTCTTGGTAGAAGACACCCTTATATAATAGTAGGAATCATAGGGATTTCCAGAGTTTTTCAAACGTTTACAGTTGTTTTACAAACATTTTCATACTTACAGTTCATCTACATTTTATACTTACAGTTCATATACAAATTCTTACATACAAATTAAGACACTAAATACTTATGATCTCACCAACTTCAAAGCTGATACTCGCTTTCAAAATTACTTGTATCCTCAGGTCGTCATAGACAGGTACCGATGCAAGGAGAAAGGAAGATGGAGCTTGTTCAAGACTCATCTTTCATTTTGATTTATTCTTTAGTGTTTATCAAAATTTGATAGAACATACCTGTATAATAATTCTATTATTAATGCAATGGATGATGTTGTTGCTTGTTTACTACTTTTCATTGTTGTGATACTGTACATGACGTCCTCCGCCCCAGAACGTTTTCACCGTTCTTGGTTTTGGGGTGTGACACACTGGCCCTGAAATCATCCGTAAAACTACCGAAAAGATCATCCAAATCCAAGATCGATTGAAAGCCTCTAGAGACAGAAAAAAAGAGCTACGCCGATAAACGACGAAAACCTTTGGAATTCCAGGTTAGAGATCGTGTCCTGTTGAAGGTCTCGCCCTGGAAAGGCATGATACACTTTGGAAAGCGCGGGAAACTAAACCCAAGGTACCTCAGACCTTTCGAGATCATCGCAAGGATCGGTCCTGTAGCCTATAAACTCTTATTACCTCATGAACTTAACAACATCCATCCTGTATTCCACGTCTCTAATCTTAAGAAGTGTGTATCCAATGAAACCCTTGTGATCCCTCTTGATGAAATCGAAATCAACGAAAACCTAAACTTCGTGGAAAAACCAATCGAAATGATGGATCGAGAGATCAAACGAACGAAACAAAGCCGCATCCCGATAGTGAAGGTTCGCTGGAATGCCAAACGACGACCCGAATTCACTTGGGAGCACGAAGATTCAATGAGACAGAAATATCCGCATCTCTTTCCAAATCCATGATTTGTATCTTAATTCTAAATTTCGGGGCGAAATTTCCTCTAACAGGGGGATGATGTGACAACCCAAAATTTATTCCATCACTGTAACCCACTTCCGTTAATAAAAATTTATTTTTATTATTAAAGTTTTCCGTTAACTTTTAAGTTAAGTAAATCATTTAGGGTTATTGTCGTAATTTCATACGTGTTGGAAAACAATAAATCGCGCAAAAAACCCCGTTTGCGGTTGGTGTTGTGTGGACCCCCCACCGTAAACTCAACCCTATATAAGGGTTGAGTGGCCTTCATTTCAACCTTTTTCACACCTTAGAACTTTCTCTCTCTACTCTCTCACTCTCTCTCTCTCTCTCTCTACAAAAGTTGGAATTTGATCAAGAATCACCTCTTTCAAGCTTCACCACAGTAAGTAAACCCTCCTAGCTTATTGTTTTGCTTAGTACACTTGCAAATTCGTGGTTTAACCACCCATAAACCACCAAGAACATGGGTTTACGGTTTGGGAGCATCCCAAAACCGTAAACACCCTAAAAGGGGGTTTTGATGCCCCAAAACCCTTCCAATGTTTGGCTAGTGACCTAGAAACTTACATGGAAGATCTTAGAACCCCAAAACATGGAATGAGAGGAGTAAACATGAGTTTGCTATTGGGGAATATCCCAAAACCGTAAACACCTTTTTAGGGTGTTAAAGTGCCCTTAAACACCTTCTATGACTTGAATGAGTGACTAGAACCTTGCATGCATACCCTAGAAGCACCAAACCATTAAAGAATGTGAGAAACATGAGTTTGCGGCCGTAAACTCATGTGTTTACGACCTTAAACTCCCCAATGAGTGGTTCAAAAACCGTAAACTTCAAGGAAGGTCCATTTCAAGCCCCAATCACTTCCATAGCCCTTGATTCGAGTCTAGCATGGTTCTTTGAGTAGTTTACGACCTTTGAGCACCCAATGACACCATTTCCATATCCCTTGATTCGAATCTACCATTCTCATGTATCGCTTCATGTTACATAGGATCCTCGCCTGTGTTCAAGTCCTCGATTGACACCTAGCATCCTACCCGGCACGTCCATTCCTTCCACTCACAGCAGGTGAGTTCATACCCCTACACTTTTCCAAGTTTTTCATTTTTCAGGGGGAATACAAGCAAATCATAAAGGATTTCGTAATTTAAAAACTGATGTAATTATAACAAATTTCTATCAAAGTTTTAGATATCTTTATCCCTTTTGTAATATGTGGAGCATAAGGGGCGCTTTCTAAATATAATTACATAGTTTTCAAAACAGCGTGGGAACCTATCAAACCATTCAAATTATTATGGGAATAATTTGGGGTTTTCATTACTTGTTTTATGGATTCGAATTTCATGCAAAGTCATTATGTAAACGATGTCTGATTTAGTTTATCAATTTATTAATCTAGAGTATCATGCTAAATAATTACCTTGTGTTTAATTATTTATACTCTACTTTGTTCCAAACAATTTCAAAACTCGATATCATTCAATTATCCCATGAATTAGTTAATACTAGCTTGTGAGACTTATCTTTGTTATGCCCTTCATGGTACCAATAAATCCTCTCTGGTTGTATAACCAGAGTCTCCTGGAGGGAGAGCGTGAAATTTGTGGATAAATCTATTCTGGACTGACAATCCCACACCTAAACTGCTAGCTACAATTAGGCGGGCACGCATGGGGTGACAAATTTTGGAAATCGTACGACTCCTGAAGAACGTCAAGGATGTCACGGGTCAAATTAGTATGGTTATACGACTCACAATACGTATAAACTAACTTTGTTCTCAGATTTCTTTCTTTCTTCTATAGTTTTATTTATGTAATAAAACTACCTACCTACTTACTGGAGGGTATTCCAAGGACACAAATTATGGTTTTATCTTAAGTAGTAAAATGACTATACTTACTAGTGCTAACCAGGGTTTTCCAATCGAAATGTACTTTCATATAGAAACCAGCAAACATGTTAGAAAATATTGGATTTTCTTGGAAAACATGCATATGTATCTCATAACTCAGTATTAATGGTTTTCAATATTTACTGCATTCTTTATCAATGGAACTGAAGTATTTTCACAAGATTTAGTAACCAGTTTTACCTTTCAAAACATGCTTATGAACTCACCAGCTTTATGCTGATAGTTCTAAAACTGCTTGTATTATCAAGATCACATTAGACAGGTATCTCGCTTACATTTGGAGAAGACGGAGCATATAGAAGTCTCGTCTTTACTTTTGTTTATACTGATGTACTTAATATATGTATAATCTTCACTTTCAAACAAATGTAAATATTCTTATGTGATGTAATGGTTGTGTTTATTATGCTTACTATGTACAATGGTTGTGATACTATGCATGACGTCCTCCGCCCTGGAACGTTTCCGCCGTCGGTTTCGGGGTGTGACACTTCTTGTGTGTTATTTTTGATTTTGTTCAAGTGTTCTTCTCAACTTCTTCTACCACAATCATCTAACCATTCATCCGTAATGGAGTCTTAATCCGTAATGAAGTCTCAAACCGCAATCACAGTGATTGAACATTGAACTTCTTCATAAATTCTTTAAACATTGTGTGATATTTAATGACCCTTCATTAAATAAGATAAACATTCTCAAAAAAATTCGTTGTGTAGCATATGATCGTTTCAGTTCTTCTTTTCAAATGAACCTTTTGTCAGACCTACTTTAGGTGTGATGCCAAAATAAAACAGTTTCCAATAAAAGAAATCTTTTTAGGAAATCTTTTTCCTTAAACTGACTTTTCCCTTTTACCCCAAGATGTCAAATCCGTTACAAATTCCACCTTTATTCAACGGACTATCGCCCGTCACCACACGTTCTTCAGGCGTGGGTAATTAGGTCTGACACTTCATTAAATGCCACTTTTTTGGAAAATTAAAAAAAAAAAAAAACTTTTCGTTAAATGATTTTGTGGCTGATAATGATTCTCTTAATTCACAAAAAAAAAAAAAAAAAAAAAAAACACAAAGGTTTTTTTTACCTTTAACCGTTTTCCTTTAGGGTAAAAACAATGATCATCTGAAATCCACCACTGTAACAACTCTCTTTTCTTCCCAATAAAGTTTTACGCTTTCTGATTTCTCTAAGGCGAACATGATCTTCTTCGCCTTCTTGCACTCCTAATTTTTCTGCATCTTCTCAAATCTTTTATCAAATTGGTGAAATCTGGCATTTCCCAGAAACAATCAAAGACCTCAGCATTTGTTCAACGAACAGGTTCCGACTCTACTATAAGGATCCAATCGCCTTCAAGTGCATCTAGCAATTTTAGGGGCGTGTTCGATAATCACTCTTTCTATAATGAGTCAATCCGTCTCATGATCAAGTTCATCTCCAATCATCCATTGTTTGGACCTTTCGACTCATTCGTTGATGTTGTTCCCATCTCAACTCTGTTGAAATGTGCTTTCTCGGTGTACCGACCACTTAATAATCTTCAAGAAGTTCATCTGAATTTGGTGGATGGTTCATTGGTCATCTTGAACAAAGACAAGTCTATCACTGCAATCAATCTTTTGGTGCATCCCTCAACCAAGTTTTTGTCGCCAAGTGTGACAATTGACAAACATTCTCTCCACACTATATTATATGGGATACCAAAAGAATCTCAAGGGCATAAGAGTGTTCAAGAAGAACTAGTTGCCTGCGGTATGGCAGTTTGGTGCCACTTTGTGATCTGCAGTCTGTCAGGAAGAACCGAAGGCACACACAACATGGGCCTCAAATTACTAGAATTAGTATGGAGTATCTTCACAGGCCATGATGTCAACTATGGTCAAATATTATGGGATGATTTCCTTCAGTACATCCCTAAGGAAAGTCCAAGAGAAAACCCCACACAGCTCACATTTTCAAGATTTTGGGCTCTCTACATTTCAGATCCTCATTCCAATGCCAAGAACAGTATGGGCAACGATATCAACTTCTTTATCACTCATGATCTCAAAAGGTACGCACCCTCTAAAGATCAATCTACTTTTTGGACCAATCAGACGTTTACCCATTCTTATCTTTACTAGTATTGGACTTGAGACCAAAGAAGTCACAGATCATATGGAGGCTATGGAATGTATTGACCCATACCTTTCTACCTCGCCTCTTCCCAGTGAGAATATACTAGCGTCTAGTGACCCCACCAATACAGAGCATACCGCAACTCTATCTTCCACTACTTTATCTCATTTACCCTTAGCTAAAAGGCTCAAGCAGTTAGCCTCATCCAAGCAAGGCCCCCGTAACATTGTAAAGAAACATGCAACACCAAAGAAAAGTAACACCCCCAAGAAAGATGAACAAACCAAGAAAAGGAAGCTCAAACATGTTGTGTCTTTAGACGACGAATCTGATCACAATCGATCTCCTACCTTTGAATTTGAAGATGAGTCTGATGATGACTCCTTACCAATCGCTATTCTCAATAAAAGGAAAACCAAGCCCTCTAGCAAAATGCGTGACCGGACAGATACCGCAGTCTCTCAAAAGGCTCCGGTAGTCCTTGGGGTTGTCGCAGACCCATTCTCTTCAACCATTCCTGACTACTCAGATAAAGCAAGTGTATCTGTTTCATCAAAACGTGGAGACTCACCCCCAGCAAAATCCCAAGAGGATTTAATTGTCTCTTATCTCCCTAAGGTCTCCAAGGCTTCCAAAATTCATTTCTTTGAGGAATAGGAGTTGCGCTCCATTCTAGACCTTGTAATCCAAACACTCGATACACCTTCCCAACCACAGGGCAATTCTTTACCCCATGCCAGAATGGAGCTGAGGCCAAACTTGACCACGGGTCAAGGAGACCAAGGAAGCTCCGGAAATCCTACTCTGCTTAAATCTAATACAAGTGGTTTAGTCATGATGAGCACAAATGTGCAAGGATCCGTGACCTGAGGGACACCTCAGTGCGTTTTCAAGGATTTGACGGTGATGAATCTAATGATTTTTGGAGACATTACAAACCATCTATTGAATCTGAAGCCAAGAAGTATGCCGTTTTTCGTAAGGCATTTCAAGCAAGGAAAGATCAACAAACCAAGCACCTTCAACAAAAGCAGTAGGAAATTCAGACGGTAGCCAAGTATTGGGCTAATGCAATCAACAATGCAGACACCATAGACACTATCCTCAAAGTACAGGATTAGATTACCGTAATGGCTGAGACCATCAGTAATTCTCAGTCGATTCCTGGTAGTGCAAGTCCATCTCAGCCCCCTCCAACTCAAACTGTTCGAGATTCACAAAAGGATGGAACCGAGATTGAAGTTAGTTCCGAGCCAACCTTCGGTTTTGACGACATTGACATGAATAGGGTAAACCAACCTGATCCCTCTGATAATCTCATGATTTTTGATGAAGAAGAAGAATCAAGTGGTTCTCAGAACTCAACCTCTAAGCCCAAGGAGAAGAAAAAGAAAAAGAAGTTAGCCATTTCTAGAAAAGAATTTCTGAGTTTGGAGGACAAAATTGATCAGATCTTAGCCGCAGTGAAGTCGTACCAACCGCAACAAGATGATATGCCTGGACCGTAGTCCCTCACAGACCGCATTGAACGAATTGAAGCCAGAGAACGCCTTGCTACAGAAAGAATATCTCTTAAAGTTGAAATGGGTATTCGAGCCCTGCATACCAACCGTAAAGCTGATCATCAGCAATTTTTGGCAACTGCAAAGCGCCACATCTCTGAGGTATCCACAATCAAGTCAGAACTTCAAGCGATAATTACAGATCAATCCACTCAATCGAAGAATCTTGTGGATGAAACTTAAAATGCATATGAGTCCACCATTTCAGTCCTACAGTCCACTATCAACATCCTACGTCGTTCTTTGACATCCAACTTTCATGGTCTAGAAATCTTGCGCCTCACCAAGGAGATTCACAGATTTCTTTTCAACACCGCAATCCCAAACAACCGACAACTTGATGATGCTCTAAAGGCTCAACTCGATGAAGTTTGTGGAAAGATTGATGGTCTTAAGCAATGCCTTGAGAAAGTACCAAATACTCCTTCCTCAAGAAGGGGAAGTGAAGACCGAAACTCGGATCAAATCTCTCATCAACATTATAATCCACACCAACATCTAAACTCTCCCATCCAAACAAATCTTAGTCATCAGCATCTCATCATTCAAGAAAAAGTTCCTTCTCCACAACCTTCACCGTAGCTATCTCCACAAAAGAAAACACATCTTCCCTCCCTTCAAAAGAGTCCAAGTCATGAATCACCACTGCAACATCAAACAATTCGAGAATCGCATCCTTCTCCTTAGCAATCGGTGACTCCCCCCCGCCCCTTTCAAAAACTTAGCTTCTCACAACCAAACAGAAGAATGTTGACTCGAAACCAGCTAAATTTGTTGAGTTTATTAGGAGGGAAAACGGCTTTCACATCACAATGGATGAATCCCTCATCAACTCTTGGGTCAGTCCACACAAAAGATTACTTGATGACGATTACAAGCCTTACCTCACATACATAGAACCCCCTCATGACGATTATTGGGACATTCCCATCTCTAACAACGCAAAATACTTCACAGTATTTGTATCCTTTGACCGTAGTCTCCCCAATGATAAGAGGTTGCCCTTAGAGTTTGAAAGACTCAGAAGATACGATGATAAGCATGGGTCTACAATTGAGAAAATCTGGTCGAATGATAGGCCCACTGCAGTCAAGAACTTCAAGTCTCGAAAATTCATGAAAGCAAATTTCATCCAGTACACTCTCACCAGAAGAAATCAAGACTATGTCCGAACCCAAGCTGATTTTACCTGTATGAACCCGAAGCAAATCGTCTGATAGCAAGGGTGTTTCAAAACAAGTCAGAGAAGATCCCAAGATGAAATTTGCACTTGAAAGGGCTAGCACGTTTCTGAGAGAAACTGTTTGTGATTTTGCAATAATTGACGCATACATTCACACTGCACTTGCTTAGAAATTTAACCTTCCACCTCTTAATCCTGCCCCAATGCTGACTGAAAGTTTTCAAGAAAGATCTCTTGGAACAACAAACTTCCTAGATCTTGGAGTCATTTTAAAACGTAAAAATGATGAAACTAAATATTTCATTCCCATGACCGCCATGCATCGTCTCACTCAGAAGCAACTTGAACTAACTCAAACCGTAGTTCATAAGTCAAAACACACAACTGTCGAAGTCAAGTTTGAGGTTTCAAGAAGGATCACATGGCTTGGAGAAGTAAGAAAGTTTTGGTGGATTCTCGTCAAGCTCCTAAAGGTTGATAAATAAAGGGAAGATGAACAGGTCACTTTGGGGGAAATTGTTGAAACATAGAAGTGACCCTCTTAAACTTAATCCAAACCGCAGCCTCTCCCTTATCCGCAACAACTCTCTCATCCACTGTCAAGTAACACAACCGCAGTTAACGTCATCAACACTTAGTCTTAGTCTTTTATCTATTTCCCGTATTGTACTCTATTTTATCCAATGTGCCTTGCATGGCAACTTTAAACATATACCACCTTGTAATCTTTGAGACTCTATAAAAGGAGTACTCTCTTTCTGAATGAATACACATCTACGCATCTTGAATTTCATATCTATGAAATTAATAACTTACTCTCTCATCTACTTCTTACTCTTAAAGCTCTACTAAACGTAATCTGAAATATAACAGATCCACATCTCTCCTTCAGAGCAAGTCAGTCTTGACTTAATCACTAAGTTTGATCTCACTTACTAACTTGGTCTGATTGCATTCCTTGTTAAGAATCAACTTAAGTGTATACTTGATATAATACTTACTGTCATTAATATTTCCTTATATTTCCGCACCTAATTATCTAACCATCTAACTCTAACTTTTATTATTGTTAAGCTTTATGATCCTTTCAGTTAAACTTTAAATTCTGCAATATAAACTTGTTCTAATGTTTGTTCAAGTGTGTTTCTCAAGTTTTTCTCTCAACAACTTCTTCATATGAAGTTGGATTTAGGCGTTCTATGATTACTGTTTTAGCTCAAGAGTATTATATTTTTATTTCGTATTTTATTACAATATATGTAGGTGAAAATTGGGTGTTACACCATGTAATTAATTGTTCTTGCTATGATATTTGTACTGATACTATATGCTTGTGATATTGCCATGTTATGAGTTACTTGTTATGTTGTTTTCACTTGGATGAACTTGATGTGTATAACATACTAGCTTAAGTTACTTGAGATAATGTTTTTGTCTTTGATGTGTTGGTTATGAACATAATGAATGTTTTAATAAACATTTGTATGGTATGAACAACATGCTTTATTTAATGTATAAATGACATTGTGGGTTATCCGTTGAGGGTTTGGGTAGTTTATGATCTTTGCCTAAAACCTTACTGTAACAGCCCAGAATTTCAGGTATTGTTATATTTATGATTTTGGGTGTTTTAAGAGGGGACTCGGCGAGTTGGAGCCTAGACTCGCCGAGTAGGATCGCGGATCTGGTCGCGGGTTCGCGACTGGACTCGACGAGTCTGGATATGGACTCGGCGAGTCTGCGCTGTTTAGCGAAAACCCTAACCGTTCAGGTTTGGGATGTATATGAGGGACCTTATGGCCGTCATTGTTCACCCTAGTCCTCTGAGAGAAACCCTAATTCGATTGTGAGCATCTAGAGCAAGGTAGAAGACCATTGTTGATTTTGGAAGTATTGTCTTGCAAGGAAGAGGAGGCTTGGTTAAAGGAACAACAAGAGAAGCCACGTTCTGAGGATTGGGGACACAGAGAGCACTTTATTCAGGTAATATTTCGAGTTGCACTCTTCTATGTTGATGTGTATATGGATTTAGGGTTTATTGAACCCTTTTGTGGCTAGATTGAATGTTACCTTAGTCCCCCAAATGATTGGAACCCTGTATTGGGATCTTTGGAAGTCCAGAATGTCCCATGCCTGAGCATTTCGGGAATCAATGGAGATTTTGGATTGGAATCCTTATGCCTTAGGTCAAAATGTAAATTATGAGTCATGGGGTGTATTATGAGCACCGAAATGAGGACCTTACGTGATGAATCAGTCCAGGAAGGCCAGACCTATGAATGGTCGGAGCAGTTCTGACCTTAGAAAGCAGTTTAAGCGGTTGCATGGCATGGACTCGCCGAGTCCGATGAACAGACTCGGCGAGTAGCTTGAAGATTAACTGGGACTCATCGAGTTGTTCTTCAGACACGGCGAGTTGAGTCGGGGTAGCCCCGCGATTCTTCCAGGAGAAACTCGTCGAGTCAAGGAGGATACTCGACGAGTAGAAAGGGAATCTTAGAGAATTGGTGAGGACGTCTAGACTCGCCGAGTCGCCCTAGCACTCGCCGAGTCAGGTCAAGTTGACCGTTGACCGTTGACCGTTGACCGGAGTTGACCTATGTTTAATCTCTTAGGGATAGCCAAACTTAGAAGATAAAAGTGTTAATAAGAGATGTATGATGTTATAGGGAGATTGTAGCTCGGCGGATCGAGTACGAGTGACTTCGGGATTTGCTAGCTTTCGACATTCACGAGGTGAGTCTTCTCACTATACTGTACCCGGAAGGGTTTGACTGTGTGACCGGAAGGTCGGATATGATATGAGATATATGTGCTATATGTGATAAGTTAATTGTTATACGTGCTATGTATGTTATGTGGGCCGGAAGGCATTATGTTATGGGTCGGAAGGCATTATGTTATGGGCCGGAAGGCATTATGTTATGGGCCGGAAGGCGAATATGTTATGGGCCGGAAGGCGTTGTGTTGAGGACCGTAAGGTTGGCGTGGGTAGGACCGAAAGGTTTACCCAGCAGGAACGGAAGTCCCCTGAGACACATGGACCGGAAGGTCAGGGCCTGGAAAGGCGTATATGCGTAAGTTGTATTTTGGGGAACTCACTAAGCATTTATGCTTACAGTTGTTATGTATGTGTTTCAGATACTAGCGAGGACCGTGGGAAGGCGCCGGCATGATCTGTACACACTGAAAGATGTTGTGTGATCTTGAGATTTAGATGATTTGTATTTTGACATGACACTTGAAATGTTTATGCCTTGTTTTGAATGAAAATACTATATTTTAAAATGAAAAATTTGTTTGAAAATTTACGGTGTTACAAATTGGTATCAGAGCCTTGGTTTGAGGGATTCGGGTGCACCTTCGGGCGTAACTGAACTCAAACCGAGGATTTGAGGAAAACTTTTAAAAATAAAGGCATAAACTTTTATAAATGATTTTGTGGTAAACAAGAAAGAAGCAGTGTGTACGATCAGTCGGCGCCCGAACGGTAAAGATCCCCAAAATACCTTACAATGTTATGTTATGAGATAAGTTATGATATGAATTGTTATGCATGCTAGAAGACTAGGAATTCATGATAGGACTAGAGTGGCCTGATTTGTGATGCCTTAGTCTAGGGAGGTTTGCCGATATGAGATGCTTTGATAGCGTGCAGATAGATAGTGCATATCAGAGGTAGAGTACTCACTATCCGGGGTTTGGGGAGGAAGATTTGGGATGAATGCTGATGCGGTGTGGTCGGTAGTATTGGGCCCGTACTACCGAAGACACCGGGTCAGTGGGAGACCCAAGTAAGAATCCCTGGATATCGGAGACTGAGTAGGGTTGCGTTATCGAGTGCAATTATACTCGATGGAGTCTCTGATAGTTTTATGTTGTATTTCGGAGACAGCATGGTTAGACCACGCCACGGAGCGAGTACGAGCGGTGTGAGTGACGAGGAGATTCGTCAGATGATTCACGAGGAGGTGGCTGCAGCGATCCGGGCTGAGATTCCGGAGATGTTTGGGTCTATTAAGACCACCTTGATGGAGACTTTTGAGGAGCGGTACGCCGCATTGACTGAGGCTGCAGCCGCTGCAGCTACCGCAGCTGTGGCCGCTGCCAGGCCACAAGGGGGTGACTCGTTGCTGTTTCGGGAGTTCAGCAACACGAAGCCACCTGAGTTTGATGGGACGTAGGATCCGATTGCTGCGATGAGGTGGATCGCTGATATTGAGGGGTGCTTCTACACTTGTTCATGTCCGGAGCATCTGAGGGTACGGTTCGCTTTAAACCAGCTCCGTCTGGGAGCGAAGGATTGGTGGAAGTTCGTGACGGCGAACTTCACTTTGGCAGAGATTTCAGCAGTGACATGGGAGGGGTTTACCTCTATGTTCAGAGACGAGTACGTTCCCCCGGTGGAGAGAGACCGATTGGTTCAGGAGTTCTTGACCCTCAAGCAGGGTACTGATTCGGTTGCGGTGATCACGCGGAAGTTTCATGAGAGGGCGATGTTCTGCCCTGAGCTGTGTCCACAGAGCAGGCTCGGATGAGCCGGTACTTGGGTGTTTTGAGGAGGGATATCTGGGAGTTTGTGTCAAACTCCACCTATCATACCTTTGCTGAGCTTCAGGAGAATGCCAGGAAGCGCGAGATTAAGTTGGAGACCCAGGCCAGGGAGGAGGCCGATTCTCAGCGGGTGGACCGACGGTCGGCTCAGTCTCAGCCGGCAGCCAAGGGGACTAAGTCCGCCGATTCAAGGACGGGAGGTCCGAAGGGCCGCACTTGCGGAAAGTGCGGCAAGGGTCATGATGGGGCATGTCGATCTGGTGCTTGCTACAAGTGTGGCAAGGAGGGGCACATTGCTAGGGAGTGTCCCAAGGGGTTTACGGTTTGCTTTCATTGCAACCAGACAGGCCATCGGAAGGCCGAGTGCCCTCAGCTTCTTCAGGGATCTGCACCTACTGCCAAAGCTACTGCGACTCGACCGGTGAAGGCCGAGGCCCCGAGGGCTCGTGGGAGAGCTTTTCAGCTGACTGCGGAGGAGGTCCGCGCTGCGCCCGATGTTGTGGCAGGTATGCTGTATTTCATGTATTTATTTTGATGTCGAGATGTTATGCTTATGTTATGATATGCGTAGGTACTTTCCTTGTGAACTTTGTGCCTGCTTTAGTGTTATTTGACTCGGGTGCGAGTAGGTCCTTTGTATCCTTAGCTTTTAGTCAGCATATCAGCGTTAGTCGTGAGTCGTTGAGTCGGCCTCTGAGAGTTTCTATAGCTGACGAGAGAGTGATTTGTGCCACGGAGGTTCTCCGGGGATGTGTGTTAGAGATTTTCGGGGTTGAGTTTCCGATTGACCTGATTCCTATTGCGATGGGTGATGTCTGTGTCATTGTGGGCATGGACTGGTTGAGCCGATTCGGCGCTGTCATCGACTGTGAGCGTCAGCTGGTGACTATACGAGACCCTAGTGGGGGAGTTCTTTCGGTGTACGACGAGGGTACCCGTTCGGGATCAGCTTTTTGTTCGGCCGCTAGGGCGAGGCAGTGTCTACAGCAGGGCTGTAAGGGTTTTGTGGTGTATGTGATGGATACGCGGGAGGTTTCCGAGAGACCGAGATCAGTTGAGGAGGTCCCAGTGGTGCGTGAATTTCCAGATGTTTTCCCTGAGGAGCTGCCGGGAGTACCTCCTATGACGCAAGTAGAGTTTGGTATCGATCTGGTCCCGGGGGCCGCGCCTATCGCTAAGGTGCCTTATCGTCTTGCACCTCCATAGATGCAAGAGTTGTCCTCGCAGCTTCAGGAGTTGCTGGGGAAGGGATTCATCCGGCCGAGCAGCGCGCCGTGGGGAGCACCTATTCTGTTCGTCAAGAAGAAGGATGGTTCACACCGGATGTGAATTGATTACCGGGAGTTGAACAAGTTGACGGTCAAGAACCGTTACCCATTACCAAGGATCGATGATTTATTCGATCAGTTGCAGTGAGCATCTTGGTTTTCCAAGATCGATCTGAGGTCAGGGTACCATCAGGTGAGAGTGCGGGATGAGGACGTCCAAAAGACAGCGTTTAGGACGCGATATGGGCATTATGAGTTTGTGGTGACGCCTTTCGGGCTCACCAATGCCCCGACTGTGTTCATGGATCTCATGAACAGGGTATGTAGCCCGATGTTGGATCGGTCAGTGATTGTATTTATCGACGATATTCTAGTGTATTCGAGATCTAGAGAGCAGCATGAGGAGCATTTGAGGGAGGTCCTTGAGGTATTGAGATCGGAGAAGCTTTATGAAAAGTTCTCCAAATGTGACTTCTGGTTGCGGGAGGTCCAGTTCCTAGGACATGTTGTTAATCAGGAAGGGATATTGGTCGATCCGGCCAAGGTTGAGGCGGTGATGAGTTGGGAGGTGCCAAAGTCACCCTCTGAGATCAGGAGCTTCCTTGGGTTGGCAGGGTATTATCGGAGATTTATTAAGGATTTCTCCAAGATCGCAGTGCCGCTCACCAGATTGACCCGGAAGGGTGTTGCATTCTCATGGGGACCCGAGCAGCAGACCTCCTTTGAGACACTTCGCCAAAGGTTGTGCGAAGCCCCGGTATTAGCTCTCCCGGAAGGGATGGAGGATTTTGTAGTATATTGCGATGCATCGATTTCGGGGCTGGGTGCAGTACTGATGCAGAGGGGTCATGTGATAGCTTATGCGTCGAGGCAGCTGAAGCCTCATGAGGCGAGATATCCCACGCACGATTTAGAGTTGGGGGCAGTAGTGTTCTCTCTCAAGATTTGGCGTCACTACTTGTATGGGGTTCGATGTACGATATACACGGACCATAAGAGCTTGAAGTATTTGATGGATCAGCCCAACCTAAATATGCGTCAGAGGAGGTGGTTAGATGTGGTCAAGGATTATGATTGTGAGATCCTGTACCACCCAGGCAAGGCTAATGTGGTAGCCGATGCATTGAGCCGCAGGGCGGAGAGCACTCCACTGCGAGATGTATGTTTGAGATTGACTGTAATAGCTCCAGTATTGGATGTTATTCGTGGGGCACAGGCCGAGGCTGTGCGACCAGAGATGCAGAAGAGAGAGCGGGTCGTTGGTTTGGTTTCAGGGTTCGTTACGGATGTACGAGGGCTTATGACGTTTCAGGGTCGGATTTGGGTACCGTTCGTGGGTGGTACGCGTATTACTTTGATGGAAGAGGCTCATCGATCGAAATTCTCGATCCATCCCGGGGCTACGAAGATGTATTTGGATTTGAGGAAAGAGTATTGGTGGCCCTGTATGAAGAGGGACGTCGCATGGTTCGTTGAGAGGTGCTTGACCTGCCGTAGGGTTAAGGCCGAGCACCAAAGACCGCATGGCAAGTTGCATCCATTGGAGGTTCCCGAGTGGAAGTGTGAACAGATCACTATGGATTTCATCACCAAATTGCCGAGGACTGCCAGAGGAGTCGATGCAATTTGGGTGATTGTGGATAGGTTGATGAAGAGTGCACACTTCCTTGCCATCAGTGAGAGTTCTTCAGCGGAGAAGTTGGCGGAGATATATGTGAGAGAAGTGGTATCTCGGCATGGGGTGCTGATCTCGATTGTTTCAGACCGTGATGTGCGCTTCACTTCCAGATTCTGGAAGAAATTCCATGAGGAGCTGGGTACTAAATTGCATTTTAGTACCGCATACCATCCCAAGACAGACGGTCAGAGCGAGCGAACGATTCAGACGCTGGAGGACATGCTTCGAGCGTGTGTGTTAGATTTCGGGGGTAGATGGGATGCGTATTTACCCTTGGCAGAGTTTTCCTACAACAACAGCCATCCTTCGAGCATTGGTATGCCACCCTTTGAGCTGTTGTATGGTAGGAGGTGTCGGACCCCCATTTGCTGGGGAGAGGTGGGACAGAGAGTGATGGGCAGTACAGAGATCGTGCTTCAGACGACAGAGCAGATTCAGCAGGTTAGACAGAGGTTATTGACCGCCCAGAGCCGATAGAAGAGTTATGCAGACAGACGCCGATCCGAGCTTGAGTTTCAAGTCGGCGACTTCGTTCTCCTGAAGGTCTCTCCTTGTAAAGGAGTGATTCGATTCAGGAAGAGAGGCAAGTTGGGACCCCGGTATATTGGGCCATTTCGCGTGATTGCGAGGATAGGCCGGGTAGCCTATCGTTTGGAGTTGCCAGCAGAGTTGGGGCAGATCCACGACACTTTTCATGTGTCGCAATTGAGGAAGTGTATAGCCGACGAGTCGGCAGTGGTTCCATTAGAGGATATTCAGGTGGATGCGAGCCTGAATTATGCCGAGAGACCAGTGGCCATCAGGGATCGGAAGATCAAGGTTCTGAGGAACAAGGAGGTACCTCTGGTGTTGGTTCAGTGGCAACACCGGAAGGGATCGGAAATGACTTGGGAGCCGGAGCGTGAGATGCGGGAGCAGCATCCGGAGCTATTTTCAGAGTGAGACTTCGAGGGCGAAGTCTAGTCCTACTAGGGGAGAGTTGTAACAGCCCGGAATTTCAGGTATTGTTATATTTATGATTTTGGGTGTTTTAAGAGGGGACTCGGCGAGTTGCAGCCTAGACTCGCCAAGTAGGATCGCGGATCTGGTCGCGGGTTCGCGACTGGACTCGACGAGTCCGGATATGGACTCGGCGAGTCTACGCTGTTTAGCGAAAACCCTAACCGTTCAGGTTTGGGACGTATATGAGGGACCTTATGGCCGTCATTGTTCACCCTAGTCCTCTGAGAGAAACCCTAATTCGATTGTTAGCATCTGGAGCAAGGTAGAAGACCATTGTTGATTTTGGAAGTATTGTCTTGCAAGGAAGAGGAGGCTTGGTTAAGGGAACAACAAGAGAAGCCACGTTCTGAGGATTGGGGACACAGAGAGCACGTTATTCAGGTAATATTTCGAGTTGCACTCTTCTATGTTGATGTGTATATGGATTTAGGGTTTATTGAACCCTTTTGTGGCTAGATTGAATGTTACCTTAGTCCCCCAAACGATTGGAACCCTGTATTGGGATCTTTGGAAGTCCAGAATGTCCCATTCCTGAGCATTTCGGGAATCAATGGAGGTTTTGGATTGGAATCCTTATGCCTTAGGTCAAAATGTAAATTATGAGTCATGGGGTGTATTATGAGCACCGAAATGAGGACCTTACGTGATGAATCAGTCTAGGAAGGCCAGACCTATGAATGGTCGGAGCAGTTCTGACCTTAGAAAGCAGTTTAAGCGGTTGCATGGCATGGACTCGCCGAGTCCGATGAACAGACTCGACGAGTAGCTTGAAGATTAACTGGGACTCATCGAGTTGTTCTTCAGACTCGGCGAGTTGAGTTGGGGTGGCCCCGCGATTCTTCCAGGAGAAACTCGTCGAGTCAAGGAGGATATTCGACGAGTAGAAAGGGAATCTTAGAGAATTGGTGAGGACGTCTAGACTCGCCGAGTCGCCCTAGCACTCGCCGAGTCAGGTCAAGTTGACCGTTGACCGTTGACCGTTGACCGGAGTTGACCTATGTTTGATCTCTTAGGGATAGCCAAACTTAGAAGATAAAAGTGTTAATAAGAGATGTATGATGTTATAGGGAGATTGTAGCTCGGCGGATCGAGTACGAGTGACTTCGGGATTTGCTAGCTTTCGACATTCACGAGGTGAGTCTTCTCACTATACTGTACCCGGAAGGGTTTGACTGTGTGACCGGAAGGTCGGATATGATATGAGATATATGTGCTATATGTGATAAGTTAATTGTTATACGTGCTATGTATGTTATATGGGCCGGAAGGCATTATGTTATGGGCCGGAAGGCATTATGTTATGGGCTGGAAGGCGAATATGTTATGGGTCGGAAGGCGTTGTGTTGAGGACCGTAAGGTTGGCGTGGGTAGGACCGGAAGGTTTACCCAGCAGGGACGGAAGTCCCTTGAGACACATGGACTGGAAGGTCAGGGCCTGGAAAGGCGTATGTGCGTAAGTTGTATTTTGGGGAACTCACTAAGCATTTATGCTTACAGTTGTTATGTATGTGTTTCAGGTACTAGCGAGGACCGTGGGAAGGCGCCGGCGTGATCTGTACAGACTGAAAGTTGTTTTGTGATCTTGGGATTTAGATGATTTGTATTTTGACATGACACTTGAAATGTTTATGCCTTGTTTTGAATGAAAATACTATATTTTAAAATGAAAAATTTGTTTGAAAATTTACGGTGTTACACTTACCTAGGTCATTAAGGATGCCTACTAGGTTGAAATAATATTAGCTTCAAGACTTCTAGATGGTCTAGTGACACATGGTTTGTGGTCACTTTGGTGTCCATAGGATAGAGAGATGTTGGTCCCTCGTACACAGGCAACGCAAACATCATGTGGGATTCGGGATGTGTTGCGGTAGAATTGGCACCGCTTGAATTGACTCATAAACGACATCGTGAAGTACTTATATTTTTTCAAAGTTGGGGTAGAAAAAGTGGAGTCATGGAGTTGGTGTTACGGGTGGATGTCAAGAGCCACTTAGAGAATTCGGATCGTCGTGCACACAAGTTGTAAACAAGGTGTCTCTTTTGGGTTAGGTAGGAATAATGGAAGCTTGTCTATCAATCGGTTGGATAGATATAATAAAAGGTTAAATAAATAACAAAAGTTTAGTTACATATTAAAATGTTGAATATATATATATATATATATATATATATATATATATATATATATATATATATAAATGTTGGTTGTATATTAAAATGTTGAATATGTAACAAAATTTTGGTTATCAATAAAAAGATGAATAAATAAAGGTTTCATATGTATGAAATGTGATTATTTATATGCTATGTTATTGTTTGCATGGTATTCGGTTGATGATATATGTTATATGGTAGAATTACAGTTGAACATATATGCATGCATGTGGTTGAATATATGTGATTGAATAATTATGATACGTAGTTGTTTCCTAAGTGGTATTTGTCTATCATTTTTATGATTCATCGTAAAATGAGTGATTGACCCATTTGGGGTTTGTATGATTTATGTGCAACCATTATGAACTCACTCGTCAGGGGCTGACACTAGTGTCTTTTATCTTTTGTGCCTTATGATTGGTTTAGGCAACTTACGAGTTTGGCCTTGGTGATAGGGGTTAATTATGCGTAGTAGATTTTTAATATCGATACCACTCTTGGACACATTTTTTTATTATTTACTTTAAATTAGTTTTTGTTCCGCAACATTTTAATTGGTTTGGAATCATGTTTGAATTTTTAAGTAACGTTGTGGTTCAAAAATGTTTTAAATTAAAAACTAATTCTTCCACTAACGTATTATGTTAAAGATTATTTTAAAAGAAAATATATGGTAAAAGTTAAAAAAGTTACACTTACATTACTAACGTCAAGCAAACATGTACAATCAATAGAAAATAAATGCCTTAGGAGAGAGTTTGCAACTGCCCTACGGATCACACGCAGTCTAGGGTACTAACCATCCTACTGTTACAAAATGTCTCCATGATCCAAATCTATAAAATTAATGTGCCAAACAAGTAGGTTACATAATAATGTTAACTTACTTTTGCATAATAAGTTTTAGCAAAGAAAGTGGACGAACCATAAAAGCATAGACAAATCCATGCACAGTATATGAAGGTCTCCTATCAATTCTTGGGTGTGATGGATGTAGATGCTCCTCTATCTTATTAAAGATAGAAGAGATTTATTTGTATGTGTAATCCGATATTGCTCTTCCCCAAGGGTACCAGTGTCACCATTTGCATTTTATAACAATTAATTAATCAGATAATGCGATATATAGGCATAATTTTAATGTTAATAAGTTTACACATGTTGAATTGGTTAAAATCAGATACCAGTACATGGTATTTTTCTTGCATTGGCTGCTTGGGATATGTACCATTATATATCTACTCTGAGATAATACAACAGGGAGACTTACATTGCGTCTTCATCAAATAATTGATGAAGTAAATTGTTAAACACATGTATCAAGATAGCAACTTCGATCTGAATCCAAGACAAAAGGAAACACCTGGTATATTAACTATGTGGAAGATAAATATGCTTGAAGTTACTCCTGAACCACAACTCGGTAATAAGGAAGTAATATCTCTTATCAAAGCATACCTACTAGTTACATATCTGGAATAGTAACTCATCCATGTCACACGGAGGATAGGTAACCACTTACTAGCATAATAGGTAATCGCATAATAAAAGGTGACATTTTACACCCATCGATACGTCAACCCATGCATCAAAGCACAAAGTCCTAAAGAGCGCCACTCGTATAGGTTTGTAAGTGGGCCATTTTTCCCTTGTCCACTTCCCATTGCAAGTTATAGTAACAACTGCTTCATATGTGTCGTCATGCAATAATGAAAAAAAATGCTAAAATGTCAGTGTTCCGGAAAATTCCGGACCGGACAGAATGGGCGGCACTGTTCTAAAATGTTCATTGTTTCAGATAGGTTCCTTGTATTTCAGACTAATTCTATGTGTTCTGGACTAGTTCTTCGAGTTCCAAAGTAATTCAGGATTTTTTTAGAAATGAATTTTCAGGGTTTTACTAATCCTATTAATCACATATAATGATACAAATTTAAATAACAACCGCAAAAAAATCAAAAAACCAATTAATTCTGAAGAAAGCAGATACGATTGTACAAAAAACTACTAAAACCTTTTTTTAACGAATAATCTCATAAAATCAGATATACACATACCTAAAAATGTTGGAGTACTTCACTGCTAAAAGAAGTCATATTGAGAATTTGGAGTAGTCCACATGAGAGAGAATAAGTTCATGTTGAGGTCTGAAATAGTGTTATGTACAAAGGGAAAATGACTTACGAGGGTAACTACCTCTTATCCGTGTTCACATATTGACAACTTCTTCTTTTTTGTACATAATAAAGCAACTAACTTGTTTTAACTGTTTAAATTACACCAACATTAACGGCTAATACCTGTTTTAACCGGTAACTCAAAGGGAAAATGACTTAGGAGGGTAACTACATGTTATCCGTGTTCACATATTGGCAACTTCTTGTTTTTTGTACATAAGAAAGCAACTAACTTGTTTTAACTGTGTAACATCCCAAAAATCATAACCAAAAAATTTCGTTTGTAATTAAATACTAAAACCATAATTGTCAAACCATTAATTTAATACTCCGGCATCGGGCCTCGCCCAGCATCAAGCCCCGCCTGACATCGAGCCCCGGTCGGTATACAAATTTGTCTCTCTTAGGCCCCACCTGTCTCCGGACCCTGCCCGCTAAACACATACAATCATATAACATGCTAATACATAAAGAAACATACTCTACTGTATCCCTGTCCTAAGAAACATACTATGCTAATAATGAGATACGGAACTTCGTTCGTACTCAGCTAGTTCTAGCCAGGGCTTCAGCAGTGCAAGGTGAGTCTCCTTACTGTGTGAATGGGTCTAAGGCCATAATGCCAACCCATGTAGTCTATGAGTAGGAAGACCCTGGGGTTAGCCCTAGGCATTGTATGCTAGTATGTTATTCCAGACCAAGGTCTGATGTCGGGTGGGTGCCCATGGAATGTTTGCATGTTAGATTATACTTGTTGTTTGTGTATTACTTGTATGTGCCTAGTAGAGAGGTGAGTGTGGGCGAGATCCTGTATCTTATCACTAGTTGAGTACGGACGATGTTCCGTATCTCATTATTAGCAAAGTATGTTTCTTAGGACATGAATATAGTAGAGTATCTTTCTTTATGTGTTAGCATGTTATATGATTGTATGTGTTTAGTGGGCGGGGCCCGGAGACAGGCGGGGCCTAAGACAGACAGATTTGTATACCGAGCGGGGCCCGATGCCAGACGGGGCCTGATGCCGGGCAGTGCCCGAAGCCGGAGTATTAAATTAATTGTTTGACAATTATGCTTTTAGTATTAAATTAAAAACGAAATTTTTGGTCATGATTTTTGGGATGTTACATAGTTAAAACAACTTACTTGTTTGCTTATATATGAAAAATAAGAAGTTGCCAATATGTGAACACGGATAAGAGGTAGTTACCCTCCTAAGTCATTTTCCCTTTGAGTTACCGGTTAAAACAGGTATTAGCCGGTAATATTGGTGTAATTTAAACAGTTAAAACAAATTAGTTGTTTTATTATGTACAAAAAAGAAGAAGTTGTTAATATGTGAACACAGATAAGAGGTAGTTACCCTCCTAAGTCATTTTCCCTATGTACAAACTATCCGACTTGCTATATATATGAAGACCACGGTAACGAGTCAGATCATTAGTCCATTTTACCCGCTTTGTAATACGATTTTGGAATGTATCAATCTAAACCACATGGTCATTTATAAAAAATTAAGTTGTATTAAAAAAAATCTCAAAAAATAATTAGATTACTCGATTTCTCGATATTACGATATTTTATTTTTCTAATTAATATCTTGTACTTAGGCACGGACCTACCACGAGTTATGTATGATCTAGAAAGTGTATATCCGGGACCTGTATATTATGTAAAAGTTGGGAAACGATAGATTCTATAAATCATTGTTTTTGCCAATGAAAAGTGTGAAAATTTATAATTAAAGTTTTAATCGTAAAAAGTATATATTGTGGTGTGCTTTCGTTATCGTGTTAACCATTTTATGTATATTATAATAACATAAGGAGTAACTGCAGATTTGGTCCATAGTATTAGCAAAATTTAGGAGATTAACATTTTTTTTTCTTTGATAAATGATCTTGATAGTAATGTTTTATTGCAAATTTTTAGTTTAACATTTTTTTTCAAAAAAAACGTCTTTATGCATATGTTTATTTTTTTTAAATTTTTGATGCTTGGATTTTATGAAGGCTACGACTCTTAGGACTATCTTTTTGTGGACTGTGGTTATGATAAGGATGAGTTTTAGCAGGTGGTGTAATTGGAGGGCGTCTGTTCTCATAAATGGGTTACCTACTAAGGAGTTTCCGATTGAGAGGGTCTTCGACAAAGCGACCCCCTCTTGCTTTTCCTCTTTGTCTTAGCTACAGAGGGTTTTCATGTTTTTTTTTTTTTTGAACGGCAGAAATTTTATTAGAAAACTAGCAAAAAGCTAGAAAAAGTAAGTCATCACAACAAATTACAAGGTAAAAGATGATTATATACCCAAGAGGTCCAAACAATTTTAGCTTTTCTATGCCTATTGTAAATCCAAAAAAAAGTTTTATCTATCACCTCATCTAAAATAAAAGATTTCATTGGTTGAGCCATTCAAAAAATAACAGAATTCCGAAAATTCCATTAACGCTATAACGTAGTCAAAATGACTGCATCAAAGGTTTGACGTTGCCCTCTTTTTAAGGAAATTGAATCCGACCACGAAAGGAGATGATCAATAGAGCAAAGTTGAGGAATTTGGACCCCCCCCCCCCCACCAAATAGCAACACTGGTGCATATCTCTAGCAGCTGGCTACAACTGGCAAATAGGTGATCAATAGACTCAACGGTAATTGAACAAACATGGCATAAAATCGAATCCATAGTAATGCTTCGGAGAGAAAGATTCTCTCTAGTAGGAATACTTCGTAACTGAAATCTCCAAACGAAAATATTCACCTTAATTGGAACCTAATTATTCCATTGAGTTTCGCAACCACCCGTATACAACATACCACTATCCAAAAAAGCTTTGGTTGAAGAAACATAAAAGGTATCTGAAACATCAATAGTCCACTCTAAACGGTCCGGAATTGATTGAACATGAACATCCTGCATCAAGGAATTAAAAGCAACCCATTTAGTCTGCTCAATGCCCCCTCAAGGAGTCTGCCTGAGAAAATCAGAGTCCCATCCAAGTAACGCTCAATAACGAACCGATAGAGATTTATGAGTATGAAGAGTAAAAATCCTATGAAATGAAACATCCAGGGGAGCATCTCCCTTCCACACATCATGCCAAAAAGAGGTCACATTCCCATCACCAATCCTAATAGGGCAAAAAGACTGTAGATCTAGACCATAATTTTTTAGTTGGACCAAAATCCAAATGTTGGGCTGAAGATTATTTTGAAGATTGCGTCTTTTGGGCTCGATAGTATAAGTTATTTTGTATTCCGGTTTGGGTCTGTCCAACCGAGAGCCTTTTATGTTTTGTATATAAGTTAATGCTTGCATGCATATTAGGTTAACGATTTAGAGATTAACAAAATAGCGATTCATCTAGAGCAAAACAGGTTTCTTTAATCGTTCTTGTAACCTACCAATCCTCTACAGTTGATGTTCTTAATCGAGCTCTTCTGAGGATTTTGTTTAATCATTCGACTCGTTTGATTCAATCTTGTCTTGTTCTTATTATTGCGTTCTTACTGTTTTATATTCATATACTTGTTCAAGATCTAATCGATCTTCATATATTAAAGGTTATTTTTTAATCCCATCAATTGGTATCAGAGCGGGAGGCTGTGTAATAGATACACATCTTTTCTGTGAAAAAGATTTCCATTAGGGTTTTTCCGCAACTATCGATATTTATTGAGCCGTCATCTCATTATTGACGTATCTTGATATTTATTGTTTTGCCCTAATATGCTTTATTACAAGTCTGATCTTTGAACAGGTTTTTACGATCATAATGGACGCGACGCAATCAAACCCTATTAATATTTCCAACAGCATCGGTTCGACGACAAAGATTCCAATCTTATACACCCATGACTATGAAGTATGGGCGCATCACTTTGAAGACTACGTGATTGGATCGGAGGATAATGGGTACCTCATATGGGAAGCCATCATCAATGGACCGTTTTCTCATTCTGCAACGTCCAGAATCATTAAGACACAAAAGGAGTACAATGATCTGCTAAAGGACGTGAAGGATATTGCACAAGATGAAAAGGACAAATTCCAGTGCAATATTAAGGCGTTAAGGTTGATCAGATTCGCCCTTCAGTCCGACACATTCAGATTAGTCAGCTCATGCACGACAGCAAAGGAAGTTTGGGATAGACTTCGTGAACTGTATTCTATAGACGAGGATCTTGAACATTCTATCCAAACTTTGCTTTTATCTGAGTTTGGAGAATTCAGGCAAGGGGCCGAAGAAACGGTGACCCAGACGTTTGATCGCTTCAATCATCTTCTCAGCAAGATGATCAAACATGATATTGAAAGGTAGCTTATCGAACAGAAGGTTACTTTCTTGAATGGACTGAGGTCAGAATGGAGAGCAGTGGTTTCCACAGTCAAAGCCCATGAGCAGTTTAAATCATATTCTTTGGCGAAATTGGTGGGTATTCTAAAGTCCCAAGAGAAGATTGTGGCGCAAGAGAAGAACGTCGTTTCGAGTCTTGGTTCGTTGGCCCTCCTATCTAAAAGTAAAGCTGTGATGGAGGATGAAGACCTCAACTTGGAGGAATATGACCTCACGTCTGAGGATTATGCCATGATGGTGTCCAATCCTAAGAGGTTCATAAAGAAGAGATTCCCCAGCAACAAAAACCGAAACTGGCAGGGGAGTTACAGCTCTGAAAAGGTGAACAATGAACCGAAGGCTGAGGAGCCTAAGAAGGAACCGAAGGCGGATGGCGATTCCGGAGTAAGCTGTTTCTTAAGAAGATGGCTGAAAAAGATGATGGAAATGATGAGGAAGCTGTGTTGCAAAAGAGATTGGATGAGTTGAGAAAGAAGAAGTCTACCGCTAACCCTTCTATTAATGCTCTTATTGTGCAGGGTTCGGTTAATGATGACGAGTTCGGTAGCACAGAAGTTTGGTCTACCGACTCAGAAGACGATGAAGTGAGGAAGCCTACCCATGGAAAGGCTTATGTGGCTAAGGAGGAAAACAGTGGAGGAAGATGCTTCATGGTGACTGACATATCTCAAATGAGGGGATACAACACCGATGGTGGAAGCGATGGACCGAAGGTGCAGGAGGACATGTGCTTTACGGCCAAACCACTCAGCCAACAGTTCAATGAGCTCGATGAACTGATAAAGAAGGTACAATCTATTTTTATTTCATCTAAAGTACCACCATCCTCATATGAGAAAGAACTAAAAAACGTTAATACAAGAATTTCTCATCTAGATAGTAGCTTAACTCAAACTCGAGTCACCAATTCTAACCTAACTGATCAATTAAGCAGGGTGGCGTCGAAGAGTGAGGAGCGGAGAATGTGGATCGAGTTGAAGGAGTCTGAATTAGTTAAAGTTAAAGACGAAAACATTTACTTGCAAAGAGATAATTTAAAATTGTTAAAATAGCGGAATGTTTTTTGTTTAATTGCAAAACGTCTATATTCTAATATTACTCAGCTTCACCTAGACTGTGAAATAGGCCAAAAGATCCATCGCATGATTTTGCCCTTCCTAGAGTTTAAGGAGGATGAAATCGATGCCGAAGCCTACAATTGTGAGAGTGTGATATCGTCTGATGATATCAATCCGACCTATATGTATGGACTGGACAAAATTGAGTCCTTCATTAAATCCAAGGACCACAAGGACATGCTCAAAAATCTTTTGGATGAAAATGATAGACTTAAACTGAGAACCGAAACCATACAAAAATTTGACTCTTTAAACGCCAACGTAAGCTCAGAAAACAAAATTGATGTTGAAAATGCATCTGAGCTTAACGAGGACGACAACATGAGTGAAATTTCTGTAGAGGACACGGTTGACTGCTCAGAATTTGTTAAAAGCGAACCTGAAAACCACAAAAATCTTATTTCTGAAAATTCTGTGGAGTTCGCTCGATTGTCCCAACAAAAGTCCCCGAAATTAGCAGAGAAAGCAGTTGTGTATCAAAAGGTCAGGACCACTCCGAATCAAGTATACAAGGTAACTAGAGTAACCGAACATCAAACAGCTGAACTCACAGCTATTGTGAACGAAGACAATGCTGATGGCTGTGATGAGTACTTCTGGGAAGCTCCAATAGATAATGCAAACGAAACTGTTGTCTTATCTGAAAGAACCTCCTGGATGAGTAAAGGAAGATACATACCTGAACCCTTGAATAAGCCGGATAATTTCAATGAGCCTAGCACCAGTGATACGAAAGACATTCCTTAGGAAGATGAAAGTTCGACAAAAGAAGACGCTCCCTCTACTTCCTCAACTCAAACTGAAACTCCTTCAGACACTCCCTCTGCTCCCTCGGCTCAAAGTAAAATTCCTTCAGTTCAAAAGGAACCAGTCAAGGAGAAACCGAAAACGAAAGCTAATGTTCATCATCAACCAAAGCAGATGAGGAATAAGAAGAGAGAAAGGAACCAAAGATACAGGAAGAATCTCTCTGAAAGGAGACAATTCTGGCAATCCCAGAATGCATACTTCTCACATCAAGATAAGAATCTGAAGTATGAAAACAATCCTGTTGGAAAGCCTGAGAGTCACAATAACCGAAAGCCAAGGTTCGGTTCACAAGATAACACCAACCGAAAGCAAACGTTCGGTTCTGAGAAAGACTTCAACCGAAAGCCAAGGTTCGGTTCACAAGACGATTTCAACCGAAAGCAAAGGTTCGGTCCTGAAGTTAAAAGAGATCAAAACTCTAAGGTCTGTCCTTCAAATGATCAAAAGCAAAAGGATCACCTAGAGTCTGCAGCTAAGAACTTCTCTCCATCTAAACCCATTTCTTCCACTACTCCCAATTCTTCTACTGAACCAACTTCTTCTACTTCTTCTAATTCTTCTACTTCCACCAATTCATCTCCATCTTGCTCTAAAGCTAATTCTGTTCGTTCTCAAAAATCTCATCCATCCGCTGAACAAAAGGGCAAACAGAAGGTCAATGAATCTAAACCAGGGTCCAAACCGAACACATCCAATCCTAATAAGATAAAAGTGTTCACCATTAAAAAGAAAGATGAAACAACTCTCATAAAACGAACATATCTAGTTGACATCTCTCTTACTGTTCCTGTTCCCATGAAAAGCTCACGAGGACCCAAGAAACTTTGGGTTCCTAAATCTGCTTAATTTTTGCAGGTTATAAGTGACGAGCAGTTCGACGAAGAATGGTACGTCGATAGTGGCTGCTCACGTCACATGAAAGGGAGGAAAGAGGAGCTCAGGGAATATAGATCTCTTGCAAATGGTGGCAACGTCAAGTTTGGAAATAATTCTTTCGGCACCATAAAGGGATACGGGATGATAACAAATGGTGACTTTACTATAAGGAAGGTTGCCTATGTGGAAGGACTACAACACAACCTCATCAGTGTATCTCAGCTTGTTGGAGGTACAAGTCTCAAAGTCTCATTCGATGATGAAGGTTCTGAAATCACAGAGAAAAAGACAAAGAAAGTAATTCTCAAGTCAGAGCAAAAGGGTGAAATGTTTCCTCTAAACATGAAACCCATCAAAGGAAACCCAGCCATATGCCTGTTATCAAAAGCTCAATCCGACGAAAGCTGGTTGTGGCACCGAAGACTCTCTCATCTCAACTTTAAAGATATCAACCGACTTGTCACAGGAGGTCATGTTAGGGGTCTTCCATTGCTCAAGTTCGAAAGAGAGCATTTGTGTGCTGCATGCGAAATGGGGAAGCAGAGTCGTCAAAGTCACCCATCTGTAATCAACACAAAAGTTGTTGAACCCCTCAAATTACTTTATATCGATTTCTGTGGTCCTTCATCTATCGAAAGCATCGGTGGTAGCAAGTATATTCTTGTTATTATTGATGACTTTTCACGATTTACATGGGTGTTCTTTCTAAAGCTCAAATCTGAAGCCACTCAAAAGCTGAAAGTGTTTATCAAGCAAATTGAAGTACATCTCAAGAAGGTTGTTCGCAACATCAGGAGCGACAATGGTCTTGAATTCAAGAACAGGGAGTTTGAAGAGTTTCTTGCAGAAAAGGGAATTAGTCACAATTTCTCAGCTCCTTACACACCACAGCAGAACGGAATTGTCGAAAGACGAAACCGATCTCTGTGTGAAGCTACCCGAACTATGCTAAGTTTCGCTTCCTTACCTCTTTATTTTTGGGCTGATGCTATTTCTACTGCTTGTTTTACACAGAACAGGTCTTACCTCAACAAACGATTCACGCTCACACCATACGAGATTCTCAATAACAGAAAGCCTAATGTGAAATTTTTCCACGTGTTCGGCTCAAGGTGTTTCATCTTTAATTCTAAAGAACACCGCAACAAGTTCGACGTCAAAGCTGACGAGGGAATTTTTCTGGGATACTCGCTCACATCCAAGGCATACAGGGTCCTAAACAAGCGTTCGAGAAGGATGGAAGAGACATACTACGTGACCTTTGACGATAGCTATGTCAAAAAGCTACATGACAAAGAAGACACCGCTGGGGAAATCTTTCCTCAAACTGGCCAAGTCACAGTCTCGATCGCTAACTTATATGATAAATTTCTGGAACTCTTTGACAAACCAGAGAAAGCTTCTCTCTCAGAAGCAGGTGCAGCTGACAACAAAGTTGATCATATGAAGCGGATTGTCGAAGATGCTGCAAGAAGAATGCATGAAGGAGAATCGCCCACTGATGACTCTCCATCCAACAATGCTTCAGTCGAGGGGGAGCCAAGCTCTCATGACGAGGGGGAATCAAGCTCACAAGTCCAGGGGGAGCCAAGTTCTACAACTTCAACCGAAGGCCCTTCACCAACCGAAGGTGTCTCTCCAACCGAAGGTGCTTCAAAGTCTGAAAGTCCAGCACCACAAGAAACCCCTGAACCTCAAGTTACTCAAAGCTCATCAATTGAGGGGGAGCATGTTGATATGACGCTTGATTACGATAGCCAATCTGAACCAGAAAAAATGATCAATGCTGAACTAGATCCAACCTTTGATCCGAATTACCCTCCTCTTACAAAATGGACGAGAGATCATCCTATCTCTCAAGTAGTTGGTGATGTATCTGAAAAGGTTCTGACCCGATCACAACTGAAGGCCAAACAGACATCCTTATTTTCAAAGGTCGAGTTTTGTATGTTTAACTCATTCGTATCAAAAGTTGAACCGAAGACAGTTAACACTGCCCTCAATCACTCTGATTGGGTTCAAGCAATGCAAGACGAACTGAACGAATTTGAAAGGAACAAAGTCTGGCGCCTCATTCCAACTCCTCCAGATGCTTCGGTTGTTGGTCTCAAATGGGTTTTTAGGAACAAAATGGACAAGGAAGGTAATGTAATAAGGAACAAGGCTCGTCTGGTTGTAAAGGGATACTGTCAGGAGGAAGGGATAGATTATGAAGAGACGTTCGCTCCAGTAGCTAGGCTAGAATCTGTTAGAATATTTCTGGCTTATGCTGCTCACAAAAACTTTGAAGTTTTCCAAATGGACGTCAAGTGTGCATTTCTCAATGGAAAACTCGAAGAAACTGTGTATGTGGAGCAACCTCCTGGGTTCGTAAACGAAAAGTATCCAAATCATTGCTATATTCTGGATAAAGCTGTGTACGGCCTCAAACAAGCTCCGAGAGCCTGGTATGAAACGCTTACAAAATTTTTAAAGATGTCTAAATTTAAACAAGGTTCGGTTGACCCAACCTTCTTTCGCAAAAAGGAAGGTAACCACCTTATGATAGTTCAAATTTGTGTCGATGACATCATCTTTGGCTCCACGAATCCCAGCTTAACAGCTGAATTCAGAAAGTTGATGGAGACTAAGTTTGAAATGAGCTCAATGGGTCCTATTAACTTTTTTCTTGGTTTAAATATAAGACAGGGACCCGAAGGCATCTTTATTAATCAGGAAGCTTACACAAAGACTCTCCTAGCAAAGTTTGGCATGATGGGAGACTCCAAAGTCAAAGTCCCAATGGCATTCGGCACCAAGCTTACCCCATCTCTAGACAAACCGGCTGTTGATATCACGCTCTATCGTCAAATGATAGGATCACTAATGTATCTAACTACTAGCATGCCTGATATCATGTTTTCTGTGTGTTATTGTGCTCGATTTCAGGCAAACCCACGCGAACGTCACATGCTTGCAGTGAAGAACATCTTACGCTATCTCAAGCGTATCACCTCCTTAGGTCTATGGTATCCATCCAACTCAGGCTTCTTCGTTCAAGCCTATTCTGATGCTGACCTTGGAGGATGTGGACTCGACAGAAAAAGCACAACTGGTGGCTGTCAATTCCTTGACGGGAAGTTGGTCAGCTGGCAATCCAAGAAACAAACGTGTGTGTCGTTATCTACTGTCGAAGCGGAATACATTGCCGCTGCATCCTGCACATCACAAGTGATTTGGATCCAGAGTCAACTTCGCGACTATGGACTCAATATGAAGAAGATCCCACTATATTGTGACTCTGAAAGTGCAATTAGGATCTGTCATAACCCAGTGCAACACTCTAAAACCAAACACATAGCACTGAGGTATCACTTCATCAAAGATCACGTGGAAGATGGAAATGTCGAAGTTCACTTCGTAAGAACCACTGATCAACTGGCTGACGTCTTTACCAAAGCTCTTCCTGAAGCATCATTCAATAAAATATTGCAAGGGCTAGGTATGATGGAATCAGAGTCAGTACCTCACACTACCTCTCCACCTCAAACGTAAGAAGCGAAACCAACCGAACGTTCGGGTTCGGTTAAACCATCTGACTCGCTCATCACTTCAAAGGTAGTTTTTCTCTGTTGTATATTTCTTGTACAAAATTGTTTTTCTCTGTGTAAAAGGTTTTTCCGTATTGCATGTCTAAACTCCTTGGTTTCTTAAAATTTTCCAAAACCGAAACCTACCGAAGGTTCGGGTTCGGTTTTTCAAAATTTGGTTGAACCGAAACCAACCGAAGGTTCGGGTTCGGTTTTTCAAAATTTTCCTGAACCGAAACCAACCGAACGCTCGGGTTCGGTTTTTCAAAATTTTCTGGAACCGAGACCAACCGAACGTTCGGGTTCGGTTTTTCAATTTTTTTTCCAAAGTTTTTTTAAGTCTTATTATTTTTTTTCTACTTATTTTTTTTAACTTCTTTTATTTTTTTTTATTTTATTTCTTTTATAAATCTCAAAAACCCAAAAATATTTTTCTCTTTTACTTTTTCTTGTGTGTTTGTTTGTTTATGGGGATATAATTGATGAATTACGTAAGTGTCCCTAGAAGCATGCTGTTGTATGCGTCCCAAGACTCATAAGATTTTGAATAATAGCCTTCATGACCTGGTATACACAAACCTTGTCTTCCCAATAAGGCTAACACATTTATTCTAATCGTGAGCTACCTCACTCTCTTCTCACATGAGTTAAGAGTTTCCTGCTTGGTCCTTATTTTCGCAGCAGAGGTACTATGTTTTCTTACACCATCCTCATTACACTTCTCCATTACATTCGGTTCATCATCGTAACCCTTGAGACTCTCAGAAATTACCACTGGGGTTTATGGTTACAAAACATCTGTGTTTATGATCTTAGTTTCGTGTCACTACGAGCTGAGTGAAACCCAAAATTCAACACCAAAGAATTGACGGTGAACAATTAATTTGCTCAAGCTTTCACCAAAGAATTAACGAATGTACCCTCATGAAATCTCAATTCTCTTTTGCGTGATTCCTATGAAATTGTTAAACCCCATAACATTTCTTCCCTTGGGATCCAATTTTTAATTTTTTTTTGAGATTTTATATTTATCCAAGCCACTTTAAAATAAAAAAAAAAATTCCTACCTACTTGTTCAACAGACTACACCGGTCTCACAAGTACTTTGTTCACTTTCTTTCTTATTTCAAGATTAGAATAGCTGAATCAAAGCGAACGCCACCCTTATTTAGCCTAATTAAAAGAAGCCTTTCAACATTTATTAATAAATATTTGATCGTAATTCAACGGGAATCCACATTAACACTTTAAGGTCTCTCTTGACCTTGAAGGAAAAGATTTGTGCCCGGGATCATCAGTTTCGTGTCATTACTGACATCACAGAAAATCCCTAAAAGAGTTGCTTTATTTCTTTTTCTTTTACACTCTTTGCACGAAAATCCTTGATTTTCCAAGATTCCGTTACTAATTATTTACAGGTTGTATTATTACTTGGTGGTTCATTATGGAGTTGTGGTCAAAATCAATCCACGTGGGCATTTACTTCAAAACATGCCGTTCAAAAGGATAAGAAGAAAGGATGCTGACTCGGCGGAAGTTAAAGGGATTAAAATTCAAACGACGGTAAAAAGGGGCGCGTGTGAATTTGAAACGGCCCTGCTTTTACTGACATTGTGGACGTGTGTGCGACATCCAAGCGTCATCATTCTGGCATTAAAGGCGCGTGAGGAATTGGAACGGTTTTCTCTCTGAAACGGCGCTTGTTGGGCTACGTGATCCTAGGAATCTGAAACTCTCTCTCCTACGTGCTCATCGCACGCCTCAACTGTCATCCATCTATCATTAAGGAAACCTTTTCGTATTTCCATAGAAGATTTGAAACGATTTTCCTCTCTCCTATCACCCACTATAAAAGGCCGTCTACCATACCTTTTACCTCTTTACTGCCTCCGAAATTTCCAAAGAACAAATACTCCCAAACAGCTCTCCTGTTCATCATCTTCTCCAAACCTTCAACAATGGCTGAATCTTCTTCTGTTCATGCTACTTCACAAATCCTCCCCATCCGCCCTCAGCAATGTCTGGTGATTGACCTTAACCCACTGGCGTACGACTCCTACATGTCGCCGGTCATAGAATGTTTGAAGTACTCCCAACTTGCTCCAGCACTCTCAAGAATTGAATCTGTGCCAATGGTGGCCCTATCGCAGGTTTATGTGACTGCTTACTACGACAAGGCATTCGACCGGGTGTTCTTCGAAATTGCAGAACACAAGACTTCCATTTCTCGCCCACGTTTCTGCACCATGCTTGGGTTTGCTGCTGACCCATCGAGAATTAACCCATAGACGATTCCGGTTGGCTTTCTGTATAACATGTTTTACAACATGGGATACACAGAGGTTCTCACCTCTGTCGCTAAGTTTAAAAAAATCTTGCCTGCCGCCACAATGGAATGGCCTATTTACAGTCCTTTTCAAGGGCTTGTCGGAAAGGAGCTCAGGATCCGACGGTGCAAGTCGTCTCTTCCTGTCAGTAATGTACGGGGTCTACAACGGGATTAACCTGGACTATGGGTTGGTCCTATGGCAACAGCTCATCCAGAGCCTTTCTTCATCATCCCGACACTCTGAGGTGTCGTTGGCACGGTTCTGGATTCTGATTACACGATGGGCCATGGATAAGTTTAACGTTCCCACTGCTGACGGTGCATCGATGTCTTCTGTTGGTACGTTCCATACCAAGAAGATCATCGTCTCAGATGCATCGAAATTTTCCTTCATTGGCTCCATCCCGGAGACAATGTATGCAGACGTGCCCTCTGACAGCAGATTGATTCGGACGATCAAGGAGTTTAGGCCAACTGGTCCTAGGGAACTGACACCGGATATGCTCAGGTCTATCTATGATGCTGATAAACCGACGAACAGGGGCAAAAAGACTGAAAAAGGGAAGCAAGCGTCCAAAGCTCCAAAGGGACCTTCTCCCAAAAAGAGGAAACAAACGAAGGCTGCACAGTCCCCACAGCCGAAGAGGAGGAAGACACAACCGAAGCGCAAGCTTGTTATTCCCTCTTCTTCAAGCGATTCTGAGGGAGGGAGTTCAGATTCTGAAGGTTCTCAAGGAGACGAATCTCCTCAACGAGGCAACACACCACCTCGGTCCCCTACCCCAGAAATGGAACTTCATAATTCCCCAGTTCCTTCCCCTCCTCCAACCATTTCTACTTCCATTTCGACCATAATCCCCAACACCACTGTTCCACCAACATCTTTCTCTATACCACCACCCATTTTCACAACCGCAACCGAAAGACCACCAGTTACCGAAACCCCACCTGTAACCGAACCACCACAAACTGAAACCCATACAACCGAACCTACCCATACTCAACCACCACCCGAAACTAATCCCACACCCACTCAACCTGAACCTACAAAACCCACAACACCCCCAGCTTCACCACCCCCTCCATCTCCAGAAGATGCCTCTGATGGCGAAAACCCATACCTTGGTGGTGAACACATGAACTTCGATTCGGTCTACTATAGTCCGTTTCAAGTTCAGAGTGATGAGGAGGATGATGCTCCAGTGACAAAGAAGCATCTCAAAGAGCTCAATGAGAAAGTTGACCTACTTCTCGCCTCCTCTTCCAACCAGCAGTCCTCTCTTTCTGAAGCTGCCCTTCAGAAAATTGTTGACGCCTTCTCCAGGGCTCAACATGATTCGGTGGCCTCAGCAACTGCTGCGATTGATGCCTCCACCAGAGCCTGTGAGGCTGCGACCGAAAAAGTCGATAAACTATTCTCCGACGCTTCTGTCCTGCTGAAGTCCTTGCAGGAAAGCGCCGACGCCACCAAGACAACTTTGGAACCGATTGTTCAGCAATTGGCCAAGTTCGTCTCAACGGAGTTGACTTCGTTCGCTACCCTACGCCAAAATATAAGCGACGACAACTCGGCACTTCGTGCTTCCATCGATGCCCGCCTAGCTAAGCTACAAGAGGATCTTGCAGCTGAGAATTCTTTGATGGACGTTCTGGCGAGTAAAACAACCGCCCTAAAGGTCAAGAGCACGCAACTATCCAACTCCCAAGAACAACTGGAAGCTCTTCGATCCGAACGGGAGGTGATCAAAACGTGTGTTTCGGATGTCCACGCCGCATTATCCAACATCCTGGAAGCACACGATCCCATTCTAAACCATTCGGTGAGGCGTACCCTCGCTGAAAAACTCTCTCCGGCCATGGACCTTCTCAGCAAAATCGAAGGCCTACCGAGTTTCGTGTCCATTCCGAAACAAGGGGGAGATGAGAAGACTGGATCGAAACCACCTCCTTCCTCCAAAGCTACTCACACAACCGAACCACCTCCGACTGGTCATGCTTCGGGTTCAGGTGTGAAGAACAAGGGCAAAAACATAGCTGAGGAAGAAGATGAAGATGAAGATAAGGAGACCATTGCTGACATGTTGAAACGAAAGAACAGTCGCAATGCTGACGATGATGCCAGTCGTGTGGCGCGAGAGGCTGAAGAAGCCGAACGCAAGCAAAAGGAAGCCCACGATCTCCTTGAGAGCCGAAAGACTCTCTTCCCTGCCTGGACCAGGGAGCGTATGATTAAAGAGGCCATAGAAACTCCCAGCATATTATGGCTCGAGCCGGTTATATCATTCGACTGCAACAACACTGTCGATTCGCAGTTTGATATGCCGCTGACTCGAAAGGCGTTCATCTTCCACGCCTTCTCTAACATATTTGAAGTCCCTCACCCAAACGCTGAGCTTGACAGGGAGCTCATTGACTTCTATCTGGCGGCGGCTCGTCCTCAATACCTTACCTGGAGCGCCCAGAAGATTGTGAACGTTTGGGTGCTGAAGCCTTATGTCGTAGGGAGGTTCACAAACGTTAAGTTCTAGCTCATTCGAGGATCTGCAAGAACTGCTCATCTTATCTCCCTGGCAGATCTACCGAATCTAAATCCTCATGATTGGATTGTCCTGTATAATATCCTTTTGACTGATGAAGCCGAATATGGTACCATCATAGACCATGTCAAAAGGATGTTAGCCTGCTACATCATGGAGGTTGCCCTAATGGATCAGGAGGTCGCCACAGTCTTCAAGAAGAAACCGAAGATAGCTCCTGTGGGATCGGCCAGTGATCTCAACCAAATGAAAATGGGCAAGATCGACCCGAGACGCAACTCGGTTATGTTCACTAGAGCGCAAGGATAGAAATGTCTCTTCGTTTTAGCTGACAAACACCTTTACACCACAGCTTGTTTGGAGCATGTGTTATCGATTATCAAACGGTGTAAAGAGAACTCGGCTGATGACATCAAGTACTTCAACGACATGATCAATTGGTACATCCGTTTTAGACAGACCATTCTCTCCATAACCAAATGTCTGTTTAGCACCGTGAAGAAGAAGGTACCTGCTTCAGCTGCTGGCCCAAGTAACAAGTGAAGGTCTCGCTCCAAATTGACGCAAAGGGGAGATTGTTGGGCTGAAGATTATTTTGAAGATTGCGTCTTTTGGGCTCGATAGTATAAGTTATTTTGTATTCCGGTTTGGGCCTGTCCAACTGAGAGCCTTTTATGTTTTGTATATAAGTTAATGCTTGCATGCATATTAGGTTAACGATTTAGAGATTAACAAAATAGCGATTCATCTAGAGCAAAACAGGTTTCTTTAATCGTTCTTGTAACCTACCAATCCTCTACAGTTGATGTTCTTAATCGAGCTCTTCTGAGGATTTTGTTTAATCATTCGACTCGTTTGATTCAATCTTGTCTTGTTCTTATTATTGCGTTCTTACTGTTTTATATTCATATACTTGTTCAAGATCTAATCGATCTTCATACATTAAAGGTTATTTTTTAATCCCATCACCAAATAATATCATTCCATGGACCTATCAACCCTTTCCTCGGGGAAAGAGAGCTACAACCACCATCAGACATATAAAGAGCTTTGACGACTTTAAACAAGATCAAATCCGGATTATGAAAGAATCTCCAGTCCCCTCTAAAAAGTAAAGATCGGTTGAAGGAAAATGGATTGCTAATTACACCCCCCCCCCCCCGCCCCCTTCCTTTTTTATGAGCTAAAACTCTATCCCAGCGAACCCAATGCATGCATCTCTCTTCCAAATCAGCACCCCAAAAAAACATGGCCCGAAGAGACTCCAAGGTGTTAACAATAGAGATTGGAACCATCAAGATAGACATCAAATAACTGTCAAGACTTCCAAGAACTGACTTGATCAAGGATAGGCAACCTCCAGACAAGAGGGATTTCGCTTTCCAACCCGAAATATTAGAGCAAATAAAAGGACAAAAATATGGAGCGCACCCCACCTTACGAGCCGCCGCCTCTACCTGAGCAAAAGAAACCCCCACTCTAATCAACTTGCTTTTTTTACAAATTGATTTTGATATCCGAAACTAAATAAAAACACCGCAGGATACGAATGATACGGGAAACATTTTATGGGTCTTATTTAGACATCAGACCGAGATATCAATCCCACTGATAGAGTTTGTGGAGCTTCAGTTGGTAATGAGAGTTTGAAGGTTTCACACCTTTTTATGCGTATGATGTTGTTTTCTTGTGTAATTGGTGTTTGGAAAATGGTCATAGTATTGTTCGAATTCTTAAGGTATTTCAACCGGCGTCTGGTCTTATGATTAACTTAATTAAAACTAAGTTAATTAGGGATGGCATCGAATTTGATGTGGTGCCACAGTGTGCTCAAATTTATGGGTATGTGCTAGGAAGTTTCGGAATCTACTACATGTTCGCTTTTAATGCTCCAAATTTTGATTTAAAAGTTTTGGAGGCGATTCAAACTAGGTTTTTTTTAGGGGTGCTAGTATAGGGGATCGAAAAATTTAATGGGTTGCTTGGAAAAAAATCTTGCGCAACAAGGACTCTATAGTTTTGGGGATCGGAAGCGTATTTTCTCTTCATAGAGCTCTTATTTTCTAATGATGGTGGCGTTTTCATGATGAACAAGATAGCTTGTGGTCTTTGTTATCAAAGTTGCTCATGGTGGTGATCCTCGGCTTCTTTTATAGGATAAAGGTAGTAGTATCTGGATCTCAATCTCACATGCTATTGATCATCTTTCTAGTCTTGGAGTAGATTTTAAAATGTTTACATACTTATATATATATATATATATATATATATATATATATATATATATATATATTATTAGAGACCGACTCAAGTCTCACAGTTAGATAAGGATTGTATTTAATATTTATTATTATCTATTCCTAAAATAGTGGCTGTATGTTTCCTTGTAATTCTTCCCCTATATAAAGGGTTATAATAATCAATACAGGGGATCGATTTTCCTTCAATCCTAATCTACTTTCATGGTATCAGAGCTACGGTTCTGAAACCCTAACAACACCCGTTAATTTTCTTTTTCTCTGCTACCTTTGACATATTTTTTTACACTGTCACCTCAATGGGAGATAAACCAGTATCTTCCAACTCCAAGACTCATACTGCCTTGCACCCGGCTTACACAGTCACAAATATCCAAACCAAGGTTCGCACTCTTGACGAATCTAAAGTTACATACTCGGCTTGGACAAAATTGTTCACGCTTCACGCCATTGCATATAAAGTTGCTGATCACATCGATGGCACGAAGCCATCGGAGGAGACAGACGAAGGCTACACCCAATGGAAAGAAATCGATGCACTAGTTCTACAGTGGATCTATGCCACTGTTTCAGATGAGGTTCTTAGCAGAATGCTAGACATCAAAACGGCCGCCCGTGCGGCTTGGCTCCGGATTCAAAAGATTTACCACAGTAACAAAGGAACAAGGGCGACGGCCCTTAAAGGAGAGTTCTGCAATCTTACCCTCAGTACCTGTTCGTCTATGGACATTATTGTCAACGACTTTCTGATCTTGCTGAACAACTCGGAGACATTGATACTCCCGTATCTAAATCTCGGCTTATCCTTCAACTTGTTCGAGGCCTACCCCCGAGTTCGACACCGTCGCATCCTTTATCAAGCAAAGATCGGATATTAGTTGGGATACCGCACGTAACATGATTCAGTTAGAGCAACAACGTGTGGCTGCCCGGAAAAACCCAACTCAATCAGTTCTTATCGCGCCTCAAGACAATCGTTCCGCTGCTCCACCACACAACACTGGTCCTCGTCAACAACCCTATCATCACAATTCTTCTCGAGGACGGGGTGGCAGTTTTCGTGGTCGAGGCCGCTCCAGCAGAGGTCGAGGTCGTGGCTACTCGTAGCAACAGTGTAATGCTCCTCATCAGCAATGGCAATCGCATCAGTGGGGACATCAATCACGGACACCACTTCCTTCACCCTACCTGACCCAACCCAATTATTCAGCCCCATATCACTACCCCACTTACTTGCCTCAACAGGGAGCTGCACAACGATCCTCCCCATCAGCCCAATTTGCTCACCGGTCTACTCCTACTCATGAAGTTGTTCCAACAACTGATTTTGGAGGTTATAATGTTTTTAATCCCAATGATTTATCTCAGGCTCTCCAACAAGTTCATTTGAATAATCATGACCCCCAATGGTATATGGACTCTGGAGCATCTTCTCATCTTACTAGAGATCAAGGTAAAATCACTACACCTTTGTTTTCTTCTCTTGTTAACTCTATTTTTGTTAGAGATGGCAAGACAATTCCAATTCATGGGTCTGGCAATTCAACCCAAAAATTACAAAACCAAACCTACCGCCTAAATAATATTCTTTTCACACCCAACATTATCAAAAATTTATTATCCGTTCGCAAGTTTACTATTGACAATAATACATCCGTTGAATTTGATCCTTTTGGATTTTCCGTGAAGGATCTCAAGAGTGGAGTCCTGCTGTCCCGCCACAATAGCTCTGGAGAACTCTACCCCTTCACATCACCACCCATCGCTTCAACTTGTCTCTCTACTACTACCGATCAGTGGCACAACCGGCTAGGCCACCCTGGCGAGACGATTTTGGATTTACTTCGTACTCGTTTTTCAATCCATTGTAATAAGGCTACAGTCAAGTATTTTTGTCACTCGTTTCAACTTTCTAAGCACACACGTTTACCATTTTATGATTCTCACTCGGTTACCCTTGCACCTTTTGATTTAATACATTGTGATTTGTGGACTTCTCCAATTTTGAGTAAATCCGGTTACAAATACTATATGATCTTGATCGATAATTTCACTCATTATGTATGGGTGTACCCATTAAAATATAAATAATAAACTTTTACCAGTTTTTCCAAATTTCATCGTCTTATTTCAACCCAAATTAATCGTAATATCAAAACCTTTCAATGTGATCTAGGTGGAGAATTTGATAATCGTAACTTCAAAACTTTTGCTGCAACCCACGGCCTTACCTTTCGCTTTTCTTGTCCCCAAACCTCCCAACAAAATGGTCGGGCCGAACGGATGCTTCGTCGCTTAAACGACATCATCCGCACTCTTATGACTCATGCCCATTTACCCCCTCAATTTTGGGTAGAGTCTTTACACAACGCCACTTATCTTCACAACATATTACCCACCAAACGCCTACAATTTTCCACCCCCACCTTTGCTCTATTTGGCCGACATCCTACATATGATCATCTACGTGTGTTTGGTTGCACGTGCTACCCAAACTTGTCTGCTACCCAACCAAATAAACTCCACCCTTGTTCCACCAAATACATCTTTCTTGGATACCCAGAAAACTTTAAAGGATACCGTTGTTACAACCCATCCTCCGACAAAGTCTATCTATCACGCCATGTTACTTTTGACGAAAACTCGTTTCCTTTCTCTGACTCCACACCCACCGTTCTTGACACCTATCAATTTCTCGATGATCCTTCTCCAATAATAATTCAGACCCAAACCACTACTTTAACACACCCAATCCATAACCCCATACCTCCTTCTACTCCGTCACTAAAATCCACCATGAATTCTACTCCTTCCCAACAACCAACATCCCCACCTACAATCACCTACACTCGACGTCATAAACCCACTCAGACTACGCATCCCTTTGCACCATCCCAACTGCATTCGGCCACCCATACCAATCCCACCCCACCTACACCCTCCATTCACCACATGCAAACACGTTTAAAAACCGCTTCCACCAAACCAGTCACTCGCCTCAATCTTCATGTATCCACCAACCCAAACAACTTATCTCCCTTACCCACCTCTTACAACTAAGCCTCCACAGACCCTAATTGGAAACTTGCCATGGAAAATGAATTTAGAGCTTTACAGGAAAATAAAAAATGGGAGCTTGTGCCTCGCCCCACCGATCGACCCGTCATACGGTGCATGTGGCTCTACCGCCATAAATTTAGATCTGATGGAACTCTTGACAGGTACAAGGCCCGGTTGGTTGTCAATGGTAAATCACAAACCGTGGGGGTAGATTGCTCGGAAACCTTTAGTCCAGTTGTTAAGCCGACCACTATACGGACTGTGCTCAGTCTCTCGGTATCCAACTCATGGCCCATACATCAATTAGATGTTAAGAACGCATTTTTACATGGCGATCTTAACGAAACAGTATATATGCATCAACCTACGGGTTTTATTGATCCTCGGTTTCCTAAGCACGTGTGCCTTTTAAAGAGATCATTATACGGGCTCAAACAAGCACCCATGGCATGGTACAACAGATTCGCTACTTACATTTTATCTCATGGTTTTCAGCGTAGTACGTGTGATACATCGCTTTTCATCTATCACCATGGTGATAAACGGGCTTATCTTTTACTCTACGTTGATGATATTATTCTTACCGCTTAAGATTCTATCCTACTTCGGGATATCATTACCACTTTATCTGCCAAATTTGTTATGACTGACTTAGGGCCTTACATCATTTTCTTGGTATTTCAGCTACTCGAGACAATAAAGGTCTATTTCTGTCTCAGGCCACATATGCCCGAGAAATCCTTCAACACGCCAGCATGACTAATGCAAAGTTGTGTGCTACGCCGGTGGACACATCCACCAAACTTGGTGCTAACGTAGGAGATCTTCTTCCCGAAGCCAACTTATATCGGGCACTTGCAAGGGCTCTCCAATATCTTACTTTCACTAGGCCCGACATCACCTATGTCGTACAACAAGTGTGCCTATTCATGCACGCCTCACGGGAGCCCCATTTTCAGTTTCTTAAACGTATTTTACGTTATTTAGTTGGGTCACTTGACTATGGCTTACAAATTATTTCATCACCCGCTCATTCACTGATTGCTTATTCGGCTGCGGACTGGGGCGGTTGCCCGAATTCGCGACGCTCAACCTCCGGGTATTGTGTATTTTTGGGGAATAATTTAATTTCGTGGTCATCAAAACGACAGCCGACCGTCTCTCGTTCAAGTGCCGAGGTAGAATATCGGGGAGTGGCTAATTGCGTTGCTGAAACTAGGTGGCTCCGTAACCTATTGCTCGAGTTATATGTTCCCCTGAAGACGGCTACCATCATATTTTGTGACAATGTCTCTGCCGTCTACCTATCCGATAATCCGGTTCAACATCAACGGACGAAACACATCGAAATCGACATTCACTTTGTTTGGGAAAAGGATTGGCTAGGTCAAATCCGGGTGCTACACGTTCCTTCTACTTTACAATATGCAAACATTTTCACAAACGGATTGCCTCGACAGCTTTATCAAGATTTTCGTTCCAGTTTGAGTGTTCGTTTACCTACCTCTCAAACCGGAAGAATATTAGAGTTCGACTCAAGTCTCACAGTTAGATAAGGATTGTATTTAATATTTATTATTATCTATTCCTAAAATAGTGGTTGTATGTTTCCTTGTAATTCTTCCCCTATATAAAGGGTTATAATAATCAATACAGGGGATCGATTTTCCTTCAATCCTAATCTACTTTCATATATATATATATATATATATATATATATATATATATATATATATATATATATATAATATAAAAACACTAATTCCTTTAGAATGTAAGGAAAGTGGAGTTAGGAGGATTTTTGATTGATTTATGAGGATATTTTTTTTGGATTTACGAGGAATTTTGGATGATTTTAGAAAATGTAAGAAAACATTGATTTTCCATACCACCCACTAACTCTATAAATAATAAACAATAATGAGAGTTATAGGGATATATAGGTTTTGGATTACTAACATTTTTAATGCTTTGGCTATAGGTTTAAGATTCAAGTTCTTTTCGCGTCCATGGTGTTGATGTTGAAGCCAGAAAGGAAGAAAAAAATATATTTTATAAATATCATTTTTTTCACCGATGGCTAGAAAGAAATTCTACATCTATAGTATACTTACATAATTCACACCACACTATTATAAAAAAAATTAAAAAATAAAAAAGATTAAAAAAATAAAATTATATTTGAATTTAGATTTAACCTCAAATGATTTGCTACTGGAAATATCTTTTTTATGAGTTTTGCTATAATTTCAAGGAATATCTATTCTATGAGTTTAGTTATAATTTCAAATGATTTTTTTTTCGTAATTAATATTCCCAAAAGGGGTGACACTTGACAATAAGATAGGACTTGGAGAGGAAAAAAATTGTCAAAATAAGCAACCAACTGAGCAAGTCATGAGCATATAACATATAATTATTATGACCATATTTAAGAAAAGTTAATATGGTCATCAAATTCCAATAAGTATCTACAATTTAATCAGGGATGATTAACAAAACATAGATCCATATGTTATCTTAATTTTTCTAGATTACCAAAAATATCGTTCATGGGTCGTGCTTAGCACGGACCTAAGATATATATATATATATATATATATATATATATATATATATATATATATATATATATATATATATATATATATATATAACCTTTTTCCATCCATAATAATTACAAAATCAATGTTTTAAAAAACCTTATGGTGTTTCCACCAAATGGAATAACTTCGTACCCATTAAGTTGACTATTCTCATGTGGCATTTAAGTTGAAATAAAATCCCAACTCAGCTAAATCTAGGTAAATGTATGGATTTGGCGTTAGTCTTATGCCATGTTTTTTCTGTTTTTGCTGAGTCCTACCAACACTTGTTTTCTACTTGCTTGCTTCTTATACCTTCATGGAGTACAATTGCTACGTGGTGGGAGGTTGATCTTCCTTATCAGTTATCAAGTTCATAGTTTGATTACTTAGTCGAATGGAATTGTGTTGAATTCTGAGAACTGTTTGTTGTTTGACATGGTTGAAATCACCACCTTTGGACTTTGTGAAGTCACATGAAAAATCTTATTTTGAAACCGAAAAGCCAAAAAGAGATTCTCTTTTTGATCATATGGTGTCTAATTCCTTTTTTTCAAGGTTCTAAAAAGCTCGCCATGGCTCCGTCATGGCACGTCATGACTCCAAGGCTTGCACCTGCCGCCAAGCTTTGCCAAAACGCCGTCTTAACTCATATATGTGTATAAAAATACATAATATTTGAAAATACATATAAAAATATTAATTATATAGAAAATTGCCGCCTTAAGTCACGCCTTACAAACCCCTTGATTCGCCAAGGCTCGGAAAAGCTTGAGGCTTGACATTGCCGCTAAGTCACACCTTACATTATTTAGAACCTTGCTTTTATTAGTAATAGAAGGAAAAAGAATAGTTTGGTACTTTAGTCCTAATATAGTTACCAGTAGTTTTTGTAGCTCCTTGCTAGTGATTTTTTTAAAAATATATGCCATTTTTCTAAAAGTCATGTTTTTCGAATAATTTTTTTAAATAAAATTAAAAAAAAAACCTTATATATTGATTTTTTGGGATTAAGTATATTTATTTTTCTTAAAATGACCTTTCACTTTTTCATTTTCTTTAGAAATAGCCTCCGGGGAACTCATAACTTTTTTTTCAAAAAAAAAAAAGAACAAAAAAACTCTACTTTGACCAAAAAAAAAAAAAAAAAAAAACAAAACAAAAAAAAACAAAAAAAAAAATAATAATTGGAGAAAAAATACTACTAAAAGTGACAAATTAAAAAATAAAATATCTCTTTGAAAAGAATAGATAAATACTTGTTAACGTTCAATAAGGAATATATATATATATATATATATATATATATATATATATATATATATATATATATATATATATATATATATATATATATATATATATATATATATATATAACCTTTTTCCATCCATAATAATTACAAAATCAATGTTTTAAAAAACCGGTTTGAACCGGGCGGTCGAACCGGAACTGGGAATTGGGAGAGGCAGCGATTCAACTATCACTGAATTTACATTGATTTTTGAACCAGATTGAATCGACGGATTTTTAGAAAACATTGGTTGAACCGGTCAAAATAAACCGGTTGAACCAAAAAAAAAAAAACACATGAAAAAGAACAATTTAAATAATAAACCTTGGTGATTTTTTTTATATCTATTTAGTTTTCTCTAAATAAAATATATGAATGTTATAAAGTTTTTTGATGTGTTTGTATTTATTTAAAACTATATTTTTTTACGGTATTATACTTTATTTTCTTTTTGACGTATATAGATTGATGTAAAACACTAAAACTTAAGGTTATGTGTTATTTTAATGTATTTGGATTCATCTACAACTTATTTTGATGTGTATTTTTAATGTTTGAATTTGTAAACATCAAATTCATGATTTATATATGTATGTATGTGTAAGAAAATAGGAAAAATATTAAAACTATAGAAACCGGTTGACCCGGCGGTCGAACCGAGACCGGTCACCATACTTGTTCAACTAAAAAACCGATTTTTAAAATATTAAAAAAAATAATAATAAATACAAAATGGGTCAAGCGTACCAACCCTCCCAGAGCTTAGCCTCCTCATCCTTCTTTTTTCCACTTCCACCATCGACCTCCGCCACCCTTCCATCGACAACCTCTACCTCCATTCCGTCGGCTTATGATCACATATGTTTCTTTTTGGTACGTGTTTCGATATTATGATTTTATCTTGAATTTCATAAAATCTTTATACATTGATCCTTGACTCAGGAAATCAATTTTTCGATTTTATGAATTTTTCAAAGAATTGGAAGTTGGTATTTTTTCTTAGTATTTTTTAGTTTTTTTTATTTCCGTGAGTTTTCAAGATTTTTCAATTGCGTTAAACACTCGTGAGCTTGATTTTTCAAGAATACATCATATTTCATCTATAGAAAGCAATTTCAGCACTCCCATGCCCGTCTACAAATCTTCTAGTCTATATTTTACCTTCTATGTAGGTTGATTCATGGTTAAATGGTGGAGAATATTATCCTTTATAGAGAAATTTGTAGAATAGGGGGGGGGGGGATGAGGGTTCTTGATGTGAAAATCAAAAACATTTTTGTGCTTTAATTAAATAAATAAGGACCATTTACCTAAGGTTGGAGACGACAATAGAAAGTGAAAAGGATCGTTGAGAGAGACAAGATCTTTAATTAACCAAGATAGGTGATGAGGGAGACGTCACCATCATGCTTAAAACAGACAAAGGTAAGAGTCGAGGCCTCTATTTTCATGAGGGATTTGATTTTCAATAAGCAGGGTTGAAGCTACAATATATCAAGTTGGGTCTTAGGACCCATCAAACTTTTAAATTTTATTTAGGAAAATTGTAAGACCTATCTTGAAAAAAATAGAACATACCTTATATTATTGGATCAGATAAGAAAAAAAAATAATGTGCGTTTAAACTTAAATTTGCAAAGCAAATGATTAAATTTATCAAAATCTATCATATATTAGAGATTAAGAAAAAGAGATGTATGTGTGATTTTATAAAAAGGAATGGTGAAGGGTTATACGAACACATGAGAAAACAACCCAACTCTCCTCTTAGGTTTTTGGTTGTAGGAAACGGTTGTTGCAAATAGACTTTTTAAAAGGAGAAGAGAATCAGTTTTACAAACTTTCTTGTTTTGCAAAACTTCAATTTATGGTTAAATAGAACAATTTTTACTAGTGTTAAGGAGGTCGACGGTCCGCATGAACCCAAAATTTTGCAAATTATTGGTTTTTTACCGGTTCCACTACACATATTATTGACTCTTTTATATTTATTGTTTCATTTAATTAGGAATTCATGTTTTTTTATTCTAGATTCGTTACTACAATTAAAGTCGGTACAAGACGATGGTGCATGTTTACGGGAAAAAAAATCGATTAGATGATCTCTATTCTTTCAAACCTTTCGAAGTTTGGTCCTTATTCTTCACCCCATCATCTTCTGTCCATTAAGCCTTATTTTATTAAAATAATGTAATGGCAGTTACATTGTTTCACTTGTAACCTTCATTCTTTAAAAGAAAATGCATGTATGACTGCATTTGGAAAACCCTTCCTTTACCTTCATGTACTCTCACTCTACTGTGCATCCATTTGAGAATCTCTCATACAAGTGACGACAATGGTGATTTGTCAATGTTGAAGTTAAGAAATGAAGGTGACTTCATGGACGAATCTTAGCTGGGTTGACCCTATGGTGTGTTATAGGCATTGATGGTGATTAGATCAACGAGTTGATTAGAAGAGCGGGTTGCGACTGCATGTGCAGAACTGTGGAACTACTAACTGATGTTGTTTTGGTCATGGGTGTTCGTTTTTTGTTTTATTTTAGGCAGTAAGCTTGTTGTAGGGTTTGGATGGTAATGGGATGGGGATTTTTCGTTTCTTTTGTAGTAATCTAACTAGTGCAGGGGTTTTTGGATTGTAATGGGGAATGGGGGTTTTTGGTTTTAGTTTTTTGTATGAAGGTTTTTGTAACATATTAAGTCAATGGAACTGTAATGGAATGTACTTTTTTATAAATCAATAGTTTTGACGTGAAATTCCTATATACATTGTTATAAATACATCTCTTGGATGGTTTGAAATGTATTTCAAATGTACATTGTTATAAATGCATCTTTTGGATTGTTTGGAAAATGTGTTTCAAATGTATATTGTTATAAATGCATCTTTTTGATGGTTTTGGAATGTATTCAGATGTACGTTGTTATAAATGCATATTTGGTAAAATATAAATTCATTCACATGCATGTAAGACTTGAGTGGGTGCATATCTTAGATTCATAAACAAATTGTGGACAAAACCATTACATACCATGCTCTAAAAGTAAGACTTAGCGTCGAGATACATAATGATGGATGTTCTTAACCTATACAGATATTTTAATTTTAAACAACCAAGCCAGGATTTAAGTTTCAAAAGACCTAATTACGAAACATCTAACTAACTACTTAGCTGAATTTTCTAGCCCCCTTCCCTTTTTCTCCAAGTTGACCAATGACTCCCTGTCCTTTACATGTTCTGGAATTGCGCCCTTTGTTATGACATTTGTAACATGTGACTGTAAGAAATTTTCTGTTGAATTTAGTGGGTTGGCTGTTGGGCTAATCAACATTCCTCCTTCTCTTCTTTTTAGGTCTCCCAACCTACACATATGCATATATTGTACTTAAGACTTAAAGATAGAATTTGACATTCAAAGTAGATATTTAACCTAGTTGAAATAAGAACTTGTGTGTGATGTTTTGGTGAAGTTAAAGTGAATGGACAGTTACTTTTTGCCATATTAAACGACCATTTACTATAGAGTATGTGTATTGTAAAAGTCGAAGTGGTTGTATCTTTTGTAGTTTCGCATGTTAGTTATTTTACTAAGTCACAGTTTTATGCGAAGTGTATTGTATTAGACTTAGTATATTTTTTGTACACTCAGGTTTCCTATAAATTGGAACTGAGGTTAGAAGTAGAAATGACTTGAGAACTCGAGTATTCTTTCTGCTTAAAGCATTGTAATCAATCTTCATCAATATAAGATCTTATTAATATTTACTCATTGTGTTCTTACTTTTCAATCATTCTTTCATAATTGCTTTCATAATCTCGATAACGAGTCTCTTCAATTGGTATTAGAGCAGGATTCAAACTGCATCGATCTGATTTTCGTGTTAGAATCATTTGCTTTTTGAGTAGTAACTTTACTCAAAATTTTCCGCGCTTTTGATTTTGAAAATCACTTTTGATCTTCAGATTTGAATCGATTCTGTCTTCGAATTGTTTAGTCGAGTGATCGATTAGCAATTTGTGATCATTTCAGTTGATCAATTCTAAAATTCATCCAGTTTTTCAAGCTTTCTGAAATTTTCGTGTTCATCAATGGCGAACTTCAACATGAATACGATGACTTCTTTCTCTCACTTGCTTGGTTCTCCAACCAAAATTCCGATGTTAATCCCTGAATACTATGATCAATGGGCTTACAGAATGGAGGATTACTTAAATGGAATTGATGAAGAACTTTGGACTTGTATCAATAGAACAGTTCAAGCTCCTGCTAATGTTCAATCAATTGGACCGTCTACTACTTCTGCTGAAGTTGTTGAACAACAAAACCGTCTGAAGAAAAATGAGAAGAGATCCATGAGGGAACTAAGAGGTGCTCTACCTCCTGTGGTTTACAATTACATTCATAGTTGTAAAACAACCAAGGAGATCTGGATAACTCTGAAAGAGAAGTATCAAGGTAGCGAAAAGACGAAGATCAACTCTGTGAAGCAATGTCTTGTTGAACTGAAGGAATTCAGATAAAAGGATGCTGAGTCTCTTGAAAGTTACTATGATCGTTTGAATGAGCTTGTGTATCGCTGCAATAGGTATGGAATCACTAGGTCTCTCATGGAGTTCAATTTAACATTCATCATGGGCCTTCGTAAGGAATGGCGAAGTGTGAGTATGATGATTAAGAATCAACAGAGTTTTGATACAACCAGCTTGAATGATCTCTACAATCAGCTGAAAACACATGAAAGTGAAGTTTCAGAAATGTATGAAGAATCAAAACAAAGTATAGGAGGACTTTTGGCTCTTGTTTCAAAGGTATCAGAAGTCGAAATTAATGAAACAGATGGTTCAGACAATGAAGGTTTCTTAATGAACTCTAATGATGAAGCTGTGGCATTCTACTCAAACAACAGATTTAAGAAATTTTTCAAAAAGCCTTTTAATCCTAAAGGAAATGCAAATGATGCGAAGAGTGGAGTCGCAAAAGCTGGAGGAGAGGAAAAGAAGAAAATGGAAAAAGTTGATGAAAAGAAAAAAGATGCTAAAGATGTGAAGAAACTGAAAGGTGATACTGGAATCTACTGCCATTACTACAATGGTGCGAATCACTTCGCAGCTGATTGCATGTTGCGAAAGAAAGAGGAGAAAAAGAACAAAGTAAAAGATGAAGCTTACTATTTGGAAAAGATTGAAGAGTTGCGTGCAAAGACAAAAGGAATGTCACTAGTTGCGAAGGGTGAGTCTGATGAGGAAGGGAGTGGAACATATCAGATATGGTCTTAAGGATCTGATGACGAAGAAATGAGGCATCCAACTCATGGAGCTATGTTTGCAAGCTTTGAAGAAAATTGCGAAGAGGATGTTTCAGGTCGGTGCTTCGTATCTAAATCAATAGACAAATCACCAATGACCACTAAGGTACGTGCTATTCTTGAATCTTTTAATATTCCTTTATCTGCTTATGATGCTGAAATTACCTCTTTTGATGATACTGTTGCTTATTTTGATTCTGTTATTTTGTCTGCTAGTACTGAAGCTCAAAATTTAAATATGCAACTAGTTGAGACACGAAGAGAGTTAGAAATAAAACGAAGCAGAGTAGAAAAACTTCAACTACAAATCAAAAATGTAAATTGTGATAGGGACAATCTTGGAAATAAAGTTAGGTTGTTGCTAGCACAAAGAAATATATATTGTAACTCTGCTAAGCGTTTGTATGCAAAATTAACTACTTTACATCATTCATCTGACATTAGCAAAGAACAACATAGGAAACTTTTACCTTTTCTTGAATATGATCGTGAAAAAGTGGATGTTGTGTCTTAAGATTGCGAAAACACAATTGCTCAATTTGACAAAATACCTGATGATAGATACGCATATGGTATTGTCAAAATTGATGAATTTTTGAATGCTGATGAGTTGGTTAATATTGTCAATGAAAGTTTGACAAAGAATGAACAAGTGAAAATCTTAAAGAAAACCGAATCCTCAACTCTTGATTCTCAACTCAATTATGCTGATGTAGATGACAATTCAGATAATGTGAGTGAAATCAGTGAGATTGAAGAGGAAGAAGAGGTTGATTGTTCTCAATTGTCAATCATTAATATCACATATAAGATGAAAGGTAAAGAAATTATAGTTGATTCGAAAGTTAAAGATGAAATTGAAAAACCCTCTACTTCGCAACATTGTAATTTTGGTAATGTGGAAGTTGAAAGCTAGAAGTCTGATGACACTGATGAAAACAAATAAGATGTGAAGGATTCACATGAAATACCTCCATGAGTTGTGGTTAATCAAGTGTTTGGAGAGACAAAAGAATTCGACAAAATTCTAAGTGACAAAGGTGCACATTATTTGGAAACTAACATTGTGGTTTATCCAAATTTTATATGCACTGATAAAACCATTTTTCCAAATCAAATTTTTGTCACTACTGGGAATGCTGAGAAAATTAACCCTGAATTCAACAAAATGGTTGAAAAAGATAATCAAAGGTCAACTACTGAAGGTTTCTTCGCAAATCAAAAAACAGTAGAAAACAATTTAACTCAAAATTCTTATGTTTTTCAAAGAAAAATATCATCACGAAAATGGGTAGTTAAAGGTGAAAAAGCAAACAAAGTTTTTGAAAAAGTTGAAAAACCAAAGGTTGAAGTGAAATTAAATTCTCATGAATTCAAATTGATGGTTGGAAATTATTCAATAGAAAATAATGTTTCAAAAAGAAAAGCAAGAAAAGCAATCTTTTGCCAAGTTGCGTCCAATGATAAATCAAAAGTTGAAAAAGAACAAATTTCAAAGTCAAAATCATTAAAATTTCAAAGCAGAAATAAACAAAAGGATACAAGTTTTCATAAACCAATAAATTTTGTTCACAAAATTCAAATGAAAAATAATGATAAACTTATTCACAAATATGACAACAATCGAAAATTTGAGACTTCGCAAAAATTTGTGAAAAATCAAAAGTTTCATAATGTTGACAAATTCACGAATAATTCATCATCTTTGAATGTCACAACTCAAACAAAAATGAAGTTTTCACCTAAACAACCAAATTTTCCATATCCTTCAGTCTCAAAACCGACCAAAGTTTCGTATACAAAAGGAAAATCTGATGTTTGTATGATCAATCGTTGGCTTGAAGGGAAAGGAAGACAATATCAAAATGGGTAGTTTTTAGAGCAACAAATAAAGAATGCATTTGACAAGTTCGCAAACAATTCTTCCACTGGTAGTTCATCATCTTATAATTCGCAAGTTCCGGTACAAAAATGGAAACCAGTTATCAAAGTTGCGAATGTTGTGAAAGATGAGATGAAACTCAATGAAAATCCGAAACTATTGAACGACTATATTTCAATATCTAGATCTGATGATGTTGATATAATTGATAGTGTCACAGACAAAGTGAAAACATGGTTTTTAAATTCCAAGCATTTGTTCAAAAATACTAATGGAGGACCCAATAAGTCTTGGGTTCATAAATTTTTTCAATAAATGCAGGTGATGTGTGACGAGCAATATGATGCGAAATGGTATATTGATAGTGATTCCTCTCGTCACATGACTGGAAGAAAGGAAAACTTGCGAGATTATCGAAGCTTGGAGAATGCTGGAGTAGTCAAATTCGGAAATAATCACAAATGTCAAGTAAAAGGCTATGGGAAAGTCACAAATGGACAATTCAGTGTTAACAGGGTTGCTTATGTTGAAGGTCTTCAACATAACTTGATTAGTGTTTCGCAACTTGTTGTGGGTACTGGAAATCAGGTTGTGTTTAATGAAGAAGGAAACATAATCACAAATACGAATACAAATGAAGCTCTTCTCAAATCCAAAAGATATGGTGACATGTTTACACTAGACATCAAACCAATCGTGGGCAAACCTGCAGTGTGTTTACTATCAAAAGCTTCTAATGATGTTAGATGGCTTTGGCATCGAAGATTGTCGCATTTGAACTTTCGCAACATTAACAAACTTGTTACTGAAGATTTAGTTCGAGGTTTACCTTTACTAAAATTTGACAATGATACTTTGTGTGCAGCCTGCGAACAAGGAAAACAACATAGAAAAGGTCATCCAATTGTAATAGATTCAAAAATCATGGAACCATTGGAACTTCTTCACATTGACTTATGTGGACCGTCAACTGTTGCTACAATCAATAAAAAGCGGTACATTTTAGTTATTGTTGATGATTTTTCTCGATTCACATGAGTATTTTTCCTCAGGTTAAAATCTGAAGTTGCCCAGACGATGATTGATTTTATCAAAAAGATTGAGATTAGCCTTAAAAAGTGTGTTCATAGAGTTAAAAGTGATAATGGTTCTGAGTTTAAAAATCAAACACTTGATTCATTTCTCATAGGCGAAGGAATTTCGCATAATTTCTCATCACCATATACTCCACAACAAAATGGAGTTGTAGAAAGAAGAAATCGATCTCTATGCGAAGCAGCCAGAACCATGTTAACATATGCGAATCTACCTCAATATCTATGGGCTGAAGCAGTTTCTACTGCATGCTTTACTCATAATCAATCATTTGTTCATCGAAGATTTAATATTACTCCATATGAAATACTCAACAATAGAAAACCTAATGCAAATTCTTTCATGTTTTTGGTTGCAGGTGTTTCATAATGAATCTCAAAGATAATTTGACAAAGTTTCAAGCTAAAGCTGATAAAGGCTTATTCTTAGGATATTCGCAAAATTCAGTTGCATACAGAGTGTTAAACAAACGAACAAGAAAAGTTGAAGAAACTTTCAACTTAACTTTCGATGATTACTATCTTAAACAAACGGATAGTAAATTTGAAAATAAATCAATTCTTGTTGATTCAGATACTCAAATTGATAATTCTGAAATAAATGATTTTGATTATGACTTAATTTTCGGAATTCCTGACAGGGCAATTGATGCGGAAACTAATGCTCCTGATAATCAAACATCAGAATCCTCAAAACATACTGATGATTCAACAATCACTACAAGTTCAATATCTTGCGAAAGTGTGCCTGAAGTTTGTATGGAGGGTGATCATACGATTAACAATGAAAACAGACAACAAACTTTCGAGGGGGAAAATGAAAATATGAATCATCAAGTTGAGGGGGAGCATTCGCAATCTCAACAAAATCATCAAGTTGAGGGGGAGCATTCGCAAATTCAACAGGATCATCATTTTGAGGGGGACCATCAAGATGAACATTATGTTGAGGAGCAGCATGATACAACAGAGGCAATTAATCTTGATGAGAATGATGAATTTCATGAATTAAATGATAATTTTTCTGTTGCAGGATCTGAAAATGAAGATGTGTATGAAGATGCACCATTGGGTTGTTGCTATGCAATCTGAACTGGGTGAATTTCAACGAAACAAGGTTTGGAGATTAATTCCTAAACCTTTTGATGTTTCAATTGTCGGATTAAAATGGATTTTTAAAAATAAAACCGACAAAGATGGAAATATTGTTCGAAATAAAGCTAGACTAGTGGTTAAAGGTTATTCGCAACAAGAAGGAATAGACTATGAAGAAACATTTGCTACGGTTGTAAGACTCGAAGCAGTTTGCATATTTTTAGCTTATGCAGCTCACAAAGACTTTGATGTTTTTCAAATGGATGTTAAGTGTGCATTCTTAAATGGAGAACTTGAAGAAACAGTCTATGTTGAACAACCACTAGGATTTATAAATGATGAACATCCTGATCATGTCTACATTCCAGATAAAGCAGTGTATGGGTTAAAACAAGCACCAAGAGCCTGGTACGCAACACTTACAAATTTTTTGAAACAATGTAAATTTAAACAAGGATCAGTTGACCCTACTTTGTTTCGTAAGAAAGTTGGGGATCATCTTATGATTGTTCAAATTTATGTTGATGATATTATTTTTGGCTCAACTGACCCATCATTGTCAATTGAATTTGAAAATCTAATGAAGAGTCAATTTGAAATGAGTATGATGGGAAAAATTAATAATTTTCTTGGATTGAATATAAGACAGAACAGAGATGAAATTTTAATCAATCAAGAAAAATACACGAAGAACTTGCTTGAAAAGTTTGGAATGACCAATAGCATGAAACTGAGAGTACCAATGGCAGTGGGAACAAGACTAACACCGTCGTTAGATGCTCCTACTATTGATTTAACACTTGATCGAAGCATGATAGGGTCTTTATTGTACTTAACTGCAAGTAGACCTGATATTATGTTTTCGGTATGTAATTGTGCTAGATATCATGCTAATCCCGGAGAACCTCATTTGACTGCAGTGAAAAATATTTTTCGCTATCTTAAGGGGACAGTTTCGTTAGGACTTTGGTATCCTTCGAAATCGGGATTTTTCATACAAGCTTTTTCAGATTCTGATCTAGGAGGATGTACTTTGGATAGGAAAAGTACAAGTGGTGGATGTCAACTGTTGGATGGGAAGTTGGTGAGTTGGCAATCGAAGAAGCAAACTTGTGTTGCTATATCAACTGTTGAGGCTGAATACATTGCAGCTGCTGCTTGCACTTCGCAAATCATTTGGATTCAGAGTCAACTTCGTGATTATGCTATTAATATGAAAAAGATTCCTTTATATTGTGATTCTCAAAGCGCAATTCGCATTTGTCATAATCCAGTACAACACTCAAAGACAAAACACATAGCTCTTCGATATCATTTTATCAAAGATCATGGGGAAGATGGGAATATTGAAATTCATTTTATTAAAACCACTAAACAACTTGCTGATATTTTTACTAAACCTCTTGATGAAAAATCATTTGAAGAATTTTAGCAGGTTTGGGGATGATTGATGTGAATTCTATTTCAAAATCAGTAACTCAAGGATGAAAGGTCCATTCAGAAGCTCTGAGTTGGAATTGTTCAGAAGTTACTGTTCATTCAGAGGCTTCGCATCCATATTTTTTAGCATTTGCACACATGACAACTCCGGTTAGCTTTACGATTTATTTTGCGTTTTTAAATTTTTTTTGAAAAACTTGAAAAATCAAAAATATTTTCTTTTGATTCATTTTCATTTTCGAAAAATCAAAAATCCAAAAAGATTTTATTTTGTTATGTTTTTATTTTTGAAAAAATTAAAAATCACAAAAATATTTTTTAAGTATTGTGTGTTTTGAGTTTAGTCCAGGGCTTAATGCGAAGTGATCATGCTTATATGTTTCTATGGGAAGGTATCAATTCTTTCAAATTTGTACAAGTTAGGATGTCCCTAGAAGCATGTTGCAGCATGTTGTCTCAACCCTCATATGACTATATGTGTAAGAAAAGAAAGTCTTAATGAAATTAACACATGAAAATTTCTTCCCAATAAGTCTTGTATTCACATAAGTCAAAAGATCTACCTTACTCTTCTCATATGAGTTAAGAGTGTTCTGTTTGGTCCACATATAACAGAGGTACATTTGATCTGATAACCAATCTTTTTCATCACAAAATTCTTCACACAAATCAAACACAAAAGACGTATGTCCGAGAGGTCTCTGATCAAACCTATCGAGACATAGATATACAAAAATTCTGTGTTTATGATCTGACATCATGAGTCTGTGATGAAAGTGAAACCCAAACATCCTAAACTTTGAGGAATTGATGGGGAACATTGTTCCAGAAATTGATGAAACTTTTGTTTTTGTACCATAATTCGAAACTCAAAATCATATTCATTTCGCATGCGTGGTCTTGATCAAATATTCGCAACCCAGCATGTTTGTTACCCAACAAGATCCAGTACAACATTTTTTTATGAATATGATTTCAGTGTGAGTTTCATTCGCATATCCTAGTCATGATAAATATTTTCAACAGCTGACTTGTCACTGACTACACTGGTCATACAAGTAATTTCAGTTATAATTTCTCACCTTATGTTAAGGTTGATATGTAATGAAATTTAAACCAACCCAACCGTTACTATTAAAAGATGCCCTTTGATACTTATCAAAAAGTATTCGATTGTAATTCACGGGAACATACACAAGCTGTTGATCATCTCTCTTGATGATTAATGAAGCAACCTTTGCCTGGGGTTTTACTGACTTTGTGTCAAATTGTATTTTTGACATCACAAAATTCCAATTTTTTTTTAACTTCCTTCTCATCTTATTTCTTTGACTCACATGCACTCACGAAATCCTTGAGGTTCTAAGTAATACCAACTTAGGCTGATGATTTCGCAAGTCTGGCATATGACTTCACTTTACATCCCAAAAGTGAAAGAGCCTTGCCTCCTTACGAAGGGTTCTAACGGTTACAATTCTACAACGGGAATATTGACAGGCTGTGTAGTCTAGATGTCTGGTATTCTGCCCGATTTTCTAGGAGAAGTGACTGTTGCTTTTTGACGCATGGTTACCTTTTGCAGTAAAATCCGATTTTCAAGGTGCCACATTGGATAACATTAAATGAATCCCGCTTTAATTTCAAATCGATTTGGGTTACCTATAAAAGGGGTTCAAGATCATTGTATATGGTTATGCGAACAAAACTCTCACAATCCTAAATTTCTTCAAACTTCTTCATCTTCATCTTGTTCAAACCCTAACAATGGCCGGTACTCAATCAAACACTGATGAAGTTCTCTCACAATCACTCATGAAGATCCAAAACACCAACTATCAGGTTGATCCCAATGTCTCATCCTATCCAGAAGGATTGAAGATGTTAATAGTTGCACTAAAAAGATCTCCTCTGTCCACCGCCATGTTCAGTTCGTTTTTTGTTCCGATGACATGGTTGTCATTAGCAGCATCATCGGCTTCATACAACTATGCCACTGATGTTATTACATTTAACCTGATGAACAACAAAAGGGTTAAACTTACAACAAAACTGTTCATTGAGTTCTTGAACATTACAAATAACCCTCCATTTTTCAAACCCATCAATTCTCAAATCATCTTTATGTTCAATGAGATGGGTCATCAGCTAGCACTTGAAAAGATCAGTGATTTCCAAAAATCTGGATTACCCTGTATGTGGAACTTTCTATTCGGCATTTTTCTCAGATGTTTGACAGGAAGAACAGTAGGTCTTGACAGGGGGCGTATGGAAGTCTATGCGATGATGATGGGCTTATACTACGATATCAGTGTGGATTACGGAACTCGGTTGCGGAAGGAGTTCGTAAAGAGTCTGGAAAACACAAATTCAGAGAAAGGTATTTCTTGTGCAAGATATTGGAGTCTGATTTTGGAGAAGGTGTATGAAAAGGAAGGAATTCAAGTTCCAGAGGGTGCAGAAGTTGCTGAATTTTCATTGTATCAATCCCCGAAGGTGGTTGAAGACGATGAAAATATATTTACACATGTTGCTCGCATTCCAGATGCAATGCTTCACAATGTCTCTTCAACTCACAAAGTTTTGGTTAGATACATGAAGACGTTTGATCCAACAGTACAGACTGGAGTACTATTGGAAATCACTGCCGAAACCTCAAAGAAGAAGAAGACCACCAAGAAGGATGAAAAAGCTCAAACTTCAAAACCAACTCAAGAAGAAGAGGTTCAGATAGAGGAGACGTCTTCAAAATCGAAGAAGGAAACAATTCCCTCAAAATCTGGGGTACTGAAAAAGATTCGCAAAACCGAAGTAAGCAGTAAGGGGGTGACAGTTCGCAATGTTCCAGCTCCTGTTTCTCCAGGATCAAAGCGGCAAAGAGCTCAGGATGTTACAAAATAGATGCAACAAACTCTTCTAAAGAAGCGAAAGTTGATACTTCGCAACGAGTCTTCTGATGAAGAGATTGTACCAGAGACTTCACCTGTTTCTACACCGGCAATCGTTTCTCTTCCACTGGTTTCCATAACACCTACTTCGCAAATCTCTACCATAACCCCACAATCCATTCCACTTGAAATAGTCACTACCAAATCAGCATCTGAGGAGGTACCTATTTCTGATACGGTTGTCAAGGTATCTGATACGGGGGCGCCTATCACAAGTGTTGAAACAACCATGCCCATTAGTCTATCTGTTTCATTACCTTTTTCATCTGCGAAGGTTTCTACTTCCTTACCACCATTTTCACTTCCAACTCATACACTTTCTACCTCATCCATTTTTGATCATCCTCTACAAAATCCATTCACAACCTTATTTCCATCACAATCACCTGAAACTCCTCAACCTTCGCAACCCATGTCCGATGATGAAACCGAAGGAGGCGGTTTTGGAGGAATATTTGAGGATTTACATTTTGATTTAGAGCAGGAGGAGATACCTGATCATATGCTTATGACAGGGAAAGAATTCAAAATCCTGAATCAAAAGCTAAATGCCATTATTCATTCACAAGCTGATTCTGGTAGAATGTCATATATATCAGGATTGGAGGTTGATGTTATGATCAAAGCTGCTGAAAAGAGAATACTTGATAAAGTTGATCAGTCAGACAAGAACAATGAGCTTCGCATTAAAGCTCAAGGGAGTTCGTTCAATGGAGCTGTCAAGTAATTACAAACTGTTGCAAAAGAACGCCATGTTCTGTTTGTGCAGGATGTAAAGAAGGTTAGGGAGGATGTGAACTTCAAGGCTGAAGAATTAAATACTGAACTTGCGAAGGAGCTTCGAGATATTACTTCTCAACATATTGAAGTACAGAAGAGGGTTGATGTGGTTGCCATGGACATGAACAAAATTATTGTTGCTCCTATCCTTGAAGCAAACCACAAAGAAAACAAGGAGAAGTTAGATCAGTTGATTCAGTTGGTGACTGAGTTGAAAACCTTGGTTTCGCAATCTTTATCTCAATCCATTCTCACTCCTGAATTCTTGTCTCTAAAATTTAATACTTTGGAACAAGCAATTCAGAAGGCACTTGCTCCTATTACGACCTTTACCTCTTTACTACTGAAAAATGCCCCACCTGATTTCACATGGGTGCAAGGGGGAGAGAAGAATATAAGTAAAGAGGATGATGCGAAGAATGTGGGGAAAGTGATATCCACTCAGCTCAAAACTACACTTCCAATCAAAACTATGCCGATTTCCTCAACAATAATGACCACAAGACCAATAGCAAAAGGAATATCTATTGGGTCAAAAGAAGGAGGAAGTTCTAGTGCGAAACCTCCAACTGATGATGTGGGAAAAGGGAAAGGGATTTTGTATGAAAAGTCGAAGGAGGAGAAGAAAGCTGAAGATGAGGCTAAAATGGAAAGGCTGAGGCAACTTCAGAGCATAATGAGGCAAAGGGCGAGTGATCCTCCTACAATGAATAAAGGAGATCGTGCGAAGCTTTATTCTTACGAAACTATAGTGTCGAAAGTGGTGGGGAGAGAGATGTACGAATTTGAGAAAAAGACAAAGAGGAGCTACGACATTGCAAATTCGGACAAATGCCAGTTGGATTTTCCGATTAATGAAATGCTTTTCATAACGGCTCAGTACAAAATTAACGAGAAGTTTGATAATGCTGATGACTACATACACATGAAAATCAGATTTCATGCTGTATTGGGAAAGAATCCAGATGAAGTATGGTCCTTAATGAAGATTAAAAAGGTGTTGACGATTAAGAAGGATACGATGTTTGAAGACATGCTTCGGAATTTTTGCTATTTTGTGGTTTGAGCTGATAACAAACAATATGATTTCACCATAGCTGACTTCCCTCTGATGAACTACAATGATCTTATCCAAGTAGCTTTTATTTTAAAACACATGCAAGGTCACAAGCTCAAAGGATCTGAAACTGAAGTGTTTAGAATCCGTTTCGCATATGTCAAGACTTTTATTGATAAATACTTCGATTGTTTGGCATTAACCAATGAATAACTTGCAACTACTTTGGGAAGGGAAGTGAATGTTCCTTGGGAAGATACCTTGACCCAGTTAGCATTATCTAAGTATGTTGTTGGTGAAATATGCCTGAAACCTTTTGGCATGGTTTTTCAGGGAAGGATACGAAAGGGAAGCCCAAGAAATTTTTGTTCAAGGTCTCGGAAGTTGAAAGATATACTTCTTCGCAATATACAAACTTTATTGTTCGTATGAATAACTGCAAGAAGAATAATGAAGGAGACAAGAGAGAGCTAAAGAAGGTGATTTCTTGGTATGGTGAAGTGCGAAAAACAATTCACTCAACTGTTCAGTGGGTTATGGACTGAATAGCTTCCACTGTTTACAAAGGGGGAGATTGTAGAGTATGTGTATTGTAAAAGTCGAAGTGGTTGTATCTTTTGTAGTTTCGCATGTTAGTTATTTTACTAAGTCACAGTTTTATACGAAGTGTATTGTATTAGACTTAGTATATTTTTTGTACACTCAGGTTTCCTATAAATAGTAACTGAGGTTAGAGGTAGAAATGACTTGAGAACTCAAGTATTCTTTCTGCTTAAAGCATTGTAATCAGTCTTCATCAATATAAGATCTGATTAATATTTACTCATTGTGTTCTTACTTTTCAATCATTCTTTCATAATTGCTTTCATAATCTCGATAACAATTCTCTTCATTTACTAGATAAGATTTGATTTTCAGTAAGCAGGGTTGAAGCTACCATATATCAAGCTAAGTCTGAGGACCCATCAAACTTTTAAATTTTATTTAGGTAAATTGTAAGACCTATCTTGAAAAAAAAATAGAACATACCTTATATTATTGAATCAGATAACAAAAAAAATTAATGTACATTTGAACTTAAATTTACAAAGCAAATGATTAAATTTATCAAAATCTATCATATATTAGAGATTAAGAAAAAGAGATGTATGTGTGGTTTTATAAAAATGAATGGTGAAGGGTTATACGAAAACATGAGAAAACAACCCAACTCCTCCTCCCAGGTTTTTGGTTGTAGGAAACGGTTGTTGCAAATAGACTTTTTAAAAGAAGAAGATAATCAGCTTTACAAAGCTTTTTTTTTCTTTGCAAAACTCCGATTTATGGTTAAATAGAACAATTTCTACTAGTGTTAAGGAGGTCAACGGTCCGCATGAACCAAAAATTTTGCAAATTATTGGTTTTTTACTGGTTCTACTACACATATTATTGACTCTTTTATATTTATTGTTTCATTTAATTATGAATTCATGTTTTTTTATTCTAGCTAGATTCGTTACTATAATTGAAGTCGGTACAAGACGATGGTGTATGTTTACGGAAAAAAAAAGTCGATTAGATGGTCTCTATTCTTTCAAAACGTTCGATGCTTGGTCCTTATTCCTCACCTCATCATCTTCTGTCCATTAAGTCTTATTTTATTAAAATATGTAATGGCAATTACGTTGTTTCACTTGTAACTTTCATTCTTTAAAAGAAAATGCATGTATCACTTTATTTGGAAAACCCTTCTTTTACCTTCATTTACTCTCACTCTACTATGCATCCATATGAGAATCTCTTATAAAAGTGACGACAATCGTGATTCGTCAATGTTGCAGTTAAGAAATGAAGGTGACTTCGTCGATAAATCTTAGCCCTCGAATGCAATTTTGGACTTGTTCATGATGTGGCTTTCTTAGATGGGTTGACCCTATGGTATGTTATATGCATTGGTGGTGATTAAATCAACGAGTTGATTAGAAGAGTGGGTTGCGACTACATGTGCATAACTATGGAACTACTAGCTGATGTTGTTTTGGTAATGGGTGTTATTTTTTTTGTTTTATTTTAGGCAGTAAGCTTGTTGTAGGGTTTGGATGGTAATGGGATTGAGATTTTTCGTTTCTTTTGTAGTAATCTAACTAGTGCAAGGGTTTTTGGATTGTAATGGGGAATGGGGGTTTTTGGTTTTAGTTTTTTGTATGAAGGTTTATGTAACATAGTAAGTCAATGGAACTGTAATGGAATATACTTTTTTTATAAATCAATAGTTGTGACGTGAAATTCCTATATACATTGTTATAAATACATCTCTTGGATGGTTTGAAATGTATTTCAAATGTACATTGTTATAAATGCATCTTTTGGATTGTTTGGAAAATGTATTTCAAATGTACATTGTTATAAATGCATCTTTTCTCTGGTTTTGGAATGTAATTCAGATGTACGTTGTTATAAATGCATATTTGGTAAAATATAAATTCATTCACATGCATGTAAGACTTGAGTGGATGCATATCTTAGATTCATAAACAAATTGTGGACAAAACCATTACATACGATGTTCTAAAAGTAAGACTTAGCTTCGAGATAGATAATGATCGATGTTCTTAACCTATACAGATATTTCAGTTTTAAACAACTAAGCCAGGATTTAAGTTTCAAAAGACCTAATTACGAAACATCTAACTAACTACTTAGCTGAATTTTCTAGCCCCTTCCCCTTTTCTCCAAATTGACCAATGACTCCCTGTCCTTTACATGTTCTGGAATTGCGCCCTTTGTTATGACATTTGTAACATGTGACTGTAAGAAATTTTCTGCTGAATTTAATGGGTTGGTTGTTGGGCTAATCAACATTCCTCCTTCTCTTCTTTTTAGGTTTCCCAACCTACACATATACATATATTGTAGTTAAGACTTAAAGATAGAATTTGACATTCAAAGTAGATATATTAACCTAGTTGAAATAAGAACTTGCGTGTGATGTTTTGGTGAAGTTAAAGTGAATGGATAGTTACTTTTGGCGACATTAAAAGACCATTTACTAGATAAGATTCAATTTTCAGTAAGCAGGGTTGAAGCTACCATATATCAAGCTAGGTCTTAGGACCCATCAAACTTTTAAATTTTATTTAGGAAAATTGTAAGACTTATCTTGAAAAAAAAGTAGAAAATACCTTATATTATTGGATCCGATAAGAAAAAAAATTAATGTACGTTTGAAATTAAATTTGCAAAGAAAATGATTAAATTTATCAAAATCTATCCTATAATAGAGATTAAGAAAAAGAGATGTATGTGTGATTTTATAAAAAGGAATGGTGAAGGGTTATACGAAAACATGAGAAAACAACCCAACTCCTCCTCCCAGGTTTTTGGTCGTAGGAAATGGTTGTTGCAAATAGACTTTTTAAAATAAAGAGATAATTAGCTTTACAAAGTTTCTTTTTTTTTTTTTTTTTGCAAAACTCCGATTTATGGTTAAATAGAACAATTTTTACTAGTGTTAAGGAGGTCGATGGTCTGCATGAACCCAAAATTTTTCAAATTATCGGTTTTTTACCGGTTCAACTACACATATTATTGACTCTTTTATATTTATTTTTTCAGTTAATTATGAATTCATGTTTTTTTATTCTAGCAAGATTCGTTACTACAATTGAAGTCGGTAAAAGACGACGGCGTATGTTTACGGGAAAAAAGTCGATTAGATGGTCTGTATTCTTTCAAAACTTTCGATGTTTGGTCCTTATTCCTCACCTCGTCATCTTCTGTCCATTAAGTCTTATTTTATTAAAATAATGTAATGGATATTTCGTTGTTTCACTTGTAACCTTCATTCTTTAAAAGAAAATGCATGTATGACTTTATTTGGAAAACCCTTCTTTTACCTTCATGTACTCTCACTCTACTGTGCATCCATTTGAGAATCTCTAATACAAGTGACGACAATGGTGATTTGTCAATGCTGAAGTTAAGAAATGAAGGTGACTTCGTGGACGAATCTTAGCCTTAGAATGCAATTTTGGAGTTGTTCATGATGTGGTTTTCTTAGATGGGTTGAACCTATGGTGTGTTATAGGCATTGGTGGTGATTAAATCAATGAGTTGATTAGAAGAGCGGGTTGCGACTGCATGTGCATAACTGTGGAGGTACTAGCTGATGTTGTTTAGGTCATGGGTGTTCTTTTTTTGTTTTATTTTAGGCAGTAAGCTTGTTGTAGGGTTTGGATTGTAATGGGATGGGGATTTTTGGTTTCTTTTGTAGTAATCTAACTAGTGTAAGGGTTTTTGGATTGTAACGAGGAATGAGGGTTTTTGGTTTTAGTTTTTTGTATGAAGGGTTATGTAACAAAGTAAGTCAATGGAACTGTAATGGAATGTACTTTTTTATAAATCAATATTTTTGATGTGAAATTCCAATATACATTGTTATAAATACATCTCTTGGATGGTTTGCAATGTATTTCAAATGTACATTGTTATAAATGCATCTTTTGGATTGTTTGGAAAATGTATTTCAAATGTACGTTGTTATAAATGCATCTTTTCGCTAGTTTTGGAATGTAATTCAGATGTACGTTGTTATAAATGCATATTTGGTAAAATCTAATTTCATTCAGATGCATGTAAGACTTGAGTGGAAGCATATCTTAGATTCATAAACAAATTGTGCACAAAACCATTACATACGATGTTCTAAAAGTAAGACTTAGCTTCGAGATAGATAATGATGGATGTTCTTAACCTATACAGATATTTCAATTTTAAATAACCAAGGTAGGATTTAAGTTTCAAAAGACCTAATTACGAAACATCTAATTAACTACTTAGCTGAATTTTCTAGCCCCCTTCCCCCTTTCTCCGAATTGACAAATGACTCCTTGTCCTTTACATGTTCTATAACTGCGCCCTTTGTTATGACATTTGTAACATGTGACTGTAAGAAATTTTCTGCTGAATTTAATGGGTTCGCTGTTGGGGTAATAAACTTTCCTACTTCTCTTCTTTTTATGTCTCCCAACCTACACATATGCATATATTGTAGTTAAGACTTAAAGATAGAATTTGACATTCAAAGTAGATATTTAACCTAGTTGAAATAAGCACTTGTGTGTGATGTTTTGGTGAAGTTAAAGTGAATGGACAGTTACTTTTTGCCACATTAAACGACTATTTACTAGATAAGATTCAATTTTCAGTAAGTATGGTTGAAGCTATCATATATCAAGGTAGGTCTTAGGACCCATTAAACTTTTAAATTTTATTGAGGAAACTTGTAAGACCTATCTTGAAAAAAAAATAGAAAATACCTTATATTATTGGATCCGATAAGAAAAAAAAATTAATGTACGTTTGAACTTAAATTAGCAAAGCAAATGATTAAATTTATCAAAATTTATCATATACTAGAGATTAAGAAAAAGAGATGTATGTGTGATTTTATAAAATGGAATGGTGAAGGGTTATACGAAAACATGAGAAAATAACCCTACTCCTCCCAGGTTTTGGTTGTAGGAAACGGTTGTTGCAAATAGACTTTTTAAAGGAAGAAGATAATCGGTTTTACAAAGTTTCTTTTTTTGCAAAACTCCGATTTATGGTTAAATAGAACAATTTTTACTAGTGTTAAGGAGGTCGACAGTCCGCATGAACCCAATATTTTGCAAATTATCGGTTTTTTACCGGTTCAACTACACATATTATTGACTCTTTTATATTTATTGTTTCATTTAATTATGAATTCATGTTTTTTTATTCTAGCTAGATTCGTTACTACAATTGTAGTCGGCACAAGACGATGGTATACTTTATGGGAAAAAAAAGTAGTTTAGATGGTCTCTATTCTTTTAAAAATTTCGATTTTTGGTCCTTACTCCTCACCTCGTCATCTTCTGTCCATTAAGTCTTATTTTATTAAAATAATGTAATGGCTATTTCGTTGTTTCACTTGTAACCTTCATTCTTTAAAATAAAATACATGTATGACTTTATTTGGAAAACCCTTCTTTTACCTTCATGTACTCTCACTCTACTGTGCATCCATTTGAGAATCTCTCATACAAGTGACGACAATGGTGATTTGTCAATGCTGAAGTTAAGAAATGAAGGTGACTTTTTGGACTAATCTTAGCCCTAGAATGCAATTTTGGAGTTGTTCATGATGTGGCTTTCTTAGATGGGTTGACCCTATGGTGTGTTATAGGCATTACTGGTGATTAGATCAATGAGTTGATTAGAAGAGCAGGTTGCGACTGCATGTGCAAAACTATGGAACTACTAGCTGATGTTGTTTTGGTCATGGGTGTTCTTTTTTTGTGTTATTTTAGGCAGTAAGGTTGTTGTAGGGTTTGCATCATAATGGGATGGGGATTTTTGGTTTCTTTTGTAGTAATCTAACTAGTGTGGGGGTTTTTGGATTGTAATGGGGAATGGGAGTTTTTGGTATTAGTTTTTCTTATGAAGGTTTATGTAACACAGTAAGTCAATGGAACTGTAATGGAATGTACTTTTTTATAAATCAATAGTTTTGATGTGAAATTTCAATATACATTTTTATAAATACATCTCTTGGATGGTTTGAAATGTATTTCAAATGTACATTGTTATAAATGAATCTTTTGGATTGTTTGGAAAATGTATTTCAAATGTACATTGTTAGAAATGCATCTTTTCGATGGTTTTGGAATGTAATTCAGATGTATGTTGTTATAAATGCATATTTTGTAAAATATAAGTACCTTCAAAAGCATGTAAGACTTGAGTGGATGCATATCTTAGATTCATAAACAAATTGTGGACAAAACCATTACATACGATGTTCTAAAAGTAAGACTTAGCTTCGAGATAGATAACTATGGATGTTCTTAACCTATACATATATTTCAATTTTAAACAACCAAGCCAGGATTTAAGTTTCAAAAGACCTAATTACAAAACATCTAACTAACTACTTAGCTGAATTTTCTAGCCCCCTTCCTCTATTCTCCAAATTGACCAATGACTCCCTGTCCTTTACATGTTCTGGAATTGTGCCCTTTGTTATGACATTTGTAACATGTGACTGTAAGAAATTTTCTGCTGAATTTAATGGGTTGGCTGTTGGGCTAATCAACATTCCTCCTTCTCTTAACTTTAGGTTTCCCAACCTACACATATACATATATTGTAGTTAAGACTTAAAGATAGAATTTGACATTCAAAGTAGATATATTAACCTAGTTGAAATAAGAACTTGCGTGTGATGTTTTGGTGAAGTTAAACTGAATGGACAGTTACTTTTTGCCATATTAAAAGACCATTTACTAGATAAGATTCAATTTTCAGTAAGCAGGGTTGAAGCTACCATATATCAAGCTAGGTCTTAGCACCCATCAAACTTTTAAATTTTATTTAGGAAAATTGTAAGACCTATCTTGAAAAAAAAGTAGAACATACCTTATATTATTGGATCCGATAAGAAAAAAAAATTAATGTACGTTTGAACTTAAATTTGCAAAGAAAATGATTAAATTTATCAAAATCTATCCTATATTAGAGATTAAGAAAAAGAGATGTATGTGTGATTTTATAAAAAGGAATGGTGAAGGGTTATACGAAAACATGAGAAAACAACCCAACTCCTCCTCCCAGGTTTTTGGTCGTAGGAAATGGTTGTTGCAAATAGACTTTTTAAAATAAAGAGATAATTAGCTTTACAAAGTTTCTTTTTATTTTTTTGCAAAACTCCGATTTATGGTTAAATAGAACAATTTTTACTAGTGTTAAGGAGGTCGATGGTCTGCATGAACCATAAATTTTTCAAATTATCGGTTTTTTACCGGTTCAACTACACATATTATTGACTCTTTTATATTTATTTTTTCAGTTAATTATGAATTCATGTTTTTTTATTCTAGCAAGATTCGTTACTACAATTGAAGTCGGTAAAAGACGACGGCGTACATTTACGGGAAAAAAGTCGATTAGATGGTCTGTATTCTTTCAAAACTTTCGTTGTTTGGTCCTTATTCCTCACCTCGTCATCTTCTGTCCATTAAGTCTTGTTTTATTAAAATAATGTAATGGCTATTTCGTTGTTTCACTTGTAACCTTCATTCTTTAAAAGAAAATGCATGTATGACTTTATTTGGAAAACCCTTCTTTTACCTTCATGTACTCTCACTCTACTGTGCATCCATTTGAGAATCTCTCATACAAGTCACGACAATGGTGATTTGTCAATGTTGAAGTTAAGAAATGAAGGTGACTTCGTGGACGAATCATAGCCTTAGAATGCAATTTTGGAGTTGTTCATGATGTGGTTTTCTTAGATGGGTTGACCCTATGGTGTGTTATAGGCATTGGTGGTGATTAGATCAATGAGTTGATTAGAAGAGCGGGTTGCGACTGCATGTGCATAACTGTGGAGGTACTAGCTGATGTTGTTTAGGTCATGGGTGTTCTTTTTTTGTTTTATTTTAGGCAGTAAGCTTGTTGTAGGGTTTGGATTGTAATGGGATGGGGATTTTTGGTTTCTTTTGTAGTAATCTAACTAGTGTAAGGGTTTTTGGATTGTAACGGGGAATGAGGGTTTTTGGTTTTAGTTTTTTGTATGAAGGGTTATGTAACAAAGTAAGTCAATGGAACTGTAATGGAATTTACTTTTTTATAAATGAATACTTTTGATGTGAAATTCCAATATACATTGTTATAAATACATCTCTTGGATGGTTTGAAATGTATTTCAAATGTACATTGTTATAAATGCATCTTTTGGATTGTTTGGAAAATGTATTTCAAATGTACGTTGTTATAAATGCATCTTTTCGATTGTTTTGGAATGTAATTCAGATGTACGTTGTTATAAATGCATATTTGGTAAAATCTAAATTCATTCAGATGCATGTAAGACTTGAGTGGAAGCATATCTTAGATTCATAAACAAATTGTGGACAAAACCATTACATACGATGTTCTAAAAGTAAGACTTAGCTTCGAGATAGATAATGATGGATGTTCTTAACCTATACAGATATTTCAATTTTAAACAATCAAGCTAGGATTTAAGTTTCAAAAGACCTAATTACGAAACATCTAATTAACTACTTAGCTGAATTTTCTAGCCCCCTTCCTTCTTTCTCCAAATTGATAAATGACTCCCTGTCCTTTACATGTTCTGGAACTACGCCCTTTGTTATGACATTTGTAACATGTGACTGTAAGAAATTTTCTGCTGAATTTAATGGGTTGGCTGTTGGGGTAATCAACTTTCCTACTTCTCTTCTTTTTATGTCTCCCAACCTACACATATGCATATATTGTAGTTAAGACTTAAAGATAGAATTTGACATTCAGAGTAGATATTTAACCTAGTTGAAATAAGCACTTGTGTGTGATGTTTTGGTGAAGTTAAAGTGAATGGACAGTTACTTTTTTCCACATTAAGCGACCATTTACTAGATAAGATTCAATTTTCAGTAAGCATGGTTGAAGCTATCATATATCAAGGTAGGTCTTAGGACCCATCAAACTTTTAAATTTTATTGAGGAAACTTGTAAGACCTATCTTGAAAAAAAATAGAAAATACCTTATATTATTGGATCCGATAAGAAAAAAAATTAATGTACGTTTGAACTTAAATTTGCAAAGCAAATGATTAAATTTATCAAAATTTATCATATATTAGAGATTAAGAAAAAGAGATGTATGTGTGATTTTATAAAATGGAATGGTGAAGGGTTATACGAAAACATGAGAAAATAACCCTACTCCTCCTCCCAGGTTTTGGTTGTAGGAAACGGTTGTTGCAAATAGACTTTTTAAAAGAAGAAGATAATCGGTTTTACAAAGTTTCTTTTTTTTCAAAACTCCGATTTATGGTTAAATAGAACAATTTTTACTAGTGTTAAGGAGGTCGAAGGTCCGCATGAACCCAATATTTTGCAAATTATCGGATTTTTACCGGTTCAACTACACATATTATTGACTCTTTTATATTTACTGTTTCATTTAATTATGAATTCATGTTTTTTTATTCTAGCAAGATTCGTTACTACAATTGTAGTCGGTACAAGACGATGGTATACGTTTATGGGAAAAAAAAGTAGTTTAGATGGTCTCTATTCTTTTAAAACTTTCGATGTTTGGTCCTTACTCCTCACCTCGTCATCTTCTGTCCATTAAGCCTTATTTTATTAAAATAATGTAATGGCTATTTCGTTGTTTCACTTGTAACCTTCATTCTTTAAAATAAAATACATGTATGACTTTATTTGGAAAACCCTTCTTTTACCTTCATGTACTCTCACTCTACTGTGCATCCATTTGAGAATCTCTCATACAAGTGACGACAATGGTGATTTGTCAATGCTGAAGTTAAGAAATGAAGGTGACTTTTTGGACTAATCTTAGCCCTAGAATGCAATTTTGGAGTTGTTCATGATGTGGCTTTCTTAGATGGGCTGACCCTATGGTGTGTTATAGGCATTAGTGGTGATTAGATCAATGAGTTGATTAGAAGAGCAGGTTGCGACTGCATGTGCAAAACTGTGGAACTACTAGCTGATGTTGTTTTGGTCATGGGTGTTCTTTTTTTGTGTTATTTTAGGCAGTAAGCGTGTAGTAGGGTTTGCATCGTAATGGGATAGGGATTTTTGGTTTCTTTTGTAGTAATCTAACTAGTGTAGGGGTTTTTGGATTGTAATGGGGAATGGGAGTTTTTGGTATTAGTTTTTCTTATGAAGGTTTATGTAACACAGTAAGTCAATGGAACTGTAATGGAATGTACTTTTTTATAAATCAATAGTTTTGATGTGAAATTTCAATATACATTTTTATAAATACATCTCTTGGATGGTTTGAAATGTATTTCAAATGTACATTGTTATAAATGAATCTTTTGGATTGTTTGGAAAATGTATTTCAAATGTACATTGTTATAAATGCATCTTTTCGATGGTTTTGGAATGTAATTTAGATGTATGTTGTTATAAATGCATATTTGGTAAAATATAAGTACATTCAAAATCATGTAAGACGTGAGTGGATGCATATCTTAGATTCATAAACAAATTGTGGACAAAACCATTACATACGATGTTCTAAAAGTAAGACTTAGCTTCGAGATAGATAACGATGGATGTTCTTAACCTATACAGATATTTCAATTTTAAACAACCAAGCCAGGATTTAAGTTTCAAAAGACCTAATTACAAAACATCTAACTAACTACTTAGCAGAATTTTCTAGCCCCCTTCCTCTATTCTCCAAATTGACCAATGACTCCCTGTCCTTTACATGTTCTGGAATTGTGCCCTTCGTTATGACATTTGTAACATGTGACTTTAAGAAATTTTCAGTTGAATTTAGTGGGTTGGCTGTTTGGCTAATCAACATTCCTCCTTCTCTTCTTTTTAGGTCTCCTAACCTACACATATGCATATATTGTAGTTAAGACTTAAAGATAGAATTTGACATTCAAAGTAGATATTTAACCTAGTTGAAATAAGAACTTGTGTGTGATGCTTTGTTGAAGTTAAAGTGAATGGACAGTTACTTTATGCTACATTAAACGCACATTTACTAGATAAGATTCGATTTTCAGAAAGCAGGGTTGAAGCTACCATATATCAAGCTAGGTCTTAGGACCCATCAAACTTTTAAATTTTACTTAGGAAAATTGTAAGAAAAAAAAATTAATGTACGTTTGAACTTAAATTTGAAAAGCAAATGATTAAATTTATCAAAATCTATCATATATTAGAGATTAAGAAAAAGAGATGTATGTGTGATTTTATAAAAAGGAATGGTGAAGGGTTATACGAAAACATGAGAAAACAACCCAACTCCTCCCTCCCAGGTTTTAGGCTGTAGGAAATGGTTGTTGCAAATAGACTTTTTAAAAGAAGAAGATAATCAGTTTTACCAAGTTTCTTTTTTTTTTTTTCCAAAACTCCGATTTATGGTTAAATTGAACAATTTTTACTAGTGTTAAGGAGGTCGACAGTCCGCATGAACCCAATATTTTGCAAATTATCGGATTTTTACCGGTTCAACTACACATATTATTGACTCTTTTATATTTACTGTTTCATTTAATTATGAATTCATGTTTTTTTACTCTAGCTAGATTCGTTACTACAATTGTAGTCGGTACAAGACGATGGTATACGTTTATGGGAAAAAAAAGTAGTTTAGATGGTCTCTATTCTTTTAAAACTTTCGATGTTTGGTCCTTACTCCTCACCTCGTCATCTTCTGTCCATTAAGCCTTATTTTATTAAAATAATGTAATGGCTATTTTGTTGTTTTACTTGTAACCTTCATTCTTTAAAATAAAATACATGTATGACTTTATTTGGAAAACCCTTCTTTTACCTTCATGTACTCTCACTCTACTGTGCATCCATTTGAGAATCTCTCATACAAGTGACGACAATGGTGATTTGTCAATGCTGAAGTTAAGAAATGAAGGTGACTTTTTGGACTAATCTTAGCCCTAGAATGCAATTTTGGAGTTGTTCATGATGTGGCTTTCTTAGATGGGCTGACCCTATGGTGTGTTATAGGCATTAGTGGTGATTAGATCAATGAGTTGATTAGAAGAGTAGGTTGCGACTGCATGTGCAAAACTGTGGAACTACTAGCTGATGTTGTTTTGGTCATGGGTGTTCTTTTTTTGTGTTATTTTAGGCAGTAAGCGTGTAGTAGGGTTTGCATCGTAATGGGATGGGGATTTTTGGTTTCTTTTGTAGTAATCTAACTAGTGCAGGGGTTTTTGGATTGTAATGGGGAATGGGAGTTTTTGGTATTAGTTTTTCTTATGAAGGTTTATGTAACACAGTAAGTCAATGGAACTGTAATGGAATGTACTTTTTTATAAATCAATAGTTTTGATGTGAAATTTCAATATACATTTTTATAAATACATCTCTTGGATGGTTTGAAATGTATTTCAAATGTACATTGTTATAAATGAATCTTTTGGATTGTTTGGAAAATGTATTTCAAATGTACATTGTTATAAATGCATCTTTTCGATGGTTTTGGAATGTAATTTAGATGTATGTTGTTATAAATGCATATTTGGTAAAATATAAGTACATTCAAAAGCATGTAAGACTTGAGTGGATGCATATCTTAGATTCATAAACAAATTGTGGACAAAACCATTACATACGATGTTCTAAAAGTAAGACTTAGCTTCGAGATAGATAACGATGGATGTTCTTAACCTATACAGATATTTCAATTTTAAACAACCAAGCCAGGATTTAAGTTTCAAAAGACCTAATTACAAAACATCTAACTAACTACTTAGCAGAATTTTCTAGCCCCCTTCCTCTATTAACCAAATTGACCAATGACTCCCTGTCCTTTACATGTTCTGGAATTGTGCCCTTTGTTATGACATTTGTAAAATGTGACTGTAAGAAATTTTCAGTTGAATTTAGTGGGTTGGCTGTTTGGCTAATCAACATTCCTCCTTCTCTTCTTTTTAGGTCTCCTAACCTACACATATGCATATATTGTAGTTAAGACTTAAAGATAGAATTTGACATTCAAAGTAGATATTTAACCTAGTTGAAATAAGAACTTGTGTGTGATGCTTTGTTGAAGTTAAAGTGAATGGACAGTTACTTTATGCTACATTAAACGCACATTTACTAGATAAGATTCGATTTTCAGAAAGCAGGGTTGAAGCTACCATATATCAAGCTAGGTCTTAGGACCCATCAAACTTTTAAATTTTACTTAGGAAAATTGTAAGAAAAAAAAATTAATGTACGTTTGAACTTAAATTTGAAAAGCAAATGATTAAATTTATCAAAATTTATCATATATTAGAGATTAAGAAAAAGAGATGTATGTGTGATTTTATAAAAAGGAATGGTGAAGGGTTATACGAAAACATGAGAAAACAACCCAACTCCTCCCTCCCAGGTTTTAGGCTGTAGGAAACGGTTGTTGCAAATAGACTTTTTAAAAGAAGAAGATAATCAGTTTTACCAAGTTTCTTTCTTTTTTTTTTTTTTTGCAACACTGCGATTTATGGTTAAATTGAAGAATTTTTACTAGTGTTAAGGAGGTCGACGGTCCGCATGAACCCAAAATTTTGCAAATAATCGGTTTTTTTCCGGTTCCACTACACTTATTATTGATTCTTTTATATTTATTGTTTCATTTAATTATGAATTCATGTTTTTTTATTCTAGCTAGATTCGTTACTACAATTGAAGTCGGTAGAAGACGATGGTGTATGTTTACGGAAAAAAAAAAGTCGATTAGATGGTCTGTATTCTTTCAAAACATTTGATGTTTGGTCCTTATTCCTCACCCCGTCATCTTCTGTCCATTAAGTCTTATTTTATTAAAATAATGTAATGGTTATTTCGTTGTTTCACTTGCAACCTTCATTCTTTAAAAGAAAATGCATGTACGACTTTATTTGGAAAACCCTTCTTTTATCTTCACGTACTCTCACTCTACTGTGCATCCATTTGAGAATCTCTCATACAAGTGATGACAATGCTGATTTGTCAATGCTGAAGTTAAGAAATGAAGGTGACTTTTTGGACTAATCTTAGCCCTAGAATGCAATTTTGGAGTTGTTCATGATGTGGCTTTCTTAGATGGGCTGACCCTATGGTGTGTTATAGGCATTACTGGTGATTAGATCAATGAGTTGATTAGAAGAGCAGGTTGCGACTGCATGTGCAAAACTGTGGAACTACTAGCTGATGTTGTTTTGGTCATGGGTGTTCTTTTTTTGTGTTATTTTAGGCAGTAAGCTTGTTGTAGGGTTTGGATGGTAATGGGATGGGGATTTTTGGTTTCTTTTGTAGTAATCTAACTAGTTCAAGGGTTTTTGGATTGTAATGGGGAATGGGAGTTTTGTGTATTAGTTTTTCTTATGAAGGTTTATGTAACACAGTAAGTCAATGGAACTGTAATGGAATGTACTTTTTTATAAATCAATAGTTTTGATGTGAAATTTCAATATACATTTTTATAAATACATCTATTGGATGGTTTGAAATGTATTTCAATTGTACATTGTTATAAATGAATCTTTTGGATTGTTTGGAAAATGTATTTCAAATGTACATTGTTATAAATGCATCTTTTCGATGGTTTTGGAATGTAATTTAGATGTATGTTGTTATAAATGCATATTTGGTAAAATATAAGTACATTCAAAAGCATGTAAGACTTGAGTGGATGCATATCTTAGATTCATAAACAAATTATGGACAAAACCATTACATACGATGTTCTAAAAGTAAGACTTAGCTTCGAGATAGATAACGATGGATGTTCTTAACCTATACAGATATTTCAATTTTAAACAACCAAGACAGGATTTAAGTTTCAAAAGACCTAATTACAAAACATCTAACTAACTACTTAGCAGAATTTTCTAGCCCCCTTCCTCTATTCTCCAAATTGACCAATGACTCCCTGTCCTTTACATGTTCTGGAATTGTGCCCTTTGTTATGACATTTGTAACATGTGACTGTAAGAAATTTTCAGTTGAATTTAGTGGGTTGGCTGTTTGGCTAATCAACATTCCTCCTTCTCTTCTTTTTATGTCTCCTAACCTACACATATGCATATATTGTAGTTAAGACTTAAAGATAGAATTTGACATTCAAAGTAGATATTTAACCTAGTTGAAATAAGAACTTGTGTGTGATGCTTTGGTGAAGTTAAAGTGAATGGACAGTTACTTTATGCTACATTAAACGCACATTTACTAGATAAGATTCGATTTTCAGAAAGCAGGGTTGAAGCTACCATATATCAAGCTAGGTCTTAGGACCCATCAAACTTTTAAATTTTACTTAGGAAAATTGTAAGAAAAAAAAATTAATGTACGTTTGAACTTAAATTTGAAAAGCAAATGATTAAATTTATCAAAATCTATCATATATTAGAGATTAAGAAAAAGAGATGTATGTGTGATTTTATAAAAAGGAATGGTGAAGGGTTATACGAAAACATGAGAAAACAACCCAACTCCTCCCTCCCAGGTTTTAGGTTGTAGGAAACGGTTGTTGCAAATAGACTTTTTAAAAGAAGAAGATAATCAGTTTTACCAAGTTTCTTTCTTTTTTTTTTTTTTTTGCAAAACTCCGATTTATGGTTAAATTGAACAATTTTTACTAGTGTTAAGGAGGTCGACGGTCCGCATGAACCCAAAATTTTGCAAATAATCGGTTTTTTTCCGGTTCCACTACACATATTATTGATTCTTTTATATTTATTGTTTCATTTAATTATGAATTCATGTTTTTTTTTATTCTAGCTAGATTCGTTACTACAATTGATGTCGGTAGAAGACGATGGTGTATGTTTACGGAAAAAAAAGTCGATTAGATGGTCTGTATTCTTTCAAAACATTTGATGTTTGGTCCTTATTCCTCACCCCGTCATCTTCTGTCCATTAAGTCTTATTTTATTAAAATAATGTAATGGCTATTTCGTTGTTTCACTTGCAACCTTCATTCTTTAAAAGAAAATGCATGTACGACTTTATTTGGAAAACCCTTCTTTTATCTTCACGTACTCTCACTCTACTGTGCATCCATTTGAGAATCTCTCATACAAGTGACGACAATGCTGATTTGTCAATGTTGAAGTTTAGAAATGAAGGTGACTTCTTGGACGAATCTTAGCCCTAGAATGGAATTTTGGAGTTGTTCATGATGTGGCTTTGTTAGATGGGTTGACCCTATGGTGTGTTATAGGCATTGGTGGTGATTAGATCAATGAGTTGATTAGAAGAGCGGGTTGCGACTGCATGTGCATAACTGTGGAGCTACTAGTTGATGTTGTTTTGGTCATGGGTGTTCGTTTTTTGTTTTATTTTAGGCAGTAAGCTTGTTGTAGGGTTTGGATGGTAATGGGATGGGGATTTTTCGTTTCTTTTGTAATAATCTAGAACGTGTCCAAGAGTGGTATCAATAATAAAAGTCACTACCCATAAGTAACCCCTCTCACACAATGCCAAACTCCTAAGATGTCTGCACCAATCATAAGGTATAAAAGAGAAAATACACAAGGTCCATTCCCTATTGGGTGAGTCCATAAAATTTGCATATAAAACATACAAACCCCAAATGGGTCAATTATTCACCTTACGATGAAGCATAAACATGATAGACAAATGACACCTAGCAAACAACTGTATACCATAAATAATCAATCATATATTCCACTGCATACATGCATATATGTTCAACCGCAATTCTAGCACATACATATGTTATCAACCGAATGCTATATAAACAACCACATAAAAAATAAAGAATCACATTTTATATATAACAAACCTTTATTTGTTTATTAAACATTTTATGAATAACCAACCTTTTGTTACATATTCAACCTTTTAATATACAACTAACATTTTGTTATATATTCAAACTTTTAATATAAAACCAACCTTTTGTTATATATTCAACTTTTTAATATGCAACCAACCTCCTTGTTATTTATTCAATCTTTTATTATATCTATCCAATTGATTGATAGAAAAGTGTCTCTTAGTGCTACTTAACTCAAGGGAAACTCCCTGTTCACTACTTGTATGCACGACCATATGCTATAAGTGGCTCATGACTTCCACCCAAAACACCAAATTTGTGACTTCACTTTCACTACTCCGACTTTGTAAAGTACAAGTACTCCATGGTGTCATTAAGGAATTGGTACAAACGGTTCCAATTATACCACAACACCTCCTAACTCACACATGATTTTTCCGCTATCCATGAACGCAGGACCAAAATTACTCCAAGTCACGAACACCGAAGTGCCCTCAAACCATGTGTTACATGTTCATCTAGAAAGATCTCCAACTAACAACCTCTGTATCTATACCTCTTCCTATAGGTACTCTTTCATCCTAGTAGGCATCCTCAATGATCCGGATAACGTTTTTGGCAAAGATCATGAACTACCCAAAAACTTTAAGCATAACCCTGCAATGTTATTTATACATTAAATAAATCATATAATTCATACCAAGTAAGTGTATATTAAAACATGCATTATATCCATAATCAACACATCATGGCACATTCATGCATCATTCTTTCAAGCAACTTAAACTAACATGCCATAGTCATGAAGTTCATTAAAGTGTAAGCAACATAGTAATTAACTTATAACATGGAAAAACACAAAACATGTAGTAACATCACAAATATCACATCAAGCATAATTAATGACATGAGCATCCTAATGTGAATCAAATCACCATCTATGGATTTCATGTTTCAATCATGCAACCATAGTGAGTTAAGACTATGAACTCACCATTAGCCTTGATGAAACTGTCCTTATACTCCAAGTCTTGAACTTACTTGAAGTTCTCATGGCCCCACCTATACACCACACAAAACAAGAAATTAACAAATGACCTATATTTTTTAAAAATACAACTTTATAATAAAATTTATGTTATTTTTATAATTTCCTAGTGTTACCCTTGTTCAGTGTTTAAGCATAAAAAAAAATGTACAACTCAAAATGAACGTATACTGGAAATTCTGGAAACTAGAACCGGTTTGCTAGAAATTTGTTGTTTTGGTCATTTTGTCTAATTCGGCTTAGAATGGTCTCTACAACCCTTGCAAGACAGATTAACAATTTTGTCCAGCTTTGCTAAGTATTACCAACATCAACATAAACTTCAAGATTATGGGAAAGGACATAGAATTAATCCATTTTCACCCAACTAATAAGTATTGAAGATATTAAGTCATGTGTTGAGTGCTTAATTGGAATAACAAAGAGATGACACAACAATGTTGAAAGTAGGATGCCCTAAACATAATGATAAACTTCTAGACCAAAGTTCTAGATTTTAACTCGAAACATTACCTTGTTCAATTCCATTTTAACACAACCAAGGGCTTCAAAGGTACCTTAATTTTCCATATTACATTAGTTTATAATTTTTTCTTTTGAGGGACTACTCGTACAAGTCGATATAATTTTTCTATAATTTTATATGGATTTCACAAAATGGGATATCAATGAAGCTAATTTCTGACTAGTTACTGAAAATCATGACTTTCCACCTTGGTTAGAGTCAACATCAGGTCATGGGAAAACTCAGGGAAAAACTAGACTCAAAATTTAAACTTTGAGCGTTTACGGATCCTAAATTTGACTACAATGATTTTTTAAGATTTTTTTTAAAAATAGGGGCAGAATAGGCATTTTACCTAAATTCTCATCTTTGACCTGTTGGGTTAATCTGGCATCTTAGCCAATAAGTTACCACTCAATGACCGAATATAACTGAAAAATGGTATTCAAACAGTAGTCATATGGCATTGAGTTAAAATGGCAATTCAAACATGAAGCCATGATCCAAAATATGCAACTTTTAAAGAGGAATTCAAAATGTGATGCTATATAAACAAAAATTCACTTCGGTTTGGATTTTCTCCACCCTTAAGCCACATATACATACATTTAGCGACTACTTTGATAGCCTTTTGGATGGCTCAAAACAAAGTCTTATCAGCAAAAAAGATACACACAAGAATTTAAGATAAAAAGAAATAAGAAACATGACATCAAAAAAACAATTTTGACTCCAAGTTTACAACCAATTCTTGAGCATCAATACTAACTTATGAGGGAATGTTTTAGAAGGATTTTCACACTCACAAATGATCAAGAATACAAACTCAATATGGATAGAAATTTATCATACTTGAACTCTATAATTAAGATTATAAAGAAGCTTGATTTTTGACACAAAATAGAAAGCAATTAATTCATAATTTCAACCAGTTCTCTAGTAATTGTGGCCTGAACACAAGAAGAAGAAGAGGTAAAGGTTTCTACCAAGACTAGGATCAGATTCACAACTCTAATTTCCTCCAAGAAGTCATAAATTGTAGACAACATTCCCCCCTTCTCCTCTCAGTTCGCGTCGCCTCCCCTCTCCCTCGTTCTTGACTCGATTTTGTCCACTCCACCCAAATCGTTCAGCGATTCTTTTCATCCCTCACTTCGATCGTGTGACTCAAGTAGAAAAAGAAACATCCTAATATTGAATTTCTTGGTAGCCCCCTAAATTCGACATGAAGAAACAAGAAAAAGAGGACAAACTCTAAAGCTCCATAAACACATCGATTGGCCTCGTGGACGTTAAAATTTGATTTTGCAAAGAGAAACAGTCCCTATGACTACATAATTTAATTCCTAATAATCCTAACCCTAATAAATTAAAAAATTAAGTTTATTTTGTGACATTTTAGCGCCTCTTTTCCGTTTAAACTATTCACATGATTTCTATTTACCCCTAATAAGTACATAAATCAATTTAATTAAATATTTACCTTTAATTACTAATTAATCCTTTTAGATATTAAATAACATCAATTTTATTTAATTTATTTCCTTATATAACCTTAAATTCCAAAATAATCCTACGAAAATAAATATTTGTCTAGTGGAATCTAACATCGCTAATGGAAGCAAATTTGGGTCGTTATAATTTCAACTTCAATGACCAATACCTTATTTTTTTCTATGTGGCCCATGGTCACTCCTTCATTCACATCAATGACATTACTTTGTTTGCTAACTTATGACATTAGATATGGAACAATAGTCTTGGAATGATCATGCCTTTCATATATGTCTATTACCTATGACTGCTCAACAACATAGTTAATGCTCAACAAGATAGTTAATAGTGTGGTTTAAATCAAACTTTCTGCTACATGATCATACTTCCCTTTTACAAGGTTTATTTATCTATTCATATTTAGTGACACACTCTCAGGTTCTAATTCCTCAATAAAAATTTTGGAAGAAGACTTAAAATAAGAAGGTAAGTAAGTACCCTAGTCTGACCATTTTCAATATACATCTTTATAAGTCTGGGTTTAGGGACATACGAAACCAATTTAAGTACGTCTTGGTCATACTCTAAAGGAAATAAATTGTATTCAAAAGGTTATTTAGGGATAAAAAATGGTAGTGAAGGGTCTATTCTTTTTTGTACACTAATTCTTGAAACATGTTATCAAGTTCATCGACTGAAATAACTTAGTGTCAACGTCATCTACATATGATACAATATTGTCGATGTATTTCATTCTAGGTGGCTTGGTGAAGATCCAGTATAGTGTATCCTCAATATGAAATAACTGTCATATCCTTCTGAAAAAAATAAAAATAGACATGGTAAAGACGATGATTTCTCTTCATGAACACATTCAAGGAAAAACCATTGATTTTTTGAAAATCATACCTTATCTCATTTTCAGTTCTTGCAAGTTAAATATTTTTCATGCAAACACCATATTAAGAGAATCATTTTTTATTCATTCTGATTAAACCCTAAAACGTAATCACTTTTCTTGTATTCGAATGGTTTGACGATGAAGTCCAGTGTTTTCTTGGGAGAGGGATGGATTTGGGAGTTGACGCGAAGAAGATACAGTGACATAAGGATTTCCCTCATTTAATCATAGGTTACAAATGAAAATACGAAATTCCCCTTCCATTGTTTTAACAAATAAAGACTTAATGGAAAAAAGATGACGGAGTGAGGAATAATGACCAAACATTCAAAAATTTGACAGCACAGAGACCATATGTAAGATTTTTTGAACTTAGGAACTGTATGCCATATTTTTTCAAAGCGCATGAACCATTTATGATATTTTTCTAACTAAAATCTTAAATAAATGAAAACTAGTAAAAAAATGCAAAAAATAAAATATAAAATAATCATTTTAATTCCGGATTTCAAAAACATTATTATAAAGGATTTATTTGCAAATTTTTAGTTTGAAACAGAAAACTCCACAATTATTCTAAATACTAGTTTACTTAGAGAAATCAAATAACCTTTTATCATTTGTTTCAATTAAGGGTAAATATGATATGATTAATTTTTTTAACTTTGTACCATAACAATTAGAGTTTTGTAAAAAAATGGTAATAATACCGTACTAAGTATAATTAGTACACACTTATTTGGCTATAAATAAATTTGGTTGGCATAATTTGGTAATGATAAATACAAACTTCTTTCTAACTTACACTTATAACAGTTAAAGATCCGCAACATTTAGAAAGAATTTTACGGTCTAGTAAAGAAATTATTTTAGCTAACTAAAGTATTCTATTAAGTACATTTTAAATAACTTTTTAGTTTTTTAATCTAAAATGGTAATTACTATTGACTACGACTAACTAATCAATATCATGTTCATAAAAATATAAACACTAAATGCATCTGATATTAAAATATTCTATGATATATATATATATATATATATATATATATATATATATATATATATATATATATATATATATATATATATATATATATATTGTAACATTCGTATTTCGGTAAGTTTCCCTTTTAGCCCCAGCTAGTACGTGGGGCGTACTCTAGAAGTACGTTTGGCGTACTAGCCCATTCCAGATCCTGAGAGTCTTCCACGTATGTGGGGTGTATGTGGAGTATGCGTGGCATACGCAAGACAGAGAAAAATCCTAATTATTAGGGTTGTTGCCCTATTTAATCAACTTATCTCACTCTTGGACACTCTATTGACTAGCCTACACCTCCCTTTACCCTAAAAACGAAACCCTAAGTGTACTTGGTGAGATTTGAGCTTGAAAAAGAATTCTTTGGTGTTTTCAGCTGAAGAAGAAAAAGAGGAACACTCTAAAGAATAGCTTGAGCTTGTAGATTCGAAGTTACCTTCACATTTGCAAGCTTTTGGAGGTAAAAAGCTGTCACCTTGTTGGTCATTTGTGCTAGATCTATTCTACGGTGTTATTTATGCATTTTTTAAATATTTTGAGTTTATGTTGAGCTTTAGATCTACTCTAGAAGCAATGGATGTTAGATTTTAGCTCCAATGAGGTCCATATTCCATAAAAATGCAAACTTTATGGAGGATATTGGTCCACGCAAGTATTAGAACCTTTATTAAGCTCTTTTTGAGCCTTGAGTCCCATTAATCCATGCATGGGTGTAAAGTTGCCAACTTTACATGAAAAGTCACCCTATAGAGTCAGATCTGAGACTCTGACATGCTGTCTTAGCCGATTAAGTGCTTAATGGTGTAGTTTGGCAATCTAGGGAGTACGCTAGGCGTACCTAGCTGGTATATTGCGAGTACTAGCCCCAAAAGTAATACGTTAAGCGTACGAGATGAGTACGCCCCTCGTACTTAGCAGATGGACGCTTGGGCTTGGCAATTCTCGGTATTGGGCCATGCTTTGCACTTTGAAGAGGGGCCTTTTTGGGCCATTAGATTTATGACTTTGGGTTTTTGCTTGTATTTTGGGCTCCTTTAGATTTAGGCTCATAATGGGTCTTAGGCCTAATTTGGAAGATTGGGCCGTATTGGGCTTCAAGATACCATTTAGGAATTGGGCCTTTCAAGTTGTTGGGTTGGATCTTAGTTTTTGGCCAAGTAAGAAAACGGGTAAAATTCTCTTTTAGCTTGATTGTTAGTTAAGTCACTTAGATTCTTGATTATTGGCCAAGGTGTAATTATTAATTGGATATTATTTTGATGATGATAGCGCGGGGATTTTCCGGACCAGCAAACTGAGATGCATTTGAGTGTTTCAATAGCTAGATGTGATTTTTTACACTGTGTTTAGCGGGTTGAAGGCGACAATGTCGGCCTATGTTTTGATATGTTAGGATGCTAGTTATCCGCTTGACTATTACATGTGTTATGTGCATATGTGTTTACCGGGCAAGGCCCGATAACGAGAGGGTCCTGATGAGTATCATGTATGCTATTATCTTTGTGATTATTGTATGTGTTTGTATGATTATGCGTTTACTTGTTTATATATATACCGGGGGGGCCGATGCCAAGCGGGGCCTGATGACTGACAGATTTGTATATCGAGCATGGCTTGATGTCGGGAGGGTACCACTTTATGTTTGATATGTATGCTATGTGGTATTTTGGGGAATTCACTAACTTTTGTGCTTACAGTTTATAATTTATGTTTTCAGGTACTTTTGGTTCGAATGGGAAGATCTTGAGATTATTGCAGTGCACACATCTGTTGTTTGTGATGTTGTTGATACATTTTGTTTCACCATAATTTTTAAGATGATGTTTTGGATAATAGTTTTATTAATTTACAAACGGAAAATTTTTATGATGATGTTTTGGATAATAGTCTTACTTTTTGGGATGTTAGAAGTTGATATCAAAGCCTTAGTTTGAGGGATTTAAACATTCTCTTGGGTGTGTCTGAACTCAAATAGAGGGTTTGGTAGAATTTTTCAAAAGGAAATGATTTATAAAAAGAGTTTTCTAATAAAAGAAAAGGGTGTGGTGGATTCAATCGATCGATCTCAAGTAAGTTTTACGAAAATACCCATACATGTTATACGATATGCTTTGATTTGAGAAACTGTGAATCACATGCAAGTTAGTGTTGGATTAGTTTCTAAGTCCATAACTATTTTGGTATGTACTTGACCCGATTATGAGCATGGTCCTTTTGGGTTGCCTTCACCATAGCAATATGTAGGATGAATTAAGGAGAGAAAGGTTTAATTATGATTTATTAATATATTATGAGAATAATATATTAAAGGAGAAATCATATTGTTTAATTAATATTAGTCAAGAATTAATTAAGAAATAATTTTGTGGCAAAAAGAGATTAACTAAACATAAGGGACTTATTGTGTAATTATAAGATAATTGCATAGATGGGCTAATGGACTCCATAGAAGTTGGAGTGGACGAATTCTATGGGGAAACGCATTAGAAATCGTTCAAGACTTCTAAAGAGGGAGTCCGTGGACTGCTTAGGGCTTAAGCAGTCAGATTAGGGTTTCCTAGTTGTAAACCCTAATAGCCAGCATATATAAGGAGCCCTTATGGCCCCAAAACGTGGTGAATACTTCCTTTAGGGTTTCCAGCCGTTTTTGGTGCCTCCTCTCACCTCCCTCTTCATCCAAGTTGATTAGTGGTGTTTGTGACTCCATTAGAGGTGCAACGCCTGAGGCACTAAGCTTTTTGAAGCCAAGGATTGATTGTTATTGCTATATAATAATCAAATGTAAGATCTAAACCCTAATTTTAGTTATAGTTTATTAGATCTAGGGTTTATGGCCTTGGATTATCAATTGCATGTTCATTAGACAAACTAGATCCAAAGCTATTAGGGTTTGCATGTACACCATAGGAATGATGTATTGCTCGAAACCCAGCAGTGGTATCAGAGCCTAGGGCTGTTTGTTTAATATATTTGATGCTATATTTTATTATTCAAGCTTAAAATCGAAAAAATTGAGTTTCTGGGGGCTGGACTGGCCGAGTCCATGGTTGAACTTGCCGAGTCCACTGCTAGTGCTGACTCGACGAGTCTGAGACGCAAAATGCTGTTTTTGCGGGATTTTGACCTGTTTTAGCTGTGGATAATTACCTAAAACGTTTTATGTCAATAAAATCCTAATTTTATCAATATTGGGTGATTATCCTTGCCAAAATAGAAGATAATTGTCAAAATTTAGATAATCTTTTGTTTTATTAGATAAAGATTGATTATTTGTAATTTAGATTTGAATTATCTTGTGAAAAAGTTTCAATTTTCCCCTTTAGGTTTTATAGTTTAAATTTGAACTTAAAGGTTTTGTTTTTTGAAATTTAAATAGTTAAACCCCCTCAAGTTTTGGAATTTAAATTTTAAATTAAAAGTTAAATTTTGAAATATTTAAATTATAAACCCTAATGTTTTGAAATGTTTCAAAACTTGCCCTCAAGTTTTGGAATTTAAAAATTTTGATTAATAGTTTAATTAAGTAATATTTAAGTTCTAAAACCCTAGTATTTTGAAAAGTTCAAATTACACCCACATGGTTTTCTTAAGTTAATTAAAAGTTTAATTAAAAGAGAAAGTTAATAAAATCATCTAGTATTTTAAAAATGTAAAAATACACCCTATACTATATATGTAACATTAAAAGTCTAATATTATATATATGAGTAAAGAGTCAGTTTTACCGTTAGTAGGCCTCATTCACGAAGCTGGTCTATAAGGGGTTTTTAAGGAAATTGTCTATAAAATGGCGATTAAATGAGTATCCACTCTTACCCACCGCACTCTTGACTAGTGGAGGGTCGTTAGCCGAACAGGTATGATATGATAGAATCCTTCCATTATAAGTATAATGAAGTACAAAGTAACTACATGCCTTTACAAATTCCCAAATCATAGTTCCTTTAGACAAAATGTGAAAATGTATGCTAATCCATGTAATTACACTTCGTACCCTTGTCAAATGTTAGTGGAGCGTGTGTGGTTAACCAGAACACTAACTTGGGATTGACATTGGTGGGGAAGGGTGGCTCGATGTTTATCATAGATCAATGGAGCGTGTGTGGCTAACCGACACATTGATTAGGTGATAGTAGCATTGAGTGCACCACGTGATTCACACGGTTATTCACACCTTGTTTGTGATCCTCGACATCCCAGTCGCAAACTTGAAGGGCATAATCGAGATTAAACATGCCATTGGAAAGTTCACTGAATTTCAAAAGATCTAGGAGTTTTAATTCATTTAAAACTTAAACTTCTTTTTTGTTTTTCATGGTGGAAATTGGTAAATCATCATTTACCTACCTTCAATTATTCTGCAACTAGGTTACGGTATCCCTCTTCTTGGTTGTAGAATATTGTGTTGGATCCTAGCCTTAATAACTCATTTGGGTGTTTTATTAAGGACTCAATCAACTTAACTTGAATTTTTTCTCCTGTTTTGTAGATGTCAAACAACTATGGTTTTTCTAAATCCCTTGGAACAAGCTTTCCAAACGAAGATGATATTCCACGATATGATCGAGGAACAAGAAATCATGCTTCACTTCCTCCACCTCCTCCAATTATTCTCCCTAACCCACAAGTTCTAAGGCTTGAAAAGTTCAAGCTCACTCAAGCCCTTTTGGCAAGTAAACACGAAGATGGGAAACCTCTGTGTGCACACGTCTTAGAGATGAAGTCACACATTGACAAATTAAGGATGTTGGGTGTCAAGATTTTAGGTGAGTCGACTGTTGAATGGGTTCTTTAGTCGCTTCCTGAATCATATAGTGAGTTCATAAGAGAGTACTATATGATGGAACACGACATGACCCTCATTGATCTCACCTATTTGCTTATAGCTGCTGAATCAGCAGTGATGTGGCATGCTGGTCATGTAAATTTTTCTGGTGAATCAAACTTCCAAACTTCAATGGACACTGGCAACATTGGAAGTCCAAAAAGGACTGAGAATGAGATTGTCCAATGTGATGTGCCAAAGGAGTCCACTTGCTTTTATTGCACAGAGAAGGGGCATTAGAGACGAAGCTGCCCAAACTACCTAAGAGATCTAAGAGATGGGAGAGTCAAGGAATATGGCTCTACTTCAGGTAATATCCATTATCTAACTCTTTTGAGTTTCTATTATAGATTCTTAATACATGATGTGATAAGATTACATTTTAATGTTTTTGTAAGATTGAAGAAAAGAGAGGAAGCTTAAGGGAAGAAGTGAGCTGAATCTAATCGTGAATGGATTTCGATTGCATTCCTTAAAGATTGGATTCTTGAGATACTACTTGGAGTTAGAATTGATTGCTAAGAAATATGTAATAGCATAGTTTTTAGATGAATTGCATTGTAAGGACAATGTTTTTCCGCAATAAAATAAAATTTGATTTTGTCTTCTTTTATTATCCTTGCAATGGCATGTATGAAAAATTGATGTTTAAATGTTTCTACTGTTAGCAATAATGGATTTGATTCTTAACTATGTTATTTGTGGAAATGTCAAGAATTTACCAAATAAGGAGAGTTTCTCATCGCCCAAGTTTCAATTGGGCAGAAACTTGGAATCATACAACTTGGTTGCGTGATGAATAAGAAGCCTCATATTTGGAAATTAGACTAATTCTGTGATAAAGTGTCAAGTGAAGGAGTAGGAGATCGAGTACACTAGGTTGTGAGTCGATCAGGTGCACCACAAGAGTGATAAAAATATTCGTCATGATTTACTAAAGTTTAGTAAATGTGATTATACTTATAAGATTAAGTGTAATTCTGAGTTGATTGAAAAGGTTTCAATAAATGGCAGAACGAATAAGAAGAATCAAGAAGGCAGAAAGATAAAAGTTTCTAAATTCTAAGAAGAAGGGAGAGTACCTTTTATTGTGTTTTATGATAAGTATTAATGATTAAGAACCATATCTCAATTGATCCTCTAAGTGAGTCTTAGTACAATTATATGTCTAAGAAGAGGAATCAACAATTGTGGAAATGGTTAAATGAAGCAGTCAATCATATTTCGTTCCAAAATCAAGTCTTAGAGTCATACTCCAAGATTGTGACATTGAGTGACACATTTTTAGTAGGTTTATAACACTCAGCAAATGTGGAATTGGAAAAAAAATTCTTATTCTTGCACATTTGAAATTTGTAAGTTATGCTGTCTTGGATAAAACAAAGACCAACTAGGACCAATTATGTGAAGTGTTAGTCTTGATAAGATTTCACACTAACTCTTGAATATTTGTTTTGTCCAGGAAAGTTCCTTGATAAGAGAATCATATATGTCAAGAGGTCAGTGGGAGTCTCAATTGTCTTGAAAAGTTCAAGAACTAATCAAGAATAATCCGATATTTAATCACTAGCACACGACTTGAGGTTTGCGACCTATCGTGTTGACGTAATTTTGTTTCTGTGCCATTCCAGTTTAAGTCAATTATGCATATGAGTTCTATGTGTCCTCAATTGATTGCATAAAGACAAAGCACCTTGATCAATGGAAAGTACATTGATATGTAGGGTGAGCTGCTTAACAACCTGGAAGCAAAGGTGGGCATTCATGCTGCCATAAGGAAAGAAATCATGAATGAACAACTTCAATCCATATGAGTTGGATTTGTCACAAACATTGCTTTATGATTGTTATGACAAATTCACATGGATAAGAACACATACACTTTAAAATCTAAGTTTTATAAGGTTTCTCTCCATCATGAAAATGACAGTGAGGAAATGCTTTCACTAAGAGAGATTTTAAGGAGATTGCAATTGTAAAAATTGAATTCTGAAATTCGATTATGATTACGGCATCCCTTTTCATAGTTCGAATTATGAGATTTGGAAATTGGTCTGAACATTTGGGGCATAGTAACATAAGTTCTGAATTTCTTTAGACACACATGTGAGCTTTCTAAGGCAAAGGTGTATGAGGTTAAGAAGCTTAGATAATGTCACACCCCCGAACCGAACGACGGAAACGTCCGAGGGCTCTTGTGACTTAAATTGAATACTATCACAATGATTATACATGAATCATAACATCATTCATCACCATGCATTGAAATAATACAACTGATATTGTTTACATCTATTACATTGTTTTAGTCATTACAATTTCATAACATAAACCGTTCGATAGGTAATCTAAGCAAAACACCATGACATAACTTGGTACTTATTCTTCGGCTTACCTGTTACTTGAGAATACAAGTTATTTTGAAAAACGTCAACATATGAAATGTTGGTGAGTTCATAAGTAATGTTATGGAAAAATGATTTTTGTGAAGTTTGAAAACCCAGAAAATCCGACATTTTCTGAAAAGAGTATTTGTTTATAAAAAGTGTGAAGATCCGTAAATATGCTTGTCGATTTTGAAAACATGTATAATTGTTGAACGTTGTATACATCACATAGGTGAGAATGTTGAACTTCCAGGGAAAACCCGATGTTTTCCCAATACGTAAATTACCTGACTTGTTTATTGTTATACCGATACGACGATTGTTTTTGATTACCCAGGTGACATTGGATTAATTAAGGTTTGTGAGTTGTTACAATCACGCATTAATGAAAATGACTAGTTTATAACTACAAATTACGAACGATCCTTAAGGCGTCGTCCGTACTACTCACCTAATCCAACCACCCTGACTTCTCTTGATTTACGCCACGAATCTGATTACTCGAATTCTCATAAGCGGGTCAACCGAGGAGAAAGGAAGGTATGAAGCCCCCTTTATTTCCATAAGTTATTCAAGGCTATCGGGAATGCGTAAAGCACTTGGCCCGACTCGCATTTGACTTCTCGACCTCACTAGCAGTACTAATGGGCCATTAGGGCCCAATAGAACAATAGAGCTACTGAAAGTCCTTTTACATGAAATTGGGTCATAGAAGGCCCATTAACATGTAAGTGCGTTCCCTTCGGGCCCAAAGATCATGTTATTGGGCTAGCAAGGCCCAACAAGCACGATTTGAAACTTTCAAGCCCAAAGTTTGAATGTTGACTCCTCATAGTTATCGCGTGTTTATTGAAATACTTTGGTTTATTGATTTTTGTTTTGTTATTGATTCGAGACCGAATCAATTCGTTTTGTAACGATATTGGTTGTTGAGAGTGTATTTGTTTTTACGTTTCGTCGGTAGTCGTGGATCTTGTATTTTGTCTTAGTGAATTAATTTGTTTAAAAGTAAGGTTTTAGCTTTTCACAACCTTTCTTTTATAAAAATAGCACTTTTAGTCCTTTATATAAAAGAATTTCATTTTAGTCCTTAAAACTTTATTTTGACACTTTTGTATCATAAACTTGTTGAAAAGACATTTTTAGCCAAAGTTTATTTTGTAAACAACTTTAGCCCTTCCAAAATGATGTTTTCTCGGTTAAAACCCCCAGTTTCGCAACTTTTACAGTCTTGGCCCAAAATAGAAAATTTTTACATTTTTTATCCTTTTTGAATTTGAAAACCATTTTTGACCTTTGAAATAGTTTTAATACACTTCAAATCCCCTATTTTATAGAAAATTGCATTTTCAGCCCCTCAAACTTAGAAATCTCGCATTTTAAGGCTTATTGGGCCGAAAAGCCCAAATCTAGCCCATTAAGTTCAAAATTTACATTTTAAGTCCCTCAAAAATGTTGTTGTTCAGAAAAATTATTATAGAAACTGTTTGGACCCTTTTGACCCTCCAGAAACTATAATTTGTCGGTTTGGACCCTAAGTTTTGTATTTTTGACAATTTAAGCCCAAAAATGGGTTTTATGTTCAAGTATGTTCATCTTAACCATATAAACTATTTTTCTTGACTTGATTAGTGTAAATAGTTTAAGTTATGTTTATTTCCTTCCTCATGTTTTAGATCTCGGTTTTTACACACATTTTGGATAACATATTCATCACAAACACATGATATCACACACATACATGCATCAAATCACACATAGCATACATATACACATAGATCTACACATTTTCTTGTATTCTCCCCTATAAAACTCATAAAAACCGAAAAGAAAGGGGTATGAAGCTCACCTTGAGTTGTGGTATCGGTTTTGAAGAAGATTTGGAGAGTTTTGGTGCTATTTTCGGCCCTAGCAAGTTCCTTGAATGGATCTCGAACTTAGTGGGTTTTAAGATGAAAGATCATGAACTTGAATGGATTAAGAGATGATTTTTGATGAAAAGAAGTAGCTAGATTATGGATCTAAGCAATATCTTACCTTAGATGATGAGTTTTTATGGAGAATATCCTTGAAAGCCTTCTAGATCTCGAAAGTTTTGAAGAAGAAGTGAGGAGATGTTCTTGAAGACTTAGAGAGAATGAAGTGAATTTTTGTGAGTGTGTGTGTGTTGTGTTCGGCCGAGAACAAGAGAGAGGGGAGAGAAGAGAGGTTTTTGAGTTGATTTGCATGAAAACATGAGATGGTGCATGGGAATCCTATGGATAAATGTGAGGTGGCATAGGAAAAGTCAAATCCTCCTTTCATTTGGGCTTGGGCCGAGATTTGGAGAGGGAAAAAGAAAGGATTGGGCCTTGTATGCTTAAGCCCATTTCATGGTTATGTTAAGTGATGTTTGGCGCAAATAAATATAAATATGATTTTTATAACCTATTAAGGCTAAATTAGGTTAATTATGGCCCAATATGGTCCATTTAAATATTTTATTTCATTCTAGGCCCAATATGGCCCAAAATATTTAAAATAAATGGAAGTGGGTCCAATTAGAGCCCATTTAAGAGGTCTAAGCCCATGATATTCCAATTGGAAGCTTATTGGTCCATTGGGCCCAATAAGGAGGTCCTAGTCCAAAATGGAATTAAACAAGGACTTCTAGGGTTCCCAATTATTTGTTGACCATTTGTAGTGCATGTATGATGTGTTTGATTGAAGTTCTGTTGTCATAGAGTAAGCATCATGCATGCTTTCATGTTTTTGATTCATAATTTACATAAGTGTTGTAGTTACAAGGCACCAAAAATTTGTAGTTGTGACAGATAAAGGCTTATCAAAGCATCAGGTATTTAGAAATATGAACTTAAGGAATTCAATAAGCATTGTTTTTTGGAAGTTCAGATGTTTTCTGAATATATGTCAAAGCTAGTGGGAGCATAAGTGTTATGCTTGTATGGTAATAATCATCGTGTTAGTGGGAGCATGATTATTACTTCAAGTATTGCAAGTTAGCAATATTAAGTATAGAAAACAAAGATTCACTTTGCCAAGTTGTAGGGGTTGAAAAGTTGTTTTGCTATAATTAAGGGAGAGAATATTATACTTCGTTTCAAATCTAAAGGCTTAGATTGTGGAATTTTAATCAAATTTAGTCAAATATATATGAATGTTGTGTTGGAATGGTTCAACATGAGGAAATTCTATATATGGAAAGGATAATTGGATTCTCAAAATTTGGTTATGATTACGGCATCCCTTTTCATAATCAAAATTGTGAGAACATGGCAATTAGAAATATTATAGCAGAAGACTGGTAAAGTATCACGTCTTCATGTGAGATAATATCAATCGTGCTCCATATGCTTCGGATATAGGATCAATTGCATATACTATAATGTTTGATCATTCTAAAAATTTTCAAATGCTTAGCACATTAAGAGGGAAAAGGGACTAGAACGATTTTGACTAAAATAATTAAACAACTATCGAAGGACGATCTAAGGTTCACCAAGGATTTGTTGCTTGTGAGTAGTTGGAAGTATAGTGTTGAATTGAACATATCGACATTATTATGAATACATAAGATTCTATTTAGAATGACTTGTCATATGGCAAATATGGAAATGTTTCCATATTGGTAGTTGGATATTGAGAGTCTATGTCTAGATTAGAAATTTTTATGCAAGAAAGATGTTCAAAGGAATGTACTTTGAATGTGAGACTTCACGTCTATGGAATTGTCTTGTAAAAGTTTCTGGTAGAATACCTTGGAATTTCATTGGCCAAGTCTTGATAACTTTTGTGCTATGACTTTACGAAAGGATCGTTGCATAAAATGTTAGAATCTAACACATTCTAGTAGTGGCAAGAACCTTGTATTCATACACTATCGTTGAGGATTAGGAATTATGAAAAGAGTTTCATTGGAAAGTTTTTCAATTGATCTATTTCACAAAGGAAGGATCATAGATAACATAGTGTGCATGCTCGGAGCATGAGACAGCTATTGTTGTAATTCAAGTATCAAGTTGATTATCTGAAACATTAAACAATGTATAATGAGTAGTCAATATGGTGTTTAAATAAAAGTGTTTTATTTACGCTAAAAAGTTTTGGGACCATATAGGATTAAGTATCATTGTTGTGCTTCATTTTGCATGTTTCGACTTCCAAAATAATTGGGTTATTCGAACCTCCACAGTCGGTCATACGTTGGAAGTAGGTATGAAAGAAGACTGTCATGAATATGTCTGTAGATTGTCTAAAGTCTTTAGACATAGCACAAGTTTGTTGCAGAGTTCATGAGTGATTTGATAAGATTAAAGTATTGTATTAAACCCACGCTCACATGAATCACTTCATGGATTTATCACGGGTGTTTAGTGAGACGATAACATTGTATATCTTGAAACCGAGACATGTGAGTTATTTGTTGGTCGGTTGCACATTGATGATAAGTAAACGCACCAGTAACTTGGTGTTATAAAACTTATTGTTGTGTGTGATTCGAGTAGCAGGTGTAAGCAAGCATTTGAGTCAAAGTATATCCATTCCTTTTAAGCAAAGTGGGATAAAAGCGATATCTGTGGCCCCTCGATGATTTAGTGATGACACCCTAAGCGCTTGGCCAAGCCGAGACTAAGTTGATGTGTTCAATTGTAGTCTGTTGTTAGTTGTCATAAATCGGATGTTGGGAAACAATACATAGATAGAGAGAATGATTTTAATCCATGTCTCGTGTCTATTCGATATCTTGAGAATGGCGTAATATATGATCCCTTATCTAAAGGACACGCTATCTGATAAGATCAGAGTTGACATTGGCTTTTGAAAGCTACAATTGCTGATCAGGTTATGAAGTTATGCAAAATAGTTATTAGACTTATCCATGTGGGAGACTGTTGGATTGGTGTCTAAGTCCAAAACTATTTTGGTATATACTTGACTCGATTATGAGCATGGTCCTTTTGGGTTGCCTTCACCATAACAATATGTAGGATGAATTAAGGAGAGAAAGGTTTAGTTATGATTTATTAATATATTATGAGAATAATATATTAAAGCATAAATCATATTGTTTAATTAATATTAGTCAAGAATTAATTAAGAATTAATTTTGTGGCTAAAAGAGATTAATTAAACTTAAGGGACTTATTGTGTAATTATAAGATAACTGCATAGATTGGCTAATGGACTCCATAGAAGTTGGAGTGGATGAATTCTATGGGGAAACCCATTAGAAATCGTCCAAGACTTCTAAAGTGGGAGTCCATGGGCTGCTTAGGGCTTAAGTAGTCAGATTAGGGTTTCCTAGCTGTAAACCCTAATAGCCAACATATATAAGGAACCCTTATGGCCCCAAAAACGTGGTAAATACTTCCTTTAGGGTTTCCAGTCATTTTTGGTTCCTCCTCTCTCCTCCCTTTTCATCCAAGTTGCTTAGTGGTGTTTGTGACTCCATTAGAGGTGCAAAACTTGAGGCACTAAGCTTTCTGAAGCCAAGGATTAATTTTTATTACTATATAACAATCAAAGGTAAGATCTAAACCCTAATTTCAGTTATAGTTTATTAGATCTAGGGTTTATGGCTTTGGATTATCAATTGCATGTTCATTAGACAAACTACATCCAAATCTATTAGGGTTTGCATGTACACCATAGGAATGATGTATTGCTCGAAACCCAACAGTTACGACTAAGGATCCGCTCAAGATTTACATGAAAAAATGCTAGGAGAGATGCCTTATTATTGTTACTGTATAAGCTTGTAGGCTTGCATGCTAGTATTGAGCAGTCGGTAATAGGATGGTCTGTTAGGGTTATGCTTGATTCCGATTACTCAATTCATGAATGCTACTTGATTTGTGCTTTTTAGGAGTTATCATTAGTTTTAGCTAACTAGTAAGAGAATATGTTAAGTTACATATCATTGAGAATAAATAACTTTAGATGGTTACGTTTTAACTCTATTGCGCAGTTCATGTTTGAGTCCAACCGTTGTAGTGTGAGACCTTTCATTCGAAGAATTATCTGATGTTGATGATATGGATATATCTACTTAATCAAGCATAAGTACAAAACCTTTGAAAAGTTCAAAGATTCCAAACAAGAAGTTAAGAATCACTTAGGCAGGAAGATCAAGATGCTCAGATCTGATCGAGGTGGTGAGTATCTTCGAATCGAGTTCCATGACTACTATAAGTAATGTGGAATTGTTTCACAATTAACACCTCCTAGAACGTCACAACTTAATGGTGTGGCTAAGAAGCGTAGTCCAACCTTTTTATACATGGTTCGTTCCATGAAGAGTCGAGCTTCACTTCCAATCTCATTCTGGGCATAAGCCTTAGAGACTGCCGCCCATATTCTTAATCTTGTCTCAAAAAAGAAGGTTGCGAAAAAACATCAAGAGATGTGGACAGGGAAGGTTCCCTCATTGGCACTTATCAAATTTTGGGGCTGTGAAGCTTTCTTCAGACAAGAGACTCACAACAAGCTCGGACCTCAAAGTGAGAGATGTATTTTCGTCGGCTACCCACAAAAGTCCTTTGGATATTTGTTCTAGAGACCTAGTGAAAATATGGTCTTTGTAGCACGAAGAGGATTATTTTGCGAGAGAGAACTCATATGCAAAGAGGACAGTGGCAGTACAATTGATCTTGAAGAAATTCAAGAGTCAAGCGATGAAGGTATTGCCTCTTAGGCATTCTATTAGAGTTAGCGTTTTGCCTGTGTTTTATGGTTTCCATATAACGACAAAAGCTGATACATTTATCGGTGATAGCAAATTGGAAAATTTGGATGAACCTGGTAACTACAAGGAAGCCATGGCAAGCCTTGAGTCTGCCAGGTGGAAAGAGGCAATGGACAGCGAGATCAAGTCCATGTATGAAAACCAAGTTTGGAATTTGGTTGACAATGTACTAGGATGTAAGAATGTTGGGTGCAAAAGGATCTTCAAGAAGCAGACCAACATGGATGGAAAAGTACACACTTTCAAGGCTCGACTGGTTGCGAAGGGATTACGAAAACCCCATGGGTTAACTATATTGAGACCTTCACACCAATTGCTAAGATAAAATCTATTAGGGTAATGTTAGCCGTAGTTGGGTATCATGATTATGAAATCTAGCAGATAGATGTCAAAACCACTTTCCTTAATGGAAAGTTGGTTGAGGATGCTTACATGAGTCAACCAGAGGGTTTTGTGGATACTAAGTACCCCAATAGAGTATGTAACCTTGAGGAATCAATATATGGATTGAAACAAGCTTCTCGCAGATGGAATCTTTTATTTGATGAGAATGTTAAAGACTTTGGATTCTCTAGAAGTATGGATGAATCTTGTGTATATGTCAAAGCTAGTGGGAGTATAGTCAAGTTCCTGATATTGTATGGTTATGACATACTACTTATAGGAAACGACATTCCAACTTTGCAAGTAGTTAAGTCTTGGCTTGGAAACTGTTTCGGTATGAAGGATATAGGAAAGGCTGCTTATATTTTGGGAATAAGGACTTTGAGAAATAGTAGTAGAATACTAAATGGACATAGTCAAAGTACATATTTGGATAAGGTGCTAAAGCGTCTTAGCATGGAGAATTCAAAGAAATGAGAGTTTCCTATCCAGAGTAATACTAAGCTGAGTAAGAGTCACAGTTCGAGTACTGATGCATAGATAGCAGAAATGAGTGGAGTTCCATATGCTTTAGTCGTTGGATCGATCATGTATGCTATGACATGTACTCACCCTAGCGTGGCTTTTTCTTTGTGCATGGTTAGTCGATATCAGGGATATCCGGGTAAAGATCATTAGATAGTAGTCAAGAAACATTCTAAGTATCTACGAAGAACTAAGGACTAGGTCCTTGTGCTTGGTGGCAGTCATGACTTAAGAGTTACAGGGTATATTGACTCCAGATTTCAGACAGATAGAGAAAACTTTCGTTCTAAGTCAGGTTAGGTGTTTACCTTTAAAGGAGGAGTAGTAACTTCTAAAAGTTCCAAGTAGGAAACTGTGGCTGATTTAACTTGTGAATCAGAGTATATAGCTGTGAGAGAAGCATCATAAGAGGCTAGATGGTTGAAGAACTTCGTTGGAGACATTGGGGTTGTGCCATCCATTAAGGAGCCGATGGAGATTTTCTGCGATAATGAAGGAGCAATTACCTTGAATAAGTGTAACAACCCGAAGTTGTTCATCGCTGAAACCCGTTCCGCCCGAAAAATCCGCCTTTATAGATTCGTTCCGATCTCGTTTTTGGGCTAAGTTAGTTAAACTTATATGTTTATTTTAATCTAATAAGTGTCCAAATCCCTTAGAAACTCATGAAAATGGCCGAAAATCATTAATTTAAAATTTTCTAAATTCAATCCCGCCGGATTACGATAACTTAATCGGGTGTGACCAAAATCCCCGTTTAATGTCGGTATCGGGTAAAATTCCACTGTGTCCAAATCTTCGAACTATTTAAAGGGGATTAAGCTTCCATTTGAAGCTTTTGCTCTCTCTCTCTCTAATCTCTCTCTAACCTCTCTCCTCAAATCAACTCTAAGGGTCCAAAATCATCAAATTAAGGCTTCTAATCATCAAGGTAATTTCCCTAACTCCTTGTATATCATCCTTAGCCTTCAAATTCGTGATTTATCTAAGATTTAGGACCTTGTTCATGTGTTTACGGCCCTGGAACATGCTTGGGCTGTAAACACATATAAAGGGGGTATTTATGCCTTAAAACCCCTCCAAAACACCATTGAGGCATAAATATGGCTTGTAGAATTAGGGAATTGGACTTGGAACACCTTGAACATCAATTTAGTGGAGTAAACATGAGTTTACTACCAAAGAACATGCTTGGTCCATAAACTCATCTCCATGGGGAGTAAACTCCTTCTAAGGTGTTAAATTGCCATTTATACACCTCCTAAGCCTTGAACAAAAATCTAGAAACAACCACAAACAACTTAGAAGCCTAAAACATAAGGAAAACAACCCCCTAAGGAGTTCACGGCCATAAGATGGAGTCATGGGCCATAAACTCCTAAAACTATGTTAAATGGTGCCCAAATTTTATTACGAGGCTTGTAAAATAGCTTGAAATCACGTGTGATTAATTAAGCACCACCAAGAAACATTTTGGATATGTATTCAAGAGTTTACGGCCGTAAACATAGAGTTACTTCCGTAAACTCCTCAAATGGTCCCTAATTTGCTCAAAACACTTTTCCATGCCTTGAAACTAACCCTAGAATTTTCCCTTCAATGATTCAAAGCCATTTAGCAACCAAAAGCACCCCACCATGAGTTTACGGCCGTAAACTCATGGGGGATGGGAATTTAGGGCCGAAAACACTAGTATGAGTTTACTCTTGAAGAGTAAACTCCATATCCAAGCCTTATGTGTCCTTAAATGCCACCCGAGTCCCTCCAAACACTTATAATGAAGTGTTTTCGCATCTAGAAGTGTTTTTCCTTAACAAATAAATTATTCAAGTCCTAATTAGATACAATGTGTATCTTTTCATAATACATAGGAATCTTGTGCGTTTGCAAACCCAGAACTGACGTTTAGGATCCAAACCGAAGCATTCCTCAACCGGTCAGTTCACACCCCTACCCTTTTTCCGTGTTCTTCAAATGTTTTTCAATTGTTTTCAAGGGGGGGGGGGGAATACAAGCAAAAGTACAAGGGAAATCTTGTACTTAAACTTATTTTCTATTCAAATGTTTCATTTTATGTATGCTTCTAATATCAAAAATCGTGTTAACTAATGGTTCGAATTACAGGGTAAACTGTTAGACTAAATGCAAATTTCTTTATAAAGTGTTATAAACTATATTACATTTTGCAAAAGAAATCATACTAATCATAAACTAAGAATAATACGAATACGAATACGAATACGAATACGAATACGAATACGAATACGAATGTAACCAATAGGATAGAACAAATACGAATACGAATACGAATATGAATACGAATATAACCAATAGGATAGTACGAATACGAATATGAATATGAATACGAATATAACGAATAGGATAGTACGAATACGAATACAAATACAAATATAACCAATAGGATAGTACGAATACGAATACGAAGTAACGCCTTTGGATGACACCAAGACTTCGAATATACAGTTAGTGTACGCCTTGAGTGTCACTAGAGTTTCGAAAATAATTTGAAAGTACGCCTCTATACATCAACTGAGTTTCGAATACATACGCCTTAGAATGTCGACAGAGTTTCGAAAATACGTCTATTGTACTCGTTTGGAAATCACCAGAACATCGAAAATACTGTTAATGTACATTTCTGAGTGAATCCGAATATTCGAAAATACAACTAAGTATAGCAGGTAATCAACATTCGAATGTAGGATAACTAAGATATCAGACTACTTAACTAATACTATAAGAATGGTAGTTACTAGTACATCGAAATCTAGACTAAGAACTAACCTCAACACATAGGAAAATATGGGATTTTCCTGGGATACCGTAACAACTCGTAACGAATTTAGAAACTAATAGACAACTCAACACATAGGAAAATATGGGATTTTCCTGGGATAACGTAACAACTCGTAAACAAATTAAGTAACAAATGGATAATTAAACTATTAGGAAAATATGAGATTTTCCTAAAATTACATAACAACCCGCTTTCGAATTGGTAACAGCAGATAACTAAACTGTTTTCATAAGAAAATATGGGATTTTCTTGGGTATCAACTTTTTCAGAAAACAAAGGAAACTCGTTCTTTTCAAAACTAAACCGCTTATGAACTCACTAGCTTTATGCTGATTTTCAAACTGCTTGTATTCTCAGGTCAGCATTAGACAGGTACACCACCATCTTTTGGAGAAGACGGAGCGTTAGAAGACTCATCTTTGTTTTTGTTCATACGATATATGTATATAACACTTGTATAACTTTTCTTTCAAACAGATGTAGACAATTCTATGTAATGTAATGTTTTGTGTTACTGTTTTACTATGTACATTGGATTTGATACTCAACGTGGAGTCCGCCCCGGAAATGTTTCCGCCTTCGGTCTTTGCGGTGTGACAATAAGGAACCAAGAGATCATGGAAGATCTAGACATATGGACATAAAATATCACTTTCTTAGACATCGAGTAGAAGAAGGACACCTCGTTGTTAAGAGGTTATCATCAGAAGAGAATCCAACAGATCCCCTCACAAAGGGTCTGAGTAGGGTCAAGCACGTTCAGCATGCGAGGAGCATTGGTCTGATGAATGATATTACTTTTAGTGATTAGATAGATATATAGAAACTCGTAACAAATAAATGTAACTGACATTTGATGATTAAATAAATGGAGATTTGTTTATAAGTATTATTTACTATCTTTTTTCAATTGTTTATCATTGTGTATCAATATTGCATGTTTTACTTCCCGAATAATTAGATTATTCAAATATCCACAGTCAATAATACTTTGGAAGTACGTAGTAAATTAACCCTATCATGAATTGGGTTGTAGATTGTCTAAGTGTTTAGACATAGAAATGGTTATAAAATGGGGATTTAAGTATTGGATTAAAGTCACGCTTAGTGAATTACTTCATGGAATTTATCACGAGTAATTCTGAGACGATAATATAGTATAATCTTTAAACAAATACATATGAGTTGTTGTTTACAAGTTTGTTGTGCATTGATAATTTGTAAACGCATTAGTAACTTGGTGTTATAAAACGTATTGTTATGCATGATTTGATGAGTAAATTGTACAAGATTATAAGTCAAAGTTTATATATTCCTTTTTCCCTAACGGGAAAAGCCATATATTGGGACCCTCGATAAATTGGTGTTGACTTATGTGCTAGGCCTGCTCAGGACTGAATTTATGTGTTCAATTAAATTCTTTGTCATTACAAATCAGAAATCGGGAAACAAACTGTTTGACAATGAGAATGATTTTGTTCCATGTCATTTGTTCACATGATATCTTGCAGAATGAAGGAATATATGATCGCTTATCTTAGTACACAATACTGACTAGGTCAGAGTTCGACAACGACTTTGAGAGCTACAATTTTCTAGAAAATTTTGAAGTTATGCATGAACCATTATAGTTATTTGACTTATCCAAGTAGGAGATTGTTGGATTTGGTGTCTAAGCCCATAACTATAATTGGTATGTACTTGAATTAATGTAGCACAGTCCTTTTGGGTTGCCTTCCTACTAGCAACATGGCAGGATGGCTTTTGGAGAGAGAGGTTGAATTTATTATTTGAAATGATAAATTACTATATAAAATGATTTACTAATATGTTAGGAGAATAAAGCATTAATTGGAAATCATGTTATTTAGTTAATATTTAATCAGAAATTAATTTGGAATTAATTTTGGATTAAAGAAATTAATTAAAAGTTCAGGGGATGTCTTGCAATTAATTAATTGTTGTGGTTTGGGTTCTTGGATCATCCTAAATAGCGTTGGCCGAAAATTCTAGGGAGGCCCTAAGGATTTACGTCGAAGGCGTTAAGATGGGATGTCCATGGGCTGCTTAGGCCTTAAGTTGGAAATTAGTGTTTCCACCTTTAAACCCTAGCTTTGGGACTAAGAAAACTTAACTATAAAAGGAGCGTCACACTCTAATTTTCGGCGAACCCCTTGTGAAACCCTAGAAGAGCCGAAACCTTGACCAACTTCCCTTCTCTCTCCTCTCATCCTCTTGCATAGTGTGTTTGTGAGCCATTAGAGGTGTTATACTCGTGTCACTTGTTCTCAAAGTCAAGATCATCAAGGAATCTCTTGTTATTAAAAAATAACAATAAAGGTATGTATCTAAACTCTAGTTTTATGTTGATTCCAAAAATTGTACATGCTTCCTACGGTTTCGAAAATTTGTGTCCAATGCTTGTATGTGTAATAGAGAAAACATAGATCCAACAATTAGGGTTGACTGCACACATAAGATTGTTTGCTTTGCTCAAAACCCATCAGTGGTATCAGAGCTATTGGTTTTGTTTTCATTAAGAATTGATGCAATTGATTGAATCCGACAAAATTAGGGTTAATGGAAATTAAACCCTAGGCCTTGGATTTTTCGCAAATTATTGTTTCATAACCCTGTTTTTTGAAATTTGCTAAGGGTTTTTAAACCCTCTCCTTTGGTGTTGGGTCAAAAATATGGTTTATACTTTGCTTTTCTAGGAAAATATATTTTTATGTAATGTTGTATGTGTTTGCGGTTTGTGTGTACGGCCGTACACATGTGTACGGCCGTACACCCGGTGTACGGCCGTACACATGTGTACGGCCGCACACCCTGTGTACAGCCGTACACAGGGTGTGCGGTTGTACACATGTGTATGGCTGGAGGTCCTTATAAATAGAGGAGTGCATGTGGGAGTGTAAGGCTAGAGAAGAGAGAGAAAGTTAGAGAGAAGAAGTGTGTGTGAGATAGAATCTATTGTAAGGAGCATCACTCAATTTCATTAATACATCATTAGATTCATCTTAATTCTTCTTCTTCTTCTCTTCTATATTGATCTGACATCATCCAATTGATTCGGATTCCGCACCATCAATTGGATCTGATTGATACACAAGCAATTTTGGGGACTTACAATTGGTATCAGAGCAAGGTTGTATCAGTCAATTTTGTCAGATCTGGAGCTTATTTGATCTTATTTTGAAAAGATACTTGCGTTTTTGGATAGATCTCCGAAAAATAGAGGGGGTTTCTTCTTTGCTTTTTTCATAAAAACGAGTTTTTGATCGAGTTTTGGAGCAAAAAATGGTGAAAAACGTCGTTTTTTCGCGAATCTGTTGAAGGTGTGCGGCTCGGTGTGTGCGGCCAGCTCAGTGTGCGGCTCGGAGTGTGCGCCTCGGTGTCCGGCTCGGACATGTGCGGTCTCGGTGTACGCCTCAGAGTGTGCGGCTCGGTCTCGCCTTGGATTCTCGGCTAAGCTGCCTCGCTCTCGTCTCAACAGCGTGTTCGGCTTGCATTTGGCTCACCTCGCAAGCAGCAACCTCGCACAACAGATTTGTATTAAGAAAAAGGGAACGAAATTGAGGTTGTCGGGAATCGAACCCGGGACCTCTGGTTGAGCAACCCAGCGCCTTACCAACTCGTCTAGGAGACTCCTTGTGTCCTACATCCGAAATTTTGAATATAACTCATCCTTTTCGCATATAATTTCACAAATTGACATTTTCAACCGCAAAAATTCAAAATTTTATCTTTAAAATCCTTTTTCAACCCAAAAATTTTAGTTTTTAAATTTTAACTTTTATATTTGACTTTTTTACTTAAAATTTTGACTTTGACTTTTAAAAGTTGACCTTTGACTTTAAATTTTGACTTTCTTGTTTGACTTTTAAAATTTCAAATTTGGCTTTTCGGTTTGACTTTTAAGTTTGACTTTTGAGTTTGACTTTTGAGTTTGACTTTTTAAATTTGACTTTTAAGGTTGACTTTCTCGGTTTTTAAGTCAAAGGGCAATTAAAAATATATAAAAAAAAATAAAAAAAAAAAAGAAAATGAGTTCCACATCAATTCCGGTAAATGAAGTTTCATGTACTCCATCTTGTAAAGCTACGATTAAATTTCTTCGTGAACAAATTGATTTGCTAAAAAGGGAAAATGAGGACCTTAAATATGAAGGCTATACTCTAAGGAAAGGTCAGAAACCGTTAAAACCACAACTAGAAGCTAAAACCAAAGACTTTAGGAAGCTTCAGGAAGAGTACAACAACAAGTGTGAAAATTACGATCACATTAAACACAAACTTTCTGTTGTAACTGAAGAACTTGATGTTTTGAAAATTAAGTGTGGAAAAACAGATATTAGTTTCAAAAATTACACTGCGTAAAGTAAGACAGTTGAGTCATTATATGAAAATCAATTAAAATTCAAAGATAATCAAAACAAGGGTCTAGGGTATAATAGTGTTCCTCCCCCTTTCAATCAAAACTATATATCCATACCTTTGACTCAGGAAGAGATTGACCGAGAACCATTTATGGTATACGGTAAAACAGTTGTTGCACAGGCAACTGAGGATGTTGAGATGAACGATACTAATGATTCTACTTCTTGTGCAAGTAAAGTACTAGAGGATGAGAACAAGGAGAAATCTATTGAACACACCAATGAGTCCTTGAACTCTGAATTTGTTGCTTCGAACTTAGTTGCTTCTGATCAACCTACTGTTGAGAAGTGCAAGCCACCAAATCAAGTGAAACGGTCGACTTATTGCAATTGTGCTTGTAGGAACAACCAGAAACAAGGCAAGGATACGCCACCAGGGGCAGGAAGAAACAACTCCACAGTAAAGAAAAAGACATGTTTTTCACTGTGGAACACCTGAACACATTGCCAGAAATTGTCCAAATCGCGCATACGTTCCCTACTACGCACATGGCTGGCAGAAAACACCAAGATGGAGATACCCCAAAAGAAACCCTTCGAGGCCACATTCATACAATAGCGACTGGAATGCCCAGATGCTCCCATGAAGCCAAAATCAAAGTCATCTCAACGGCCGACATCAAGTCCCAAAGCGAGTACTGAGCCACCCATCAGATTGAAAAAGAAATGGGTTAAACCCAACTAAAAATGGGTTCCAAAGGCTCACTCTCCCAAATCTTCTAACGCTTTTAATATTTTTACATCTTCTATTTGTGATAAGCAGGACATGTCATGGGAGAGAGTATCGTGCAAAGATGACAAAGGTCGACCTAGTTTCAAAATGGACTGGGTTCCAAAGACCAACTGATCCCGCTATGTATCGGAGCAACTATGGAGGCATATCATCAGACTTCGGTTTGTTGGTAGTGGCTATTCCTGGAACTTGATAGGGGACATCTCTCAACTGTACAACATTCATACATTTGTTTGAGAGTATATGTCCTTTGCGGGAAGGGAAGAAAGAAAGGGATCACATGGGGTTTGTGCTTAATGACATGAAGAATTTTCGGATTTGTTCTGAGATTACGCGTGCTATTCTCAGACCTTCTGGATGCAAATTCAATCGGTGACTTATGGTTTGATTTTTCTTCTTTATACTCCTGAGTTTATCTTAAGCTGATTCACTTTAAAGTCTAATTTTTGTTTTAGGATAGTTTAAATTTGCACATTTACTTTCGTTTTTCTCCTATGCACAAATTTAGGGGGAGAAATAAAAACAAAACAAAAATTAGAAAATATTAAAAAATAATAATCCGAAAACATTAGAAAATCAGATAAACAACAAGAAATTATGTTGGTTATGGAATGTGCTTGAGGGAGATGTTTTGAGAAGTGAGTGATAACGGGCAATCTGAGTCTGCGTAACGTACCCAATGTTGAAGGGTCTATGCTCTGGTTTGATGCGTCGGTAGGCATGAAAGATTCTAAATGGACATGACTAGGCAGAGTTGAACTTAAGAAATCGAATGACTTGACAAATCTTGACCTAGTTAGATCCGTTTAGCCTGACAATACGACGCTTGGATAGGTTGAGCAGGGAGATGTATATGGGAATCTACTCGTCACATTAAATGAACCTGTATCTGGAACCGTGTTTTAACTTTTCCTCGACGTACGGATTCTATCCTTAATTCTGGTTGGATGGGGCGACTGGTAAATTCCGATAAATTAGGTCTGTAGAAAATCGTTTTCTTTCTTTTTGTCTGTTAGTCATATGTTGTCTCCTTTGCGTGACTTCCAATCCGACCTGGTACACAACATATGCAACTCTATTTCTCTGCATGCTATATATATATGATGAAATTCCTCTTATCTGTTAGCCATATATTGTCTCCTTTGCGTGACTTCCAATCCAACCTGGTACACAACATATGCAACCTTCTACTTCTCAACCCCTCTGAAACAATAAGTAATAGCAATTTGAATCTGGTCTCTCTCTGAATAGTTGTCTGCTCACCCGGTGTAAGGAGTACTCTGGAAGTTCTTGATGGCTGGGGCATATTAGGAAGCAGGAAACATGTTCCAGTACAATTAAAATTGAACACTCAAAGATTGTCTATTGATCTCGCTGCTTAATTTAGGTCGACAACAATATCCCTGGTCGTCGTCAGCTGAATGGTCCTTAAGACATAGTATCTAGAAACTTAGGATCAGATATATTATCTAGGAACTTAGGATCACATTGTCTTGTCACATATAGTATGTCCTAATTTTGTCACAATTTTTCGTGTTTAAGCGGACAACAATAACGGCGATCGACCAGACAAAGACGTGAAGATAGAAGGTACCGACAAGCGGATAAAGGCTGTCTAAAAACTTTGATCCCAAATCATTCTTAAAGTTAGATATCATTTTATTTTTGTTAAATTTATTCATAGTTTTCCTCTATGCACAAACTTTTGGGGGAGAATTAAAAATAATTCAAAAATCAAATAAAAATCAGAAAATTAAAAATCCAAAAATAGTGTTATTTCTTGTTCAGAAAAATCAGAAAATCCAAAAATATTTTTGTTTCTATTTTTATTTTTCCAGAAAATATAAAAAAAAAATCCAAAAATATTTTTTTGTGTGCTAATTTTTCTTTTAGTTTTATTTTGTCTTGAAAAGTGATTTCAGGCGTAGATGAGACTCATGGAGACTGTATTGAAGATCTTCTGAGCCAAGGCTTCATCCGTGAGCATCGAAGAATTCTCATTTGAAGGAACAAGAAATGAATATTATTCTTTCAACGTTTAATTTTTCAACCATAGAAGCAAGGTGAAGCTGAAATTAAAGATTATGTGACGGATTGCATTGAAGCCTCCTCAATTAGTCTGCTGCTATCTTAAACCTGCTGAAGTGATCCAGTAGATTATTTCTCTTCGTTGTTCTCTCTGAAGATTCTCAAGCTGAAAGCGCCATCTTTCAAGAATCTTATCAAGAAGCCTCCTAACCCAATGTGCGTTCAATGACAAATTCTGCAGAAATCCCAACTACTCAAGATGAAGTCATTTATTGAAGATTCATATGTTGATTTTGATTCTATGAAGAAATTTGAAGATTAATGCTAAGGTCAAGCTCCCAATGAAGATCGACAAGAAGAGCCAGCTACTTTTTAGGGGGAGCTTGTTGGGCCTATTAGAAAAGAAAGTTATAAACCAAGGGGGAGATTGTTGGGTCAAAAATATGGTTTATACTTTGTTTTTCTAAGAAAATATATTTTTCTATAATATAATATGTAATTTTGTGGTTGTGCACGGCTGCACATGTGTGTGCGGCCGCACACGCTGTGTATGGCCGCACACGTGTGTGCAACTATACACTCGTGTGCAGCTGGTGGCCCATGTCTCATATATATAGGGTGAGGAGTGTAAGGCTAGGAGAGAGTAGGAGAGGAGCATATTCTAGAGAGAGAAGTTAGAGAGAAGAAGAGTGTGTGTGAGAGAATCTATTGTAAGGAGCATCATTCATATTGAATACATCATTAGATTTATCTTAATTCTTCTTCTCCTTCTCTTCTATTTGATCTGACATCATCCAATTGATTGGGATTCCGCACCATCAATTGGATCTGATTGATACACAACCAATTTTGGGGACTTACAAAGGGCTTACTCTTGAGGAGTAAACTCCTTATCTAGGCCCTACACACCCTTAGATGCAACCCGGATCATTCCTAACACTTGAAATAAAGTGTTTTCGCGCCTCGGAGTGTATATTCTTATTAAATTAGTAGTTCAAGGTCTAATTAGATACAATTATGTATCTCTTCATATTACATACGAACCTCGCTTGCATTCAAGCCCCGAACTGACACTTAACATCCTAGCCGACTTATGAACTCACCAGCTTTATGCTGATATTTTTAAAACTGCTTGTATTCTCAGGTCCTCATTAGACAGGTATCCCGCAAACTTTTGGAGAAGACGAAGCATATAGAAATCATGTCTTTACTTTTGTTCAAACTAATGTATCTATAAAACATGTAATACTTGTTTTCAAACAATTGTAAATTTCCTACGTAATGTAACGTTTTGTGTTTACTATGCTTACTATGTACATTGGTTGTGATACTTTACATGACGTCCTTCGCCCCGGAACGTTTTCGCCATCGGTTTCGAGGTGTGACAGATTGGTATCAGAGCCCTTGTTTATAGTGAACTAAGTATACCAAACCTTACATGGTATAAGACTATAAACACTAAGGGGCCGAAGTGCTCTGAACTAAAAGTATACATTAAAATATAAGTATTTTTCAAAAGTATACAAGAATACCTAAAGGTCAGAAACTATAACTACGAGTAGAAGAAAACATAAGGAATTGGGTGTTGTACGCTGCGGTTAAACCTGGGCAGTTATGTAGTCGTGTCTAGGGTCAATATAGCCTGATCAACTATATTCATTCGAGACACGACCAACGTGTGCTTTAGCGTGACTTTGGTGTGCATCATGCCTAAACCTTACCAAATATCCAAACAATGAGTCGTCGTTGCTACAAACCAGAAAATACTATGGGAGTCTTTTAGCCAAAGGCGAATACGTTGTAGAAATTCATTCCGAGTGTTGCTACTCATTCTTTCCTTAGCGATAAATTCCCTTGTTTTGGTAGTTTTTCCTATATATATTATCGCTTAGTAGAACACTTTATCTATCATAATGAGCTATCTCTTGTTCCATATCTCTCAATTCAATTCAGAGGACTTACCATCCTCTTTTTCCTAATCACTTTAGATCAATATGCCTCCAAAGAAAAGACCCAGCTCAAAGAACAACAATCCTCCTCCACCACCACCTCCCTCTCCATTTGATCCCCCATGTTCCAAGCAGCTGTTACTGCTGCTGTGGCTGCCGCTATGTCACAAATGAACCCCGGTGGTTCAGGCGGGCCAGGAGGTGGTACTCAGACTCAAAACCAGGAAAGTAGTCAGTGACACCGGAAGGAGTGTTCCTACAAGGATTTATGAACGCGAAACTCACACCCTTCAATGGCACTGGAGGTTTCATTACCCTAACTCGATGGTTCCAGAAAATTGAATCTATTTTTGAAATCTGTGCCTGCTCTGAAACTGATAAGGTGAAGTTCACCGGCTGCACTTTCACCGATAAAGACCTGACTTGGTGGAATGGCCAAGTCAAATCCTTAACCCTACCTGTAGCCAATGCTATGGGCTGGGAGGTCATGAAGGAGCTTCTGCTTGCGGAGTACTTCCCTCAGGGCGAAATGCAGAAGCTAGAGCATGAACTCTGGAACCTAAAGATGAAGGGTTCTGATATCGCCGCTTACACGTTCAAATTTGATGACTTGGCGCTTCTCTATCCGGGTATGGTTACCTCGTAAAGTAAAAAGATTGAGAGATTCATCTGGGGATTGACCCAACCAACGAAGGGTAATGTCTTGGCTACGAAGCCAGACACCTATGACAATGCCAAATGCCTAGCCCAAACTTTGATCGGCCATAGTGATGATATTGAGTAAGCAGCCACTACTCCTGAACCGACAAAAAGGAGTGGTGAGAAAAGAAAATTTTGGAAAAAGAAAAAGAGTCAGTCTTCGCAGGAGTCCTCGAAGAAGCAGCAAACTGTGGCAGTCCACGTTGCTGCTACTGCTGCTGTTGTTTCTGTCGTCGGTTCTACAACTCAAGCACCTACCAGTAGATATGCTGGTACCCTTCCTCGATGTGACAAGTGGAACTTCCACCATAACCCCCGCCCTTGCCGTGATCTGTCATACTCCAACTGTGGTAAAAAGGGCCATACGATTCGATTCTGCAAAGAACTAACCCAATCAACAAATCAATCTTCCCGAGCGGGTGTCGGACAAGCCTGCTACGGATGTGGTGAAGTCAGGCATTTCAAGAGAAACTGCCCCAAGGAAGCAACAGCTGGTAACATCGGGAAAGTCCTAGCTATAGGATGAGAGGAGGCAGTCGTCGACCCCACCGTTGTCTCAGGTACGTTCCTTCTCGACAACTCTTATGCTAGTATCCTTTTCGATTCTGGTGCTGAAAGAAGTTTTGTTAGCCATTCATTAAAACATCTCCTTAAGCATAATCCCCAACCATTAACCAAAACATTTACCGTCGAGATGGCTAACGGTGAGAAAGAAAGCGCTAGCGATATATTCATAGGCTGTACCCTTACCCTGAACGATCATTCTTTTCCCATCGACCTAATGCAAGTTTCCATTAAGAGCTTTGATGTTATCATTGGCATGGAATGGTTGAGTCCCAATCATGCAGATATCCTTTGTTATGAAAAAGCCATCCGTCTTAATATCCCCTCTGGTCAGACACTCATAATCTACGGCGATAAACTCAGTTCCAATCGCCGCATCATTTCCTGCATCAAAGCTCAAAAGCTCTTGCGAAAGGAGTGTTACGCATTCCTGGCTCATGTAATCAACGAGAAACAGGAAGTTAAAGACCTCAAGAGCATCCCCGAAGTCTGCAAATTTCCTGATTTCTTTCCCGAAAAGCTCTCGGGAATTCCTCTCGAACGTCAAGTCGAGTTTCGCATCGACCTAATTCCTGGAGCTAATCCTGTAGCCAAGTCTCCATATCGCTTAGCTCCAATAGAAATGCAGGAGTTATCCAGTCTGCTTAATGAGCTGCTCGACAAAGGGTTCATCAGACCGAGTTCCTCACTTTGGGGAGCCCCATTATTATTTGTGAAGAAGAAAGATAGATCCTTTCGGATGTGTATAGACTACCGCGAGTTGAATAAGTTGACCGTCAAGAACTGTTATCCTATTCCTCGAATAGATGACATTTTTGATCAACTTCAGGGAGCTAGTTACTTCTTGAAGATAGACCTCAGATCAGGGTACCATCAGCTTCGAGTTCACGAAAATGATGTTTCCAAGACAGCATTCATGACTCAATATGGTCACTACGAGTTTGTAGGGATGCCCTTCGGTCTAACCAATGCATCGGCTGTGTTCATGGACCTGATGAACCAGGCGTGTCGCCCCTTTCTAGACAAGTTTGTCATCGTGTTCATTGACGACATACTTGTCTATTCCTGAAGCGAAGAAGATCACAAACAATACTTGAGGTTATTGTTGGAAACACTTAGATCAGAGAAGTTGTATGCGAAATTCTCCAAGTGCGAGTTTTGGATTCGGAATGTAGCTTTCCTTGGTCACATGGTAAGCGAAGAGGGTATACACGTTGACCCATCCAAAATCAAGGCGATAGAGAATTGGTCGGAACCGAAGACACCCACAGAAATCCGTCAATTCTTGGGTCTCGCTGGCTACGATTGCAGGTTCATCCAGAATTTTTCCAGAATCGCCAAACCCTTAACTACTCTGACACAGAAAGGTGTACCCTTTTGTTTGAGTGAAAAGCAAGACACTGCCTTTCAAACGTTGAAGCAAGCCTTGTGCAGCGCACCTATCCTGTCCCTGCCCGAAGGAACATAGGATTTCGTTGTCTTCTGCGATGCGTCTAATCAGGGCTTAGGCAGTGTGCTTATGCAGAGAGGAAAAGTTACTGCTTATGCCTCGAGACAGCTAAAGGCACACGAAGTTAACTACACAACTCACGACATGGAGTTAGGAGCAGTGGTCTTCGTACTGAAGATTTGGAGACATTATCTTTACGGAACCAAGTGCACAATCTACACTGACCATAAAATCTTACAACATATCTTCGATCAGAAAGACTTAAACATGAGACAAGGACGATGGGTAGAGTTGCTCAGTGATTATGAGTGCGAAATCCGCTACCATCCCGGCAAGGCCAATGTGGTGGCAGATGCCCTTAGCCGAAAGGAGAGTTCAAGTCGCAAAATGAAGACACTGACAATGACCATCCATTCCCACTTATCCATGCAAATCCGAGAGGCTCAGTTGGAAGCCCTAAAACCAGAGAATGTGTTGAACGAAGCTCTGAGAGGAATGGATAAGAATCTTGAGATTAGAGGTGACGGAGTCTATTGTTTCATGAATCAAGTCTGGATCCCAAAGTTCGGAGGTTTGAGGGAGGTTGTCATGAACGAAGCTCACAAGACTAGATATTTTGTGCACCTGGGTTCGGACAAGATGTACCTGGATCTCAAGAAGCTATCCTGGTGGCCAAACATGAATTTCGAAATCGCTACCTTCTTGGGCAAGTGTATGACTTACGCCAAGGTAAAAGTCGAGTATCAGAAGCCCTCAGGTCTGCTCCAGCAGCCCGAGACACCTGAGTGGAAATGGGAGATGATTACCATGGATTTCATCACCAAGTTACCCGAATCTTCGAGTGGGTACGATACCATTTGGGTAATTGTCGATCGTTTGACAAAATCCGCTCACTTCCTTCCGATCAAATAATCATTCAAGATGGAAAGACTCACATGAATCTACATCCAAGAGATACTCCGACTGCACGGTGTGCCTGTGTCCATTATCTCCGATCGAGAAAGCAGGTTTACCTCAAGGTTTTGGCAGTCCCTTCAGAAAGCTCTTGGAACAAAGCTGGATATGAGTACAGTTTATCATCCTCAGACAGATGGATAGAGTGAGAGAACTATCAAAACCCTGGAAGACATGCTGAGAGCATGTGTCATTGATTTCGAAAAGTCGTGGGACACCCATTTACCCTTGATCGAGTTCTCGTATAACAACAGCTACCACACCAACATCAAGTCTGCCCCGTTCGAAGCCCTCTACGGTTGCAAGTACAGATCCCCTCTGTGCACGGCTGAGGTAGGGGACACGCAGCTAGCTAAGAGTCGAGTCCCCGACAGTGCTCTCACTGGTCCTGAAATCATCCGTAAAACCACCGAAAAGATCATCCATATCCGAGAACGATTGAAAGCTTCACGAGACAGACAGAAGAGTTATGCCGATAAACGATGGAAACCCTTGGAATTCCAGGCTGGAGATCGTGTCCTGTTGAAGGTCTCGCCCAGGAAAGGCATGATACGCTTTGGAAAGCGCGGGAAACTTAACCCGAGGTACATAGGACCTTTCGACAACCTCGCTAGGATCGGTCCTGTAGCCTTTAAACTCCGACTATCTCCAGAACTTAGCGACATCCATCCTGTCTTCCACGTCTATAATCTTAAAAGTGTCTATCCGATGAAACCCTAGTAATCCCTTTTGATGAGACCGAGGTCAACGAAAGTCTGAACTTCATGGAAGAACCAATCAAAATCATGGATCGAGAGATTAAACGTACGAAACAAAGACGTATCCCGATAGTGAAGGTTCGCTGGAATGCCATGCGAGGACCCGAGTTCACTTGGGAGTGCGAAGACTCGATGAAAAAAAAATATCCGCATCTCTTTTCAATTATATCATTTGTATATTAATTCTAAATTTCGGGACGAAATTCCCTCTAACGGAGGGATAATGTGACAATCCGAAAATTTTTCCGTCACGGTAACCCGTTCCCGTCAGTAAAACCCGTTTGTATTGCAATTTTTCCGTTAATATTTTGGATCCGGTCATTTAAATTGAGACTTTTATTTTAACCTCATGAGTGTCTAAATCCATTAGAAACGTGTGAAAATACCCTCGTTATTTATTTGGAAAATTTTTAATTATAACTACGTCGGGTTACGCAAACTAATCGGGTACGACCATAAGCCTCGTTTAACGTCAGTATCAGGTAGATTTGCACCGGGCCACAAACTCAAGCCTTATATAAAGTATGAGTGAACTTCAATTTAGCTTTTTACCACCACCTCATAACTTTCTCTCTCTACTCTCTCTCTAAAACTCGAGTTTGATCCAACAACGCCTCTTCAAGCTTCCAAAATCGTAACTAATCTACCCTACCTTGTTGTTTAACTTGTTAGGCATTCAAATCTATGTTTAAATCACCCAAAACACTCTAGAACAAGTGTTTATGGTTTGGGAACACCTCCCAAAACCGCGAACTCCCTTAAATGGGGTTCTGAAGCCCCAAAACCCTTCCAAGTCCCTTCTAGTGCTTAGATATGGCTTAAGGACTTGCATGTACGAGATTTGAACACCAAAATCATATCATTTGGGTAGTAAACATGATTTTACGTCCCAAGAACATTCTTGGACCATAAACACACCTTCATAGACCATAAACACCTCTTAAGGTGTTTAATTACCCCTTAAACACCTCCAAAAGCTTCCATGAGTGCCTAGAACCTTGTATTCCTTCATGTGATGCACCAAAACATGCCCGAATGAGCAACACTTGAGTTTATGGTTTGGGAATGTCTCCTAAAACCGTAAACACATTCAAAGGGTGTTTAAGTGCCCTTAACACCTTGAATGGCTTAGATTTGGGTCTAGAACTTTACATGCTTAACCTACAAGCACCAAAACACATGAAAAGTGGACAAACATGAGTTTACGGCCGTAAAATCATGTGTTTATGACCGTAAACTCCCAAAGTGTCCTTCAAGAACCGTAAACCCTCTTTCCAAGGTCATTTAAAGTTCCAATCACTTCCTAAGCAATGGAATCAACCCTAGAACCTTCCATTGTGCATTATAAGACCATTGGACACCCAAAAACACACCACCCATGAGTTTACGGCCATAAACTCATGGGGATATGGTCTTTGGACCGTAAACACCCCTAAGGGCTTACTCTTGAGGAGTAAACTCCTTATCTAGGCCCTACACACCCTTAGATGCAACCTAGATCATTCTTAACACTTGAAATAAAGTGTTTTCGTGCCTCAGAGTGTATATTCTTATTAAATTAGTAGTTCAAGGTCTAATTAGATACAATTATGTATCTCTTCATATTACATACGAACCTCGCTTGCATTCAAGCCCCGAACTGACACTTAACATCCTAGCCGACACATTTCTCGTCTGGTGAGTTCATACCCCTACACCTTTTTCCGTGTTTTTCAATGTTTTCAGGGGGGATACAAGCAAAAGTACAAGGAAATCTTGTACTCAAACTTATTATTTCATTTGAAATGTTTCATATTCCGTATGCTTTTAACACTGAAAACCATATTAACCAACCGTTTAACTTGCAGAGTTAGATTTCAAGCTGTTTGTGAAACTCGTTATAAAATGTTATATTTTATATTTCACAGATGATTTTCCACATCATTTCTGTCAAAAGCATTAACTTAGAACTTTAGATACGTCCTCGGTAACACTCCACATAGATATGCGAGTGGAGGACCGCCTTTATAACCATAATCTAAAACAGGAATTTCCACATTATTACTTGTAATTCGTTAATCTTAAAAATTGGAGACACATCCTCTGAAGCACTCCACAGAGATACGCGAGTGGAGGACCGCCCCTGTAACCAGAATCTCCTAGATGGAGAGTGTGACTTGAATGTATAGATCTATATGGGGCTGACTACACCGGACCTTGCTGCTAGCTACAGTGGGACCGGCAGGCCTACGGGTGACAAAAGTCATAAAATGATACTGGACTTCTTATTGCCATATCTAGTGTATCGTATGGTTATTGAACTCGCAATTTAGATAACGGAGATTTACTTGTTAGTAATAATGAACTTAGTAAATTAATAACCTTAGGAATTAGTTTACTATCTACTTAATAGTTTTATATACGTGTTAAAACTAACGTACTTTTCAAGGATAACCAGACTTTCAAGAAACTTCACTTAAACGCTACAAGTATGGTAGATACTTGTACACCTCATTCTGAATCGATAACCAACCACAAACATTTAAGGAAAATAAGGGTTTTTCCTGGGATAACTGAACTGTTCTTAACCAGATTGTGTAACAACCGGATAACTAAACTTTTCTTATAAGAAAATATGGGATTTTCTTGGACAACAACTTTTTCAGAAAACCAAAGGAAACTTGTTCTTTTATAGAAACAAACCGCTTATGAACTCACCAGCTTTATGCTGATATTTTTAAAACTGCTTGTATTCTCAGGTCCTCATTAGACAGGTATCCCGCAAACTTTTGGAGAAGACGGAGCATATAGAAGTCACGTCTTTACTTTTGTTCAAACTAATGTATCTATAAAACATGTAATACTTGTTTTGAAACAATTGTAAATTTCCTACGTAATGTAACTTTTTGTGTTTACTATGCTTACTATGAACGTTGGTTGTGATACTTTACATGACGTCCTCCACCCCGGAATGTTTCCGCCATCGGTTTTGGGGTATGACACCGTCCCTCCCTAAATGATATTCCTTTTCGGCGTGAGGAGGTTGGACTAGATTGTGCCAGGTGTTTTACCAATCTAATAGAAGCTTCATATAATGAAGGCCGAGTGGGAGAATATTCTGGAATAGATGAGGATCCACCAGTCTCAAACATGGTACTCGGACCTTCATCCGATTGTTTTGGAGGAGAGTGAACAGTGGTAGCAGTGATTGTTGAAAGAACTTGAGGTGCACTTCTTACAGCGGGTACCTCCAGACTTGCAAGTGATTGGCTTCTTTTCATGGAAGTCTGAGAAGTCTGAGGTTGAGTTGAGTCCGGAACAACTGGAGCAGAAGTAGAGATGGATGACACAGAGGGAGGAATCTCTGATGTCACATCTCCATGGCTTGATGCGACCTCCAAGGGCTTTGAAGTAAAGAGTAGAATCTTGAGAACATTTCCTTCATTTCTAGTCTTGGTTGATGAAGAAGCTGATGGGTTTTAGACATAAGAACAATCCTATGTGCTAATACAAACCCTAATGATTGGATCTAGGTTTCTCTATTGTAAATGAAATGTATCCAAGACTTACAATCTTAGATTTAACATATTATAAACTAAAATTAGGGTTTAGAGAATTACCTTTAATTGTTAAGTAGCAATAACAATCTCAATTCCTCCTTATAATGACTTTAGAAAGCTTAGAGTCACAATTGTCACTCCTCTAATGGCTCACAAACACCAAGAGCAAGAGGATGAGGAATAAGGAGAGAGGAGGCTGCCCAAAACCGTCCAAAACCCTAAGGAGTTGCTTCCCCACGTTTTTGGTGCTATAGGGATCTTTAAATAGTGAGGCTATTATGGTTATCTAACAAGGAAACCCTAATTTGGATGCTTAGGCCCTAAGAAACCCATAGACTCCTTCCTTAAAGGCCTAAGAGGATTTGTAATGGGTTTCCCCATAGAATTTGTCCACCCCTCTAATATGCAGTCTATTAGCTCAATATTCAACTATCATACAATTGACAGTTCTAGTCCCATAAGTTTAATTAATGTCTTTTAGCCACAAAATTAATTCCTAATTAATTATTGACTAATATTAATTAAACAATATGCTTTCTCCTTTAATATATTATTCTCATAATAGATTAATAAATCATAATTAATACTTTCTCTCCATAATTCATCCTATCAAGTAGCTTTGGTGAAGGCAACCCAAAAGGACTATGCACCATCGGGTCAAGTACATACCAAAATAGTTATGGACTTAGACACTAATCCAACAGTCTCCCACTTGGATAAGTCTAACAACTATTATGCGTATGACTTCAGATCCTGATCTGCAATCGTAGCTTTCCAAAGCCACTGTCAACTCTGATCTTATCAGATACGCGTGTCCTTTAGATAAGGGATCATATATTCCTCCATTCTTGATATCGTATAGATATGAGACAAGAACTTAATCATTCCCTCTATACTATTTCCTGACTTCCGATTTATGATGACTGACAACAGACTACAATTGAACCATCAATTTAGTCCCGGCTTGGCCAAGCGCTTAGGTGCCATCACTAAATCATCGAGGGGCCCAAAGACATCACTTTTATCCTACTTTGGATAAAAGGAACGGATAAACTTTGACTCAATGCTCGCTTGCACTCACTTGCCGAATTACACACAAGAATATGTTTTATAACACCAAGTTACTGGTGCGTTTACATATTATCAGTGTACAACCGACTCGCAAGATACAACTTACACATACCGGTTTCAAGAATATAAGATGTTATCATCTCACCAATCACTCGCGATAAAATCCATGAAGTGATCCAAGTGAGCGTGGGTTTAATCCAATGCTCAAATTCATATTCATAAGCACTCATGAACGTTGCAGCAAACAATTGCTTATGTCTAATACACTTTAGACAATCCACACACCAATTCACGACAGTCTTCATTCATACCTACTTCCAACATATGAATAAATGTGGTCCGTTCGAATAATTTGACTGTTCTGAACCAATTAAATTATTTAGGAAGTCAAAACATGCAAAGTGAAACACAAGAATAATAGTAATCCCATATGGCCTCAAACCTTTGAGGATAAGTAAAACACGTTTTATTTATCACCATATCGATTACTCATTTTTTGTTGTTTCGGGTAATCAATTTCTTACTTGACTTATAACAATACTTGTCCCATGCTCTCAGCATGCACTCGATGTTTACCTATGGTCCTTACTTTGTGAAATAGATCAAATGAACACATTTCCAATCATACTCATTTCACAACTCCTAATCCTTTTCACAAGTGAAAAAAAAAATATCAAATTCTTACCACTTATAAAATATGCTAGATTCTAACATTTTATGCAATGATCCTTTCATAATGTCATAATACAAATGTAACAATGACTATTGCCAATGAAATTAGAAAGTCCTCTATCTGAGATTGATACAATACAATTCCATAGATATGATTTCTTTCACTCAAAGTACATTCCTTAAACATCCTTTCGCATAAAATTTTCTAATCTAGACATAGACTTTCAATATCCAACTCCTAATATGGAACCATTTCCATATTTTCCATATGACAACTCATTCTTAATAGAATCTTATCTATTCATAATAATGTCGATATGGTCCATCCAATACTATACTTCCAACTACTCACAAGCGACCAATCCTCGGCGAACTTTGGATCGTCCTTTGATAGTTGTTTAATTATCTTAGTCAAAACCGATTCTTGTCATTTTTCCCTCTAAATGTGCTAGACATTTGGAAAATTTTATAATGGTCAAATATTATAGCATTTGCAATCAATCCTATACCCGAAGCGTATGGGAGATGATGCATAATGTCTTACATAAAGATACAATACTTTATCAATCTTTTGCCATAATATTTTATGTGTCACATTCTCACAATTCGAACTATGAAGAGGGATACCATAATCATAATCGAAATTTGAGAACGCACTATGTATCCTTGACTAATATTATTAACATTCCACAACCTAAGCCTTTAGATTTGAAACGAAGCATAATATTCTCTCCTTTAATTATAGCAAAACAACTTTTCAATCCTTACGACTTTGCAAGGTATAACTCTTGTTTTCTATAATTAATATTGCTAACTTGCAATACGTGTCATAATAATCATACAAGCACAACATTTATGCTCCCACTATGATGATTATTATCACATAAGCATAACTCTTATGCTCCCACTAGCTTTGACATGTATTCAGAAACATCTTAACTTCCAGAAAACAATTCCTATTGAATTTTTTAAGTTCATATTTCTAATGCTTTGATAATCCTTTATCTAAGCTTCTCAAACTTATACACCTTAGATAGTTCAAATGTGTGTCTAAACAGTTCAAACTAATTGCCAAATCTCACAATTCGAATCATGGAAAGGGATACCGTAACCATAATCGGATTTGAGAATACAATTTTCACAATCACTATCTTATTAAAATCTCTCTTAGTGAAAGAAATTCCTCACAATCATTTTCATGAAGGAGGGAATCTTATGACACTTAGATTCTAGTGGTGTATGTGTTCCTATCCTTGCGAATTTGTCAAAACCAAAGCTTGTGACAAATCCAAACTCATATGGACCGGACCTTCTCAATCTTGATCTCTTGCCTTGTGGTAACACGAGTGCTCACCATGTCTTCCAAGTAGTTAAGCAACTCACCCTTTCCTATCAATGTACTTTTCATTGATCAAGGTGCTTGCCTTTTATGCGTTCAAATGATAACTCATAGAACTCATGTGCATAATTAACTCAATTGGAACGATACAGAAACAAGATAGTGTCAACACGATAGGTTGCAAACCTCAAGTCGTGTGCTAGTGATGTTCGATAAGGTTTATTTTGATTTGTTCTTGAACTCTTTCAATACCATTAAGACTCCCACTGACTCCTTGACATATAAGATTCTTTTGTCAATAAACATTTCTTGACAAACAAATATTCAAGAGTTAGTGTAGCTTTTATTAACACTTCACAAAATCGGTCCTCGTTGGTCTTTGTCTCATCGAAGACATCACAACTTACCAATTTCAAATGTGCAAGAATAAGAAAACCCTTTTTCCAAATTCTACATTTGATGAATTTTATAAACCTTCTTAAGACTCGTCACTCAATGTCACAATCTTAACTCTAAGACTTGTTTTGGAACGAAGTATGATTGACTTTACGATTTAACCATTTCTTGAATTCTTGATTCCTTTTCTTAGACATGCAATTGCACTAAGACTCACTTAGAGGATCAATTGAGATATGGTTCTTAATCATTAATACCTATCATAAAACATAATAAAAGGTACTCTCCCTTCTTCTTAGAATAGAGAAACTTTTATCTTTCTGCCTACTTGATTCTTCTTATTCGTTCTGCTACTGATTTAAACTCTTTTAATCAATTCAGAATTACATTTAATCATATAAGTATAATCATATTTACTAAAACTTTTAGTAAATCATGACGAATATCTTTGTTACTCCTGTGGTGGACTTGACCAACACACAACTTTGTGTACTCGATCTCTTAGTCTTTTACTTGACAATTTGTCAACGAATTATTCTAATATGCAAATATGAAATTTCTCATTCATCATGCAACCAAGTTGTGTGATTCCAAGTTTCTGTCCAAATGAAACTTGGGTGATGAGAAACTTTCCCTATTTGGTTAATTCTTGACCATTCCACAATTAACATAATTAAGAATCACATCCATTTGTTGTAGAAATATGCAAACATCAATTTTTCATAACGATTTCATTGCAAGGAAATAAATAAATAAATAAATACGTCAAACAAAATTTAGTTTATTCATAAAAGTAGCGGAAAACATTTGTCCTTACAATGCAAAATCAACTGAAAAACTATGTGATCAAATATTCCTAACTACTCTATCACAACTTTCTAAGCTCAAAATCTAATCTTCGAATCTATGTGATCGAGATCCATCTCTTCGTGATCAGACTCGTCTTGCTTTTCCATCAGGCTTCCTCCCTTTTCACTGATCCTACAAGACATTCAAATGCAATCTTATCACATTATGTATTAAGAATCAATGAATATGAACTTAATGGAGTTAGATAGTGGATTTTACCTGAAGCACATCCATACTGTTTGACTCTCCCATCTTCTGGGTTCTTCAGGCTCTTAGGGAAGACTTGTATCCAACGCCCTTTCATTTGGCAGCAAACACAGGTAGGTTCTCCTAGAACGTCCTCGGAAGCATGGTTGGTTGACCTTCCCAACAAATATGCTCCATTGCTTTGCCAAATCATTTCCTATTCAGCAACAATGAGCATGTAAGTTAGGTCAATGAGGTTTGTGTCATGATCTATCATATAATACTTTCTTTTGAACTCATTATATGATCCAGGGAGTGACTGTAGAACCCAGTCTACATCCAGCTTATCAGGGAATGACGCACCCAACATAATCAACCTATCGATGTGTGATTTCATTCCTAGAACGTGGGCACACACGGGCTTACCATCTTCATGTTTGATTGCCAATAGGGCTTTAGTGACATTGAACCTTTCAATTCTTCGATCTTGTGGGTTTGGGAGAACAACGGGCGGAGGAGGAGGAGGAAGTGAAATCAAACTAGTCCACCTTGATTCTTCACTTGAATAGTGGCATAACTTACTTTTAGCAGGAACACCTTTTCCTTGAAATTTGGGAAGACCATGATTGTCATACTTTTACATCTACAAAACAGGAGAAAATGAATTCAGGTTAGTTGATTTATTGAGTCCTTAGTAAATCACCCAAATGATATACTAAGGCTAGGACCCAACACAATATTCCACAACTCGGGAGATGGATGCCGTAACCCAAATTGTAGAACATTTGAAGGTAAGTGAATGACGATTCACTAATTTTCTACCATGAAAAACAAAAAAAAGATTAAGTTTTAAATGTATTGAAAACTCCTAGATCCTTTGAGATTGATTGAACTTTTCAATGGCATTTTTAAATCTCGATATGCCCCTCTAGTTTGTGATTGGGATGCTAAGGATCACAAAGGGGGTGTGAATAACCATGCGAATCTACATGGTGCCCCCACATGTTACAGTCACCTATTCGATGTACCGGTTAACCACACACGCTCCACCGAACTATGACCAACATTGAGTCACCCTTTGCTACCTTAGCTTAGAACCATTTAGTGTACCGGTTAACCACACACGCTCCACTAACGTCTTCACAAGGGCACAAAGTGTAATTTCATGGGATTGCATCAATTCACTTTAGCCTAAAGTAACTAACATTGGGAATTTTATAAAAGCATTTAGTTACTTTTGTATTTCATTATACTTATAATGGAAGGTTTCTGTCCTATCCTACCCGTTCGGCTAACGACCCTCCACTAGTCAAGAGTGCGGTGGGTAAGAGTGAATACCCATTCAATCGCCATTTTATAAGCAATTTCCTTAAACACCCCCTATAGACCAGCTTCGTGAATGAGACCTACTAACGGTAAGACTGACTTTTACTCATACATATATATAATATTAGACTTTTAATGTTATGTATAGTATAGGGTGTATTTTACACTATTAAAATACTAGGTGCTCTAATTTAATAATTATACTTTTAATTTAATTAAATTGTAAACCAAAACTTTATGGATTGACTAAATCTCTTTTAATTATATAATTTAATTAATTAATAAAACCATAAGGGTGTGATTTGAACTTTTCAAAACTATACTAGGGTTTTAGAATTTGACATTTCTAAATTAAACTATTAATCAACTTTTAAATTCCAAAACTTGAGGGCAAGTTTTGAAACATTTCAAAACAATAGGGTTTTAACTATTTAAATTTGAAAACCAAAACTTTTAAGTTCTAATTTAAAATATAAAACTTACATGGGCATAATTGAAACTTTTTCACAACAAAAGGATCAAATGACAAATAATAGAAATTAAACAATTAATTTTTTCATTATCTATATTTGACCTAATTTCAATTTCTTGCAAGATAAGTTACCCAATTAATACAAATAATCAATCTTTAATCATATAAGGAAGTTATTATCTAATCAATTGGTAATTATCTTGTGTTTTGGCAAGGATAATCTTTTAGAAAAAATAAAAATCATATTTTATCAGTTTAAAATGAATATGGTAATTATCCTTAAGCAAAACAACAAGTAAATCCGAAATTTCCTCTGTCTGACGCTCCGACTCGCCGAGTCACACATTGGAACTCGCCGAGTAGGGCAGACTCACCGAGTCCATGTAGTGACTCGCCGAGTCAGTTCGAACAGAAGGCCAGAATTCGATTTTCAGTAAATAATTCAACATAGCATCACATACAATAGAAACCAACCAGGCTCTGATATCACTGGTGGGTTTTAGACATAAGAACAATCCTATGTTCTGATACAAACCCTAATGCTTGGATCTAGGTTTCTCTATTGTACATGCAATGTATCCAAGACTAACAATCTTAGATTTAACATATTATAAACTGAAATTAGGTTTTAGAGAATTACCTTTAATTGTTATGTAGCAATAACAATATCAATTCCTCCTTATAATGAATTTGGAAAGCTTAGAGTCACAATTGTCACTCCTCTAATGATTCACAAACACCAAGAGAAAGAGGATTAAGAATAAGGAGAGAGGAGGCTGCCCAAAACTATCCAAAACCCTAAGGAGTTGCTTCCCCACGTTTTTGGTGCTTTAGGGATCTTTAAATAGTGAGGCTATTAGGGTTATCTAACAAGGAAACCCTAATTTGGATGCTTAGGCCCTAAGCAACCCATTGACTCCTTCCTTAAAGGCCTAGGACGATTTTTAATGGGTTTCCCCATAGAATTCGTCCACCCCTCTAATATGGAGTCCATTAGCTCAATATTCAACTATCATACAATTGACAGTTCTAGTCCCTTAAGTTTAATTAATGTCTTTTAGCCACAAAATTAATTCCTAATTAATTATTGACTAATATTAATTAAACAATATGATTTCTCCTTTAATATATTCTTCTCATAATAGATTAATAAATCATAATTAATCCTTTCTCTCCCTAATTCATCCTATCAAGTTGCTTTGCTGAAGGCAACTCAAAAGGACCAAGCACCATCGGGTCAAGTACATACCAAAATAGTTATGGACTTAGACACTAATCCAACAAAAGCAACTTCATCGACTTAATTAACACGGCTGCTGGGAATTCCAGGAAAAGAACCAAAATTTTCATCGCCAAGATCAAATTCTATGTTTGTTCGAATGTCGTCACTGAACCCCATAAAGTCAATTTCTTTTAAGAAGTCTACATCATCATAAAGATCATCGTCATCATCCTCTCGAGTAGATTTTGATTAACTTGCTTTCTGAAAGTCATGCTCATCAGCCACACAAGCTGTGGGAGAATCATGAATCTCCTCCACTTCTGGCTCGGAGGTAGAATGAAAAATATCTTCATTTTCCATCCGAATGGACTGCTCTTCTAATTCTTCTTTATCATTCTCTTCAAAAATTCCAAATTTTATCAATGGAAATTTTCCTTCAAACACAAATTTCACGCCTCTCTTTTGTTTCATTAGTCCAAAAGCACTTGGACCAATGGATTTGAAATCCAAGGTATCATTTCCTCTCTGCAGCTAGGGGTGAGTCACATTAAGGATGATTTGCAAAAATCTTGGATACATTAAGAATTTGTCCCTTTTGCTCCCTTCAAGGTATAGAATCATTTCATGCATTATGAATTTTGAGAAATTGAACTCAAATCCTGCAGCCAATGTTGCAATTGCACTAGTGTTGGCCAGGGAGATCTCGTTTGCTCCTGATCTCCTGCCGGAAATACAGCTCATGAACACATGAGCCAGATACTTCCAACACGGAAGAAGCAACTTCTTGATTGTAGGGGGAAAGGTTCCGTCGTATCCCATATGCTCTAAGACATCATGACTTTGATGAATGTTAATTTCCATGGTGTACTCAGATCTGTCTTCTATTTGGAGAGATTCTCTAATGATGCTCTCTGTTACTTGAATTTTCCTATCTTCGATTGATGCTTCAACGAACTTTTCACCCTGATCATTCTTCTTCACAACAGCGCTCCTCCAGAAGTCCTTAATCAGATTCTAGTAGATAGCAGGGCATGTAGTTAGAGCATGGACCAAGCAGGATTTCTTCAAACCATCCACAATGAATTTCAAGTCTTTGTGAGCTGCAAGACGGTCTTCAAGAAAAATGGCGGAGGTGTGGACTTTAGCAAATTCCATGTCTCCCATTTTAATCTGAAAATAAACGCACAAAATCATTAGGGCAAAATTATTAAAAATTGTGCAGCCGCACATAGAAGTGCACATAGCCGCACATATGTAAGTGTGCAGCTGCAGCCGCACACACCCAACCACTCACATATCATACTGCCGCATACGGCTCAGCCACACACGCCCGTGTGCGGCCGTACATACCGTGTGCGGTCGCACTTGGAGACAAACATATTATATTTTGATTCAACAACAAACAATGGATGATTTTCACCAAAAAATTTAAAATATTGAGCCGTGTTCATGAGAATTACCAGATAATGGCTTCAATTTTAAGAAAAACAGTGGAATATTCAAGAATTTTTAGAGAGAAGGTAAAAAATGTGTGCGGTTGAGAGAAACGCATGTGGTAATAGTTCCGGTAACATTCTCACCGCACACACCATATATATACTCAAAATGTTTTCATTTCCTCGCCTTAGCCTTTTTAATAAATAAAACCGAGGCCCCATACTCACCATTTTTCAAAAACAAACCATTTTGACGATTTAAGAGACTAAATTTATTATTCCTAAGGATTTAAAATTAAAAAAAAAACTAAAAGAAAACTTATTAACTAAGATAAAAATAAAAATAAAAAATAAAAATAAAAATAGAATAGACTAAAATAAAATTGGAAATACTATTAACAACAAGGAATTAAAATTTAATTTTTAATCCTATGTAAATTGATTTAACCTATTGAGATTAGGGATCAATGTTTTTAGACAACATTTATCCCCTTGTCGGTAACTTCTATCTTCACGTCTGTGTCTGGTCGATCGCCAGTATTGTTGTCCACTTAAACACGAAAAATTATGACAAAAATTAGGACATACTATAAGTGACAAGACAATATGATCCTGAGTTCCTAGATATTGTATCTGATCCTAAGTTCCTAGATACTATATCTTAAGGACCATTCAGCTGACGACGACCAGGGATATTGTTGTCCACCTAAATTGAGCAGCGAGATCTATAGACAATCTTTGAGTGTTCAATTTTTAGGACTTCCAGATTACTCCTTACATCGGATGAGCAGACCATCATTAGGAGAGAAGATAGATTCAGAGTATTATTACTTATAGTTAGAGATGGCAACGGGGGCGGGGAACACAGGGGACCCCAATCCCCATCCCCATCCCCGAATCCTCATTCCAATCCCCATCCCCATCCCCATCCCCATCGGGGAATATAAATAAACCCCCATCCCCACCCCCAACGGGGACTGGGGATCCCCAACGGGGAAACGGGGATTTTTTTTCTCTTTTAACATGCAAACTTTTACGTAAGAAAAAACTCTATATTTCAATTTTACCAGCATAAGATTAAAGATTTTATAAAATATATAAGTACCCATAAATTGCAGAAAAAATATAAATAAATTTTCTACCAAATTTAAATACATACATCAAAAATCAAGTAAAAAAATTATCAGATTGATATTTAAGGTAAAATAGATCAATCAAAGAGAATATATATATATATATATATATATATATATATATATATATATATATATATATATATATATACATGAGTTTAAATTAGATAAAAGAAAAAGCAAAAAGAATAATTTCAACCAAGTAATTACTAATGAGTTAGGTTACTTAGCTCAAATTTTATGTATTATAAACTATACTAAATATATATGTTTTGTATTATTTTTATATATTAATATATGTCGGGGACGGGTCCAGGGTCGGGGAGTAAGGGTATCCCTATCCCCATCCCCATCCCCACTTTTTTTATTCGGGTATTCCCCATCCCCGTCCCCATCCCCGGTCAACCTGGGGATTCCCCAGTCAAAACAGGTGCAGGTTTCGGGTTCCCTATTGGGTATGGGGATTTTTTCCATCCCTACTTATAGTTTTAGAGGGATTGAGGAGTAGAAGGTTGCATATGCTGTGTACCAGGTCGGATTGTGAGTCACGTAAAGGAGACAACATATGGCTAACAGATAAGAGGAATTTCATATATAATATGCAGAGAAATAGAGTTGCATATGTTACAGTCCAAGTCGGATCTCTTCCAATCACGCAGAGGAAGCAACATATGACTAACAGTAAGAAAGAAAGAAAATAATTTTGTACAGACCTAATTTATCGGAATTTACCAGTCGCCCCATCAATACCTGAATTAAGGACAGAATCCGCACATCGAGGAAAAGTGAAACCACGGTTCCAGATACGGGTTCATTTAATGTGACGAGTAGATTCCCATATATATCTCCCTGCTCAATCTATCCAAGCGTCGTATTGTCAGGCTAAATGGAACTAACTAGGTCAAGATTTGTCACGTCTTTAGACTCCTTAAGTTCATCTACACCTAGTCAAGTCTATTAAATTCTTCGTGCCTACCAACGCATCAAACCAGAGCATAGACCCTTCAACTTTGGGCACGTTACGCAGAATTAGATTGCCTGTTATCACTTGTTAATATCACTTCCCAAAACATCTCCCTCAAGCACATTCCATAACTAGCATAATTTCTTTTTGTTTTTCTGATTTTCTAATGTTTTTGGATTTTCTGATTTTCTATGTTTTTGGATTTTTTTAATTTTCTATGTTTTTGGATTTTTCTAATTTTCTCCCCCTAAATTTGTGCATAAAAAAATAAAAAGAAAAAAAAATGCGCAAATTTATCCTAAGTTAAACATAAAAATTAATCCTCAAAACGGATCATTTTTAGAAAATTAACCAGCACATCGAATCGAGCTTTGTCAAACGGCTTGGTGAACAGCTCAGCTACATTATTATTAGAGCGGACCTGTTCTAGCCGAATGAGCAAACGCTCATAACATTCTTTGATAAAATGAATCTTGATGTCGATGTGCTTGGTTTTTGAGTGCTGGACCGGGTTTTTGGCAATTTGGATCGCAGCCTCATTATCACAGAAAAAAGGGTTTCTTGAAAATTCAAACCGTAGTCCAACAGCTGATTTTGGATCCAGATGACTTGAGAACAACAAGCAGACGCATCGACATACTCCGCTTCTGCTGTTGAGGTGGAAACAGTATGCTGCTTCATACACTGCCATGAAACCAATCTATCGCCTAGAAATTGGCATCCTCCTGAAGTCGGTTTTCTATCAAGCTCACACCCGCCATAGTTGCTGTCTGCAAAAGTGTACAGGTCAAATTCTGGATTTTTTGGATACCAAAGACCTAGTTTTGGGCACCCTTTGAGATACCGAAAAATCCGTTTAACAGCAAGTAAATGAGAGAGTTTAGGATTAGCCTGGTAGCGAGCACATTGACATACCGCAAACATTACGTCTGGGCGAATGGCAGTCAGATACATGAGTGATCCGATCATGATCGATAATGCGTTTGATCTACGGATTCACCCACAAGACCAGGGGTCAATAGAGGTCTTTCCGCCATGGGTGTAAGAGCAGGTTTCGCGTCTCGGAACCCGAACTTATCCAATACATCCTCCACATACTTTTCTTGGTGAATAAGGATTCCGGTTGAAGATTGTTGGACCTGAAGCCCCAGAAACGTGATCATCTCCCCAAGCGAACTCATCTCGAACCGCTTCTTCATCACAGCTTCGAACTCTTTGCAAAGCTGTTGGCTTGTCGACCCGAAAATTATGTCGTCCACATAAATTTGAACAAGAATTTGTTGGATTAATGCCTAAGTCCATAACTATAATTGGTAAGACTTGACCCGACCCAGCATGGTCCATTTGGGTTGCATGGCATCATGCATTTAGATAGACTATAATGAGAGAAATAACACTTAAGGTTGATTAATATATTATAAGTTATAATATATATTAAAAAGATTATTTAATTAGTATTGATCAAGAATTAATCTAGAATTAATTAAGTGATCAAAAGAAGACTAATTAAATATATGGGTTGATTATGTAAATCATCCATACTTGTATAGTGGGCTAATGCTCCATGGATTATCAAGTTGGGCTAAAACCCATATGATGCTCCATGGTGTATTTGAACCCATGGATCCAAGGAAATGGAAAGCCATGACAATTAGGGTTTACCCTAATTGTAACAACTATATAAAGATCATACTCTTGGAAAAATCGAACACATAATGGAGATAGAGAAGGGCTAGCCGATTTTCATGAAGTGTGGTGTTTCTCTCTAAGTCTTCCAAGTGCATATGATGTTGTGTGAACCATTTGAGGTGTCACACTTGGGACACTAGGCACTCAAGCTTCTTGAAAACATTCTACACCAAAGAGGTATGTATTCTATCTTGTTATATTCATTGTTTTGTATGCTAGATTAGGATAATACCTTGGATGTTCATATTTGCATGTATAATAGAGAAAACATAGATCCAAGGTATTTAGGGTTGCATGTACACTTAGGAGTGTTAGAATGCTCATAACCCAACAGTGGTATCAGAGCCTGGTTTTGTTTTCTTGTTATACTTGCAAAACTGCTCAAAAAAAAAATCAAAGTTGTTTGCTGTCTGATCATCAGACTCGGCGAGTCCATCAAGAGACTCGGCGAGTTCATGCGTAAAAGTGATAAAAAACGATCCAACTCGCCGAGTTGGTTCATGCACTCGACGAGTTGGACCCCCAGACAGCATAAATTCGACTTTTTTTGCTGGAATTGGACTAGGAACATTACCCTAAGATGTTTTTTAACTTATCAACTTGTTTTTGATGTGGAAACGTTCATGCTAATCCAATTTCTAAGATAATTATCATAATTTCAATATTTGTATTAGTTTATATGTTCATGCTAATTTCTTGAAGATTGATGATTTGAATTATCTTGTTCTTAGATTAATAGAAAAGTTGTGTGAAATAGTTAATTTCAATCCATTTTAATCTAAGAGTTGATTCCAAAGTGTGTTTTTGTAACTTGTCCTCAAGTTATATGAAAAGTCACATTTAAGAATCATAAAACTCATAAAAATTAGCAAATGTTACAAAAATGAAGAGTCTAGTTCTAATTAAATGGTTTTATGACTCCATAACTTGTCCTCAAGTTATGGAAGACCAAGAGTCTCTTCATTAAATAATAAATAAATAAAAGTGTAACTTTAATTAGTTCCATAAGTTACAAAATAAAGAAAAGTTACATTCTTTATTAGTTTAAAGTCTTCCATAACTTGTCCTCAAGTTATGGAACTTGAATAGTCTTTTAATTAAAACTACTTTAAACACATAAGTTATGGAATTAATTAGTTTTCAATAGTTTCAAAACTTACCCTCAAGTTTTGGAATTTGAAAAAGTTTTCTCTTATGAATATTTCAATTCCAAGTTAAGCCCTTAGAATTTTAAAGAGTTAAAATTCAACCCTTATACTTTATAATATTATAAGTTAATAATATATATATATATATATATATATATATATATATATATATATATATAAGAGTAAAAGTCAGTCTTACCGTTAGTAGGCCTCATTCACGAAGCCGGTCTATAAGGGGGGTATAAGGTTACTGCCTATAAAATGGCAGTTTAATGGGTGTCCACTCTCACCCACCGCTTCCTTGACTGGTGGGGGGTCGTTAGCCGAACGGGTAGGACAAAGACTATAAGTTCTCCCTTCATTAAAAGTATTAATGATAAATACTAAGTAACTAAACACATAGAATTCCCAATATTAGTTACTTAAGAAAATGTGAATAAGGTGCTAACCCATGAAATTACACTTGGCACTTTGCTTAAGTCGGTTGGTGGAGAATGTGTGGTTTACCGGCACATCGGTTGGGTGATAAACATTTAAGAGTGATCCTCGACATGCCAGTCACAAAACCTGAAGGGCACACTCGAGATTGAAACATGCCATTGAAAAGTTTAATGAATCTTAAAAGATCTAGGAGTTTCAAATCCAATTAAAACTTAATAAATTATTTCGTTCTTCCATGGTGGAAATTGGTGAATCGTCATTCACTTACCTTCAAATATTTTATAGCTTGGATTACGGCATCCTTCTTCCGAGTTATAAAATATTTTGTACGGTCCTAGCCTTAATATTTCATATTGGGTGTTATATTAAGGACTTTAAATCAACTAAACTTGAATATCTCCCAAAAGATGTCTAGTTCAGACATCTATGATCTTCCCAAATCTCTTGGAACTTCACTTCCTCCACCTCCTCCAATTATTCTCCCTAACCCACAAGTTCAAGGTCACTCAAGCCCTATTGGCAAGGCAAGGTCTAGGTGTGCTCACATCTTGGAGATGAAGTCACATACTGACAAGCCGGGAGAGTAGGGTGTCAACGTCTTGAGAAAGTCGGTGGTCCAATAACTTTCTAAGTCACATAGTGAGTTCCTTTGGGACTCCTATGAAACAGACTATGACACGACCTTAACAATCTTATCTATTTGCTTGGTACTGCTGAATCAGCAATGATTTGGAAGGCTAGTAAAGAAAATTTGATTAGAAGATCGACTTCCCAAAACTTTATGGACATTGACAATGGTGACACTGGAAATCCATAAAAAGCATTCTCTTCCCAATAGAAAGAGATCGGCCATAGTCAACTCGGTTGATGTGACAACTGTCAAATTCATGTCATTTTCAGACTCATGCATCTTTATAAAAACCATTCATGCACAACATGCCATAGCCTAGTAGTATATATTAGGTCAAAATCTTGCATAAACTAGGATCCAACTAAGATCTAGGACTAATATGCTTGACACTTACGATTCTACTATGTTGCTTAACTACAATAGGAAATGCCAATACTATAATTAGAATAAAACTTCAAACTTTGTTACAATTGAAAAAGGGTGTAAAACCCTAAAAATAAATTAAAATATTCTAATTATATTTCAATATGACGGTGAATATCAAACAATATGCCAAAAACCCTAAAGAGCCAAAAATCCAAATTTATAAATCTTAAAGCTTAAAAACTTTATAAAATTTGGCTATAAACTTCCTAATATCAAAATTTTATTAATCAAATTATGAATTATATCAATGAAATAGAAATTTAAATTATTATACATTAATCATAATTTATTAGTTAAAAATAAAGATTTTTAAATAAATCAAGAACTACATAAAGAAGAATTTTTATAAAAGTTCTTGGGTTTTATAAAAATGAAGAGGGAATTTATTTAATTTGAGTTTTTAGAGAGAGAGGGCCATTAATCCACTCAAAAATCCGGCCACCCTCTCCCCATGCTCTCTCTTCCTAAAACTCAATCATTAAGATCATTTCCTACACTCTTCCACTTCTCTCTTCACTCACTCTCTCTCTCTCTCTCTCACTCCACCCTTCCAACACTCAAACTCTCTTACTCTCTCTCTAACTCACGAAAATCATCAGCCAAGAACACCTCTCCACACTTAAATCTTCATCTTCTAAGGCTATTCTTCAAGGTATACACGAAAATCACTCACCTTTCCTTACTTTTCTTCTTGTTTTTAAAAGGTTTTTCTTGTATTTCTCTTCTTTCTACACCATTCTTTATGAACATTCATGAACATGTTCATGAATGTCGAGTTTGATGATGATGGTCGTAGGGTTTCACCCAAAAACAACATGCATGTTGTTTAATGGTGAAATCCAAGGACCAAACCTATGTCAAACACTAAAAATTCGGATCTTTGCAAGTTTTAAAGGTTCAAACACCTTATGCATTCAAGTATTTCTTTTAAAAACATCACTATAACAAACATATGTCCATGCATGGTCTTCAAACCGTGATGCATGTGATGAACACCAAGCTAATGAGCTTGATGATCAAAGTACATTGTTAATAGTGCATGTAAACGATTTTGTCTCCTATTTTCTAAAGTTAAAAATATCTAAAATTCTTTTCTGTTCAAACCAACATTTTTCCAGATTTCCATTAAGGAAATATGAACATCTGGAAACTTTCAAGAGCGTTTGTCATTTCTTTGATTTATTAAGATTATTGCAAGAAAACAAAGGCATAAATCACATAAAATACTTCCATAGGTCTATAAATCCGGAATAAATTCATGGATGACCCCTATCGTGACTAATGACTCCTCAATAAATTTCATCGATTTTTGTTGTTGTTTGGTATGATTTCCGATTTTCTTTTTGTTTGGGTATAATAAATCACAAAACCATTTTAGAGAGTGTAAAAATTGTATCTAACAATTTTTGCAGCCCTTACCTGTGGTGGGTGACTCAGAAAAGTAATTTCACAAGTTTTCATCATGCCTTACTGTTTTTCCCGATTTTTAGTAATTATAATGGCCAAAAAATAGGAAAAATAGTTCTGATTATCCAAAATTCATGAAAATTTAGCAGAGCATCACGTTGTAAAGTAGGAGCTTACATACGCATTTTGATGATTTTTCGCTACTGTAAACTATTTGTCTCCTATTTTCTAAAGTTAAATACACTTAAATACACTTAAATACACATAAATACCCAAAACCGGAGTATACAATATGAAAACCACTTTTGGTATTTTTCCCAGATTAATTACACTGTAAATGATGTTACAAAATTTTTGGTAATTTATTTGAACTGTTTAATATTTATTCTTCAATTAATTATTATTTAAAGGAATAAAACAAGGAAAAATAGAAATACTCACTCAAAAATATCTTTTATATTTTTCTCATCCTAGTTATGTATAATAAAAGTTAAATAAAAGTTTGGGTAATTTTGGAAATTGTTTTCTATTTATTTCAATTTTTATTGGAATAAATGCTCAAAAATCATAAAATATAATTAAACAGCTTGGAAATACATTTTTATATTTTTCCCAGCTTAGTACTGTGTAATAACAGTTAAATAAAAAGTTTGAGAATTTTTATCCCTTGAATGCTATTTTTCGTGAATTTATGTTGTTATGAAGACTTAAAAATTTGAAAAATAGTTAACCATATCAAAAATTCAAGGAAAATTTTCTGGAAAACCTCTATTGTATTTACAATGAAAATACAAGGTTTGGCAATTTTTGGAAACTGTTTGATAATGTTTTACATTTTTAGGAATATAAAACACCTTTAAATGTGTAGAAATACCTTTAATTTATATTACTAAATCTGGAAAATTAATATTCCAAAGTTGTAATTAATCGCACGACTTGTAGAATTTCGTCATTTCAGAAAAAATGTAACCAATTAATATAAAATCCAATACTAAAACATAAATTGGCATTTCTCTATATGTAGAGTTTAGTATATTAGCAATAGATTTCGACATGTAAACTCACTAGTGTGTGTTTGATGTCGTAGGATCCCGGTAGTAAGACGTTGGTGTATTCCGAGGCACCACTTGTACCTACACGAAACATTGTGAGTATTCACGTACTCCCCTATTTTCGGTTTTTATGTTTTGGGGTGGAAAAGCATGTCCTAAACTACTTATGTTCGTTATATTTAATTGACTCGTATATACTTGATTACTATATTTTGGATATTGTGAGTATTCACGTACTCCCCTATTTTCGGGTTTTATGTTTTGGGGTGGAAAAGCATGTCCTAGACTACTTATGTTCGTTATATTTAATTGACTCGTATAAACTTGATTACTATATTTTGCATATTGTGAGTATTCACGCATTCCCCTATTTTCAGTTTTTATGTTTTGCGGTGGAAAAGCATGTCCAGAAAAAGTATAATTTGCATGTTGTATTTAAATTGATTATTATCAAACATGATTTCTATTGTATTGCTATGTTTCTTTATGTATGTCTATGCAACACGGAACATGAGAACTTATCGTACTAAGGCCCTTCCCTTATCTCTAACCATTAACTCTTTGAGACAATGGTCATTATGGATAGCGCTATTAGGAATTGACAACTCCTCACTCGCCCTATTGCTGGAGTGCATGATACCATATTCATCTATGGAACGATAAGCATAGATCGCCATGGGGCTTTAGTTATAGGTTTGGTTGAGACTCATTGTTTGCTCATATACATACAAACTCGTTTCTCGTTATAGCAATAAACTTGTATTCATTAATAGCAATCAACTTTTTTTATCATTAAAGCAATGTACTTGTATTTACGAAAAGCCTTATTTCAAGCTCGATTTTATAAACTTCTGAACTCACCAACTATTTTCATAGTTGACGCTCGTTTTACATGCTCTTTCAGGAAATAATTAGTAAGTGGATGTAAAGATTCATCATCATAGAGCATGCTGCATCGTGTTGAAGCTATTATGAAGTTATATTTTGAACAATGTTGTTTTGGAAAAACTTGTACTTTGTTTCTTTTTAAGCTATGGGTTGTAAACTTTTAAATACTGATATGGTGATGTATCTTTATCTTTTGCAATGAAACCGTTATCGTTGTCATATCTTGCATTTCCGCTTTAGCGGGGTGTGACAGAAGTGGTATCAGAGCTAAAGTTATAGAGAACATCGGTTTTTCTTTAAGAAAACACAACCTATAACTAAAACTTACAAATAAATTATTTTTACATCAAACATATTACTAGTATAATTAGGTCGGGAGTTGTATCATTGGAGCTCGATTAAACATAGCCTGATCACCTATGTTTAATTAAGGAAAGATTTATACAAAGCCTGAGCTAATTATAATGGGAATATGTTCAACAAAATTTTTGAGAAAACTTTGTTTCAAAAAATTCAAAAGGTTAATTTTGGTGTGTGTAAGCATTGCATATTATAGGCATGCATTGTCATTTATTTCATATCTCATTGAAACTATGTCTCAGTCCACTATGTCAACATCGTCATCTTCCCGCGCTACCGCCTCAGCCGACGAGTCCGGCTACGTCACTATTATCCCTCGACGTAATCCCCCCGCCTCGGTAGAAGAAGGCCCATCGGAGGACACGGAAGATACAGGAAACTCGATGGAGATTAGCAATGACAACGCCCCGAGTCAACGATGCGAGGCATCACCTGCATCGGTGTTGCCACAGCCGCCACTTTATGGACTTCGCATTCAGAGGACGGCGAGGAAGAGTGTTCCCATTCCAGGAAGGATAGCCACAAGCACAGCAGGACTTGGCACGGAAGGACCTAGCGGGGTAGGACCCAGCGTTGCAGGACCGAGAGCACCCTCACCACAGCGAGTCATAGGGATACCTGTCAGACAGCCAGGTATGACCTCAGAGGAGTCCCGAAGGATGCATTCGATGGCAGCGGGCCTACGTCACAGTCTCGCTGTGATAGCTGGGCACCAGGAGGTATTAAACGAAGTGATGACAAGGATGGAAATCCTATTTCAGCATTCGATGGAGGCTGCTGACACTGCTAGTGCTGCTAGACGAGAGGCAGGTCATGCGACGACCGCATATTATGTGTTTGGTGGGCTATTACTGATTGTGGTGTTGATGTTTCTTATTGGAATGGCGATTGTCATTTGGTTCTGATTTCAGTACTTTATTTTATTTTGTCATGAAATGAAAACCCATGTTGGGTGTCTTTTGGGAAAAACATTTAAAACTTTATTTTGGGATTGATGTATTGGTTTGGTTTTAAGATTATTTCAAATGGTAATGAAGAATTTTATTTTATGTTTGAAAACTTTTACAATGAGGTCAAACCCTAGAATTTATTTAGTCAATGGTTTAATAAAAAAAAAGGGATTTTTCTTTTTTCTTTCCTTTCTCAAATCTATATGCATAGTATTAATGCAACCCATTAATTTGACAACACTTACGGTTTTCAAAATAGTAGTGAACTAAATATTATACATTATTTTATGTATTTATACGTATTTCTACTCTTGTGTCATAGAACCATGTCAAGAAGGCCTAATCGCGGGCACCCACAGAACGAAACACCCGCTGTTGCCCAAGTTGTAGCACAACAGCTCTTGGAAGCAATCCCAAACATCGTTACTCAAGTAACTGTAGGACTTAATGCTAACCAAGGAAGTAGTGGAGGAAACCGAGGAAACAATGAAAGAGAATGCAACTACATGTCCTTTATGGCTTGTAAACCTAAGGAGTTCCATGGAAAGGAAGGTGCGCTCGGGTTGCTGAAATGGATTGACAGCATGGAGTCGGTCCTTCACATTAGCAAATGCCTCGAGCGCAACAAAGTTGAGTATGCATCTTGCTTACTCCAAGATAGGGCATTGACCTGTGGAATACCCTAGTGCAAACCCGAGGCCGTACAGCGGTATATCAACTAACTTGGGAAGACCTAAAGAAGCTATTGATAGAGGAGTATTGTCCCAAGGATGAACTTCAGAAGCTTGAATCTGAATTCTGGAACCATTCTATGGTTGGAACAGAAATAGAGAAGTACACCGTCCGATTTCATGAACTAGCAAAACTGGTACCTCACATGGTTACTCCTGAGGAGAAACGGATAGATCGTTACATCTGGGGTCTGGCACCAGAGATTTGGGGAATGGTTACCTCAGCAAACCCAACTACTATTCAGAGTGCAGTAAGTCTAGCAAATCAACTAACCAATGATGTGATAAGGATAGGAGCATCGACAAAGGAAAACTCTAGTAGCAAGAGGAAGCCAGCATATCAGGGAGAGAAGAAGTATGGAGGCAAGTCAGGGAGGAAGCAGAAAGTCTCAAGAAACTTTATGGTAAGAGCCCAGGAGCAAGAACCAGTGAAAACTCAAGAATAGGAAGTCATGGAAGTGCAGGAGAGAAAGCAGTACTCAGGACCGCTTCTGAAGTGCAATAAGTGTAACTTCCATCACAAGGGAGCGTGCCCAGTGTGCCAAAACTGTAAACAAACAGGCCATTACTCGAAGTATTGTAAGCTGAATAAGGAAGGAAAAAGGGCATGTTACGAGTGCGGGAGTACTGATCATCTCCGTAGAGCATGTCCCAAACTGAACAAAGGGCCTGGTAACAATGGACAAGGCCAAGCCAGGCAAAACTTCCAAGGAAATCAAGTTGGATGGTCAAGAGGTGTAGCCTTTGTGATTCGTGCAGAAGAAGCTCGTCAGAACCTTGAAGTGATTCGTGCAGAAGAAGCTCGTCAAAACTTCCAAGGAAATCAAGTTAGATGCTTCATTGAGAATTTCTCTAGGATTGCTCAACCATTAACATCTTTGACCCAAAAGGACAGAAAATTTCTCTGGGAAGAGAAACACGAAGAGGCGTTCCAAATCCTGAAAAACAAGTTGTGCAATGCACCAATTCTGGCTTTACCAGAAGGATCAGAGAACTTTGTGGTGTATTGTGATGCGTCTCATCAAGGATTAGGATGTGTGTTAATGCAAAAAGATAAGGTCATTGCGTATGCTTCCAGACAACTCAAACTGCATGAGAAGAATTATACCACCCATGATCTAGAACTAGGAGCAATAGTTTTTGCTCTTAAGATATGGAGGCATTATTTGTATGGGACCAAGTGCACCATTTATACTGATCACAAAAGCTTTCAGCATATCCTAGATCAGAAAATGTTAAACATGCGGCAGAGGAGATGGGTAGAGTTGTTTAGTAATTATGATTGTGAGATACGATATCACCCAGGAAAGGCTAATGTAGTAGCCGACGCTCTTAGTAGGAAAGAAAGAGTGAAACCTTCCTGTGTGAGAGCTTTAGGAATGGTAATTCAGACAAGCTTGAAATCTCAAATCATTGATGCCCAGGAGAAAGCGTTATTCAAGGAAAATCTTCCAGGAGAAACCTTACATGGTTTGGAAGAGAGATTTGAAACCAAACCTGATGGAGTTCGTTATTTTAAGGACAGGGTCTGGATTCCCAGGGTTAACAATCTGAGAGACATGGTACTAGAGGAGTCTCGTCGATCTAAATACTCAATCCACCCTGGAGCGGATAAGATGTACAAGGATCTTAAAGGGTACTATTGGTGGCCTGGAATGAAAAAGGATATTTCCTTGCATGTTGGGAAGTGTTTAACTTGCTCAATAGTCAAAGCTGAACATCAAAAACCATCCGGCTTGTTGCAACAGCCTGAAATTCCTCAATGGAAATGGGAGCAGATATCCATGGATTTCATTACAAAACTTCCTAGAACTGCTAAAGGTCACGACTCAAGTTGGGTCATAGTGGATCGATTGAAAAAAAATCGCTCACTTTCTCCTCATTCAGGAAGATTTCAAGATGGAAAAATTAGCCCAAATCTACATCAACAAAATTGTTTCTCTGCATGGTGTACCCCTATCTATCATTTCTGATAGAGATAGTCGTTTTACATCACGATTTTGGTGGATGTTACAGAAGGAACTAGGAACCAAGATAGATTTGAGCACAGCTTACCACCCTCAGACAGATGGGCAAACATAGAGAACAATACAAACATTGGAAGACATGCTACGAGCATGTGTCATTGAGTTCAAAGGAAATTGGGATACTCATTTGCCTCTAATTGAATTTTCCTACAATAACAGTTACCACATGAGTATCCAATGTGCTCCATATGAAGCATTGTATGGACGCACGTGTCGTTCGCCCTTATGCTGGACAGAAATTGGAGACAGACAGTTGACTAGACTCGAACTTATCCAGGAAACATCTGACAAGATTGCTATCATCAAGGATAGGCTTAAAGCTGCCAGAGATCGTCAGAAAAGTTATGCGGATAATCGTCGAAAACCATTAGAATTCCAAGTAGGAGACAAGGTACTTTTAAAAGTGTCGCCTTGGAAAGGGCTTGTACATTTTGGTAAGAAAGGAAAACTAAGCCCGAGATATGTTGGACCCTTTGAAATCATTGAAAGGATTGGTCCGGTAGCTTATAAACTCCAGTTGCCCCAAGAGTTAAACGCCATTCATGACACATTCCGCGTCTCCAACGTTAAGAAATGTCTAGCCGATGAAGCATTGATAGTACCCCTGGAGGAAATTAAGATCAATGATAAGCTAAACTTCGTTGAGGAACCGATAGAAATCCTTGACAGGGAGGTTAAACAACTCAAGCGGAGTAAGATCCCGATTGTGAAAGTTCGATGGAACTCAAAACGCAGGCCGGAGTACACCTGGGAGCGTGAGGACTTCATGAAGGAAAAGTATCCACAACTTTTCCCATGCGATGACAAGCGATGACATAGAATGAATTTCGGGACAAAATTCTTTTTAAGTGGGGGATACTGTGACAACTGTCAATTCAGGTCATTTTCGAACTCATGCATCTTTATAAAAACCATTCATGCACAACATGCCATGGCCTAGTAGTATAGATTAGGTCAAAATCTTGCATAAACTAGGATCCAACTAAGATATAGGACTAATATACTTGACACTTACGATTCTAGTAAGTTGCTTAACTACAATAGGAAATGCTAATACTATAATTAGAATGAAACTTCAAACTTTGTTACAATTGAAAAAGGGTGTAAAACCCTAAAAATAAATTAAAATATTCTAATTATATTTCAATATGATGGTGAATATCAAACAATATTCCAAAAACCCTAAAGAGCCAAAAATCCAAATTTATAAATCTTAAAGCTTAAAAACTTTATAAAATTTGGCTATAAACTTCCTAATATCAAATTTTTATTAATCAAATTATGGATTATATCAATGAAATAGAAATTTAAATTATCATACATTAATCATAATTTTTTAGATAAAAACAAGATCTTTAAATAAATAGAGAATTACATAAAGAATCATTTTTATAAAAATTATGGTTTTATAAAAATTAAAGAGGGAAATTATCTAACTTGAATTAGGAGAGAGAGAGCACTTTAATACCCTCAAAAATCCAGAACCCCCTCTCCCCCATGCTTTCATCTTCCCAAAAATTCAATCATTAAGATCATTACACCTCATTTGAACCACCTACACACTCCATCTCACACTCATTCTCCAAGAAAACTCTCCCACTTCCAAGACCACTCCTACACATCATAAAATCCTCCATTCTCTGCCATAGTTTCGAAATAGAGAAGGCCTTGAAGTGTTCTTGCTTCTATCAAGATCAAAACCAAGGTAAACAACACAATCCTCCCTCATAGTTTCAAGATTTTACTTCCTCTTCTTCATGGTTCTTCTCTACTCTTCGGATTCTATGCCCTTCCATGGCTAGAAATCCTTAATTTTTCCCTTGTGGTTTGTAGATTCTCACCATAACACAATTCATGTGTTTGAGATGGTGAAAATCCGGGATCAAACCCATGCAAGGAGTGAAAAAGACGCACATGTGTTCATGTGACTTCAAAACCGAGTATTACATCTTCTTCTCCATTTCTTTTGTGTTCTTGCATGAACAAAAGCATTTAAACCATTTCCAGTACATCTTGGATGCTCATTCACTCCATGCATGTGCTAGAAATCGGACCTTATCAGAAGCATGCATGTTGTTCTTGTCAAAATGCCCTAAGAATGCACTCAAAGCAAACATGGAAGACATGCAATCTGCCAGACTACTTTGTTCAGCTTTGAATGGCCATAACTCGGTCATTACTTAACCAAATCCTGATATTCTTTTTGTATTGGATAGGTCCACGAGTTAGATTTCAAACCCAACTGGTCTCACTGTAAAATATTAAATATCGGATTTTTGGCAATTTTTACAAAATGGTTGCGCAAACAGCTCTTTTTCTGTGATCACCATTTTGGCCTTGCGTGATCAGTGGCCTTAAACCCAACCATAAATCTGGGGAAAAATAATTTAGAAACTTCACATATCCAGTGAATGATGGCTGAAATTTTGTGGCTTAAAACCCCACAAAATGTGCTACTCAAATTCATGAACTTCAGCCACATTTACATCTCATGCACTATAATGTGCAACATTTCTTAACTTGTTGGGTTCAATACCCCTATTTTCCCTTCTGAATAAAGTTTTGAACATTTTTCCTTTTGAAAGCCCTCACATGCATGTGATAATCTGGAAAATTTCAAGAGCTTTTATCATTTCTTTGATTTATTAAAATTATTGCAAGAAACCAAGGGCATAAATCACATAAAATACTTCCAGAGGTCTATAAATCCGGAATAAATTCATGGATGACCCCTATTGTGAGTAATCACCCCTCACTACATTTCATCGATTTTTGTTGCTGTTTGTTATGATTTCAGATTTTCTTTTTGTTTGGGTATAATAAATCACAAAACCACTTTAGAGAGTGTGAAAATTGTATCTAACAATTTCGCAGCCCTTACCTGTGGTGGGTGACTCAAAAAAATAATTTCAGAATTTTTCATCACGCCTTACTATTTTTCCCAATTTTTGGTAATTATAATGGCTTAAAAATAGGAAAAATAGTTCTGATTATCCAAAAATTATGAAAATTTACCAGAACATCATTTTGTATGTAGTAGGTTACATACAAATTTTGATGATTTTTCTCTACTGTAAACTATTTTTCTCCTATGTTCTAAAGTTAAATACACTTAAATACACATAAATACCAAAAACCGGATTATACAATATGAAAACCACTTTTGGTATTTTTCCCAGGTTACTTATACTGTAAATGATGTTAAAAAAGTTTTTGGTAATTTATTTTAACTATTTAATATTATTTCTTCAATTAATGATATTTAAAGGAATAAAACAAGGAAAAATAGAAATACCCACTGAAAAATATCTTTTATATTTTTCCCAGCCTATTTATGTATAATAACAGTCAAAACAAAACGTTTGGGTAATTTTGGAAACTGTTTTCTATTTATTTCAATTTTTATTGGAATAAATGCTCAAAAATCATAAAATATAATTAAACAGCTTGGAAATCCATTTTTATATTTTTCCCAGCTTAGTATTGTGTAATAACAGTTAAATAAAAATTTTGAGAATTTTTATCCTTTGAATGCTATTTTTCGTGAATTTATGTTTTTATAAAGACTTAAAAATTTGAAAAATAGTTAACCATATCAAAAATCCAAGGAAAATTTTCTGGAAAACCTTTATTGTATTTACAACGAAAATACAAGGTTTGACAATTTTTGGAAACTTTTTGATAATATTTTACATTTTTAGGAATATAAAAACACCTTTAAATGTGTAGAAATAACTTTAATTTATATTACTAAATCTGGAAAATTAATATTCCAAAGTTGTAATTAATCGCACGACTTGTACAATTTCATCATTTCAGAAAAAGTGTAACCAATTAATATAAAATCCAATACTAAAACATAAATTGGCATTTCGCTATATGTAGAGTTTAGTATATTAGCATTAGATTTCGTCATGGAAACTCACTAGTGTGTGTTTGATGTCGTAGGATCCCGGTAGTAAGACGTTGGTGCATCCCGAGGCACTACTTGTACCTACACGAAACATTGTGAGTATTCACGCACTCCCCTATTTTCAGTTTTTATGTTTTGGGGTGGAAGAGCATGTCCAGAAAAACTATAATTTGCATGTTGTATTTAAATTGATTATTATCAAACATGATTGCTATTGTATTGCTATGTTTCTTTATGTATGTCTATGCAACACGGAACATGAGCACTTATGGTACTAAGGCCCTTCCCTTATCTCTAACCATTAACTCTTTGAGCCAATGGTCATTATGGATAGCGCTATTAGGAATTGACAACTCCTCACTAGCCCTATTGCTGGAGTGCATGATACCGTATTCATCTATGGAACGATAAGCATAGATCTCGATAGGGCTTCAGTCATAGGTTTGGTTGAGACTCATTGTTTGCTCATATACATACAAACTCGTTTCTCGTTATAGCAATAAACTTGTATTCATTAATAGCAATCAACTTTGTTTATCATTAAAGCAATGTACTTGTATTTACGAAAAGCCTTATTTCAAGCTCGATTTTATAAACTTCTGAACTCACCAACTATTTTCATAGTTGACGCTCGTTTTACATGCTTTTTCAGGAAATAATTAGTAAGTGGATGTAAAGATTCATCATCATAGAGCATGCTGCATCGTGTTGAAGCTATTATGAAGTTATATTTTGAACAATGTTGTTTTGGAAAAACTTGTACTTTGTTTCTTTTTAAGCTATGAGTTGTAAACTTTTAAATACTGCTATGGTGATGTATCTTTATCTTTTGCAATGAAACCGTTATCGCTGTCATATCTTGCGTTTCCGCTTTAGCAGGGTGTGACATCTATGTATGGCAGAACGAATAAGAAGAATCAAATTTGCCAGAAGGATAAAAGTTTCTCAAATCTGAAAAGATGGGAGAGTACTTTAGTATCATGTTATATGATCATCTTAATGATTAAGAGATCTTATCACAATTCATCCTCTAACTGCATTCTGATAGCTAAGAAGAGGAGTTATGAATTGTTGAAGTGGTTAAATCAAGAAGATGAGTCATATTTCATTCCAAAACAATTCTTATAGTCATACTCTAAGATTGTAACGTGAGTGACATATCTTAATGAAGGTTTATTAACACTAGTCAAATGTAAGAGTAACAGGTTATCTACTATTGTACATTTGAAATTGGTAAGTTGTGATGTTTTGGATAAAATAGAGACCAACTTAGACCAATTGTGTGAAGTGTTTGTCTTGATAAAGAATCCGCACTATCCCTTGAATATTTGACAAGAGAGTCTTATATGTCAAAAGGACAGTGGGAGTCTTAAAGGTCTTCAAAGTCTCAAGAACTAATCAATAATAAAACCTGAGGTTCTTCACTAGCACACGACTTGAGGTTTATAACCTATCGTGTTGACATATTTTGTGCCCATTCCAGTGAAAGTTGGCTTTGCATATGAGTTCTTCGAGTCCTCAATTGGTTGCACAACTACTTGGAAGCTATGGCAGACCCTTGTGCTTAAGATTGCACAAGTTAAATCCATATGAGTTTGGATTTTTCACTAACCTTGTCTAGTGATTATGGTTTTGACAAATTCATATGGGTAGGAACTCATACACCAAAAAATCTAAGTGTCATAAGGTTTCTCTCCGATTCATGAAAATGATGGTGAGGAAACACTTCCACTAAGTAGATTTGTAAGTAGATAGTAATCTTTGCATTCTCAAAGTTGTTAGTAGGCACACTAACATGGACTTATGAGAAATAGCAAAGGTCTAACCAATTGAGACTATGATTACGGCATTCCTTTTCATAGTTCTGGAATTGTTTAGACACACCTGTGAGCTATCTAAGATAAGGTGTATGATTTTGATAAAGTCTTATCAAAGCAATCTAGTACCAGAAATCTGAACTTTGGTAAAAAAAAAGCCAATAGTTGATTTCTGAGTACATGTCAAAGCGAGTGGGAGCATAAGTGTTATGCTAATAATCATCATGTTAGTGGGAGCATGATAATTATGATAAGTATTGCAAGTTAGCAATGTTACTTATAGAAAACAAAAGTTTCAATTCGTGAGGTTGCAGGGGTTGAAAAGGTTGTTTTGCTATTATGAAGGGAGAGGAAATTATACTTCATTTCAATTATGAAAAGCTTAGATTGAGTTTATAATCATTCTAAAGAGCTTATATTGAGATTTTAATCACCTTCAGTCAAGAATATATATATGAATTTCATGTTGGATTGGTTCAACTTAAGAAAATTCTATATATTGCGTTCTCAAAATTCGATTATGATTATGGCATCCCTTTTCATAGTAAAATTTTGAGAATATGGCAAACAAAAATTATTATGGCAAAAGACTGGTCTAGAACCATGTGTTTATGTGAAACATCATGAATTGTGTCCCATTTACTTTGGGAACAAGATCGATTACTTGTGCTATAATATTTACTCTTTCTGAATTTTCCAAATGCCTTGGGGGCATTAAGGAGGAAAATGTCTAGAATTAGATATGACTAAAGTGATTAAGCAATTGTCGAGGACACTCTAAGGTTTACCAAAGATTGGTTGCTCAAGGATAGTTGGAAGTGTAGTGTGAATTTTGGAAGGGCCATATTGACATAGTCTGAAAAGAGGCAACTCTTGTTCAGAAGTAGAAGTCAAAATGGGAATATAGAGTTGTCTCTATAGATAGAAGCAATCTTTGTAAGATTAGAAAGAACTTAGTGCTAGAAGCATGTTCAAAGCAATGCATACTTTGAACATAAGGCTTTGTGTCCATGGAGTAGGTCTTCATTGGAATACTTTGTAATGGTTGTTGTCAAGTGTTTGTGACTTTGTGCATAATCATTACAAGAGAATCATTGCATATGTTTAGAATCTAACAAATTTTGGTAAAATGGCATGAATTTGAAATTCCTGCATTAAGAATTCGGGAGTGTGAGATTAGAATCATTGAAAGTTTGGTCAATTGGAATTTTTCACAAAGTAAGGATCATAGATAAACATAGAGTGCATACTTGGTGTATCGCAAAGCTATTATTTAGGAAAACCTAGTGTACATGCTTGGAGCATGGGGTACCTAGTGTTTTAATTCAAGTATGAAGTTGATAAAACCGAAACAATGAATAATGAGTAATCAGTATGGTAATAAATAGAAAGTGGTCTATTTATATTCATAGGATTTGATACCATATTTGATTCATTTATTCTTGTGTTTCACTTTGCATGTTTGACTTCCATAATAACTAGGTTATTCTTTCAGAATGACTACGTTATTTAAACCATCCACAGTCGGTCATATGTTGGAAGTAGATATGAATCAAGACTGTCATGGGTTGGCTTGTAGAGGTCCAAGTTGATGGACAAAGTTGTGCTACAACGCTCATGAGTGCTCATAAGTTCTGAGTATTGGATTCAACCCGCGCTCATTTGGATCACTTCATGGATTTTATCACGAGTGATCATGAGATGATAATATCTTATATTCTTCAAACCTAGAGATATGAGTTGTTACTATGAGTTGGTTATATATTGATTGCACGAAAACGCATTGGTAACTCGATTTTATAAAACGTGTCTTTGTGTATGATACAACAAGTAGCAGAACAAGCCATATGAGTCGAAGTTTATCCATTCCTTTTAACTTCAGGATAAAAGCGATATTTGTGGCCCCCTCGATGATTTAGCGATGACACATGTGAGTGCTTGGCCAAGCCAGGACTGATTTGATTTGTTCAATCAGTCAGTCGTCATAAATCGGAAATCGGGTAACAATAAATGGACAGAGAGAATGATTTATAATCCATGTCTCAGTCCATATGATATCTAGAATGGAGGAATATATGATCCCTTATCTAATGGACAAGTCATTAACAAAAGTCAGAGTTCATCTACAAGGTCAGAGTTCGACGGAAGCTTTTGAGAGCTATGATTGCCAGTTGGTTGTTGAAGTCATACACAATAATAGTTTTAGACTTATCCAAGTGGGAGACTGTTGGATTAATGTCTAAGTTCATAACTATAATTGCTAAGACTTGACCCGACCCGGCATGGTCCATTTGGGTTGCATGGCATCATGCATTTGGATAGACTATAATGAGAGAAATAACACTTAAGGTTGATTAATATATTATAAGTTATAATATATATTAATAATATTACTTAATTAGTATTGATCAAGAATTATTCTAGAATTAATTAAGTGATCAAAAGAAGACGAATTAAATATATGGGTTGATTATGTAAATCATCCATACTTGTATAGTGGGCTAATGCTCCATGGATTATCAAGTTGGGCTAAAACCCATATGATGCTCCATGGATGCTCCATGGTGTACTTGAATCCATGGATCCAAGGAAATGGAAAGCGATGCAATTAGGGTTTACCCTAATTGTAACAACTATATAAAGATCATACTCTTGGAAAAATCAGACACATAATGGAGATAGAGAAGGGCTAGCCGATTTTAATGAAGTGTGGTGTTTCTCTCTAAGTCTTCCAAGTGCATATGATGTTGTGTGAACCATTTGAGGTGTCACACTTGGGGCACTAGGCACTCAGGCTTCTTGAGAACATTCTACACCAAAGAGGTGTGTATTCTATCTTGTTATATTCATTGTTTTGTATGTTAGATTAGGATAATACCTTGGATGTTCATATTTGCATGTATAATAGAGAAAACATAGATCCAAGGTATTTAGGGTTGCATGTACACTCAGGAGTGTTAGAATGCTCATAACCCAACAATGGTATCAGAGCCTGGTTTTGTTTTCTTGTTATACTTGCAAAACTGCTCAAAAAAAATCGAAGTTGTTTGCTGTCTGATCATCAGACTCGGCAAGTCCATCAAGAGACTCGGCGATTTCATGCCTAAAAGTGATCAAAAACGATCCAACTCGCCGATTTGGTTCATGCACTCGACGAGTTGGACCCCCAGACAACAGAAATTCAACTTTGTTGGATGAAATTGGACGAGGAACATTACCCTAAGATGTTTTTGAACTTATCAACTTGTTTTTGATGTGGTAATGTTCATGCTAATCCAATTTCTAAGATAATTATAATAATTTCAAGATTTGTATTAGTTTGTATGTTCATGCTAATTTCTTAAAGATTGATGATTTGAATTATCTTGTTCTTAGATTAATAGAAAAGTTGTGTGAAATAGTTGATTTCAATCCATTTTAATCTAAGAGTTGATTCCAAAGTGTGTTTTTGTAACCTGTCCTCAAGTTATATGAAAAGTCACACTTAAGAATCATAAAACTCATAAAAATTGGAAAAGGTTACAAAAACGAAGAGTCTAGTCTAATTAAATGGATTTATGACTCCATAACTTGTCCTCAAGTTATGGAGGACCAAGAGTCTCTTCATTAAATAATAAATAAATAAAAGTGTAACTTTAATTAGTTCCATAAGTTACAAAATAAAGAAAAGTTACATTCTTTATTAGTTTAAAGTCTTCCATAACTTGTCCTCAAGTTATGGAACTTGAAGAGTCTTTTAATTAAAACTACTTTAAACACATAAGTTATGAAATTAATTAGTTTTGAATATTTTCAAAACTTGCCCTCAAGTTTTGGAATTTGAAAACGTTTTCTCTTATGAATATTTCAATTCCAAGTTAAGCCCTTAGAATTTTAAAGAGTTAAAATTCAACCCTTATACTTTAAGAGTAAAACTCAGTCTTACCGTTAGTAGGCCTCATTCACGAAGCCGGTCTATAAGGGGGTATAAGGTTACTGCCGATAAAATGGCAGTTTAATGGGTGTCCACTCTCACCCACCGCTTCCTTGACTGGTGGAGGGTCATTAGCCGAACGGGTAGGACAAAGACTATAAGTTCTCCCTTCATTAAAAGTATTAATGATAGATACTAAGTAACTAAACACATAGAATTCCTAATCTTAGTTACTTAGGAAAATGTGAATAAGGTGCTAACCCATGAAATTACACTTGGCACTTTTCTTAAGTCGGTTGGTGGAGCGTGTGTGGTCTTCATTGGAATACTTTGTAATGGTTGTTGTCAAGTGTTTGTGACTTTGTGCATAATCATTACAAGAGAATCATTGCATATGTTTAGAATCTAACAAATTTTGGTAAAATGGCATGAATTTGAAATTCCTGCATTAAGAATTTGGGAGTGTGAGATTAGAATCATTGAAAGTTTGGTCAATTGGAATTTTTCACAAAGTAAGGATCATAGATAAACATAGAGTGCATACTTGGTGTATCGCAAAGCTATTATTTAGGAAAACCTAGTGTACATGCTTGGAGCATGGGGTACCTAGTGTTTTAATTCAAGTATGAAGTTGATAAAACCGAAACAATGAATAATGAGTAATCAGTATGGTAATAAATAGAAAGTGGTCTATTTATATTCATAGGATTTGATACCATATTTGATTCATTTATTCTTGTGTTTCACTTTGCATGTTTGACTTCCATAATAACTAGGTTATTCTTTCAGAATGACTATGTTATTTAAACCATCCACAGTCGGTCATATGTTGGAAGTAGATATGAATCAAGACTGTCATGGGTTGGCTTGTAGAGGTCCAAGTTGATGGACAAAGTTGTGCTACAACGCTCATGAGTGCTCATAAGTTCTGAGTATTGGATTCAACCCGCGCTCATTTGAATCACTTCATGGATTTTATCACGAGTGATCATGAGATGATAATATCTTATATTCTTCAAACCTAGAGATATGAGTTGTTACTATGAGGTGGTTATATATTGATTGCACGAAAACGCATTGGTAACTCGATTTTATAAAACGTGTCTTTGTGTATGATACAACAAGTAGCAGAACAAGCCATATGAGTCGAAGTTTATCCATTCCTTTTAACTTCAGGATAAAAGCGATATTTGTGGCCCCCTCGATGATTTAGCGATGACACATGTGAGTGCTTGGCCAAGCCAGGACTGATTTGATTTGTTCAATCAGTCAGTCGTCATAAATCGGAAATCGGGTAACAATAAATGGACAGAGAGAATGATTTATAATCCATGTCTCAGTCCATATGATATCTAGAATGGAGGAATATATGATCCCTTATCTAATGGACAAGTCATTAACAAAAGTCAGAGTTCATCTACAAGGTCAGAGTTCGACGGAAGCTTTTGAGAGCTATGATTGCCAGTTGGTTGTTGAAGTCATACACAATAATAGTTTTAGACTTATCCAAGTGGGAGACTGTTGGATTAATGTCTAAGTTCATAACTATAATTGCTAAGACTTGACCCGACCCGGCATGGTCCATTTGGGTTGCATGGCATCATGCATTTGGATAGACTATAATGAGAGAAATAACACTTAAGGTTGATTAATATATTATAAGTTATAATATATATTAATAATATTACTTAATTAGTATTGATCAAGAATTATTCTAGAATTAATTAAGTGATCAAAAGAAGACGAATTAAATATATGGGTTGATTATGTAAATCATCCATACTTGTATAGTGGGCTAATGCTCCATGGATTATCAAGTTGGGCTTAAACCCATATGATGCTCCATGGATGCTCCATGGTGTACTTGAATCCATGGATCCAAGGAAATGGAAAGCGATGCAATTAGGGTTTACCCTAATTGTAACAACTATATAAAGATCATACTCTTGGAAAAATCAGACACATAATGGAGATAGAGAAGGGCTAGCCGATTTTAATGAAGTGTGGTGTTTCTCTCTAAGTCTTCCAAGTGCATATGATGTTGTGTGAACCATTTCAGGTGTCACACTTGGGGCACTAGGCACTCAGGCTTCTTGAGAACATTCTACACCAAAGAGGTGTGTATTCTATCTTGTTATATTCATTGTTTTGTATGCTAGATTAGGATAATACCTTGGATGTTCATATTTGCATGTATAATAGAGAAAACATAGATCCAAGGTATTTAGGGTTGCATGTACACTCAGGAGTGTTAGAATGCTCATAACCCAACAATGGTTTCACACCTTGTTTTGTGATCCTCGGCATCCCAGTCACAACACCTGAAGGGCACACTCGAGATTGAAACATGCCATTGAAAAGTTCAATGAATCTCAAAAGATCTAGGAGTTTTAAATCCAATTAAAACTTAATATATTATTTCGTTCTTCGATGGTGGAAATTGGTGAATCGTCATTCACCTACCTTCAAATATTTTATAGCTTGGATTACGGCATCCCTCTTCCGAGTTATAAAATATTTTGTAGGGTCCTAGCCTTCATATTTCATATTCGGTGTTATATTAAGGACTTTAAATCAACTAAACTTGAATATCTCCCAAAAGATGTCTAGTTCAGACATCTATGATTCACAGAGGATGAACAAAATTCATTTGGAGGATCTGCTACGAACTCTTCAGCAATATTTTCTGGAAAGAGAAGTTCCATCAATTTTGAAGTTACATCGGAAGTCTCTTGGTTCATGAACTCTCTTTCCACCAAAGATAGAGGAGTAGCAGTAGCATCAGGAGAAGGTCGTTGAGGAGAAGACTTAGAAGATTCACTGTGAATAGAGGGCACCATTGGAGGACCAGAAGAAACCAGTGGTGGTCGGTAGACAACTACGTCTTCTTCATCTTCAATAATGATCTTTGAATTTGACGTAGATCCTGCTTGATTATCTGAGGACACATTAAACGATTTGAAAAGAGATGTGTAGTAAAATAGCCAATCGGGACCCAATCTAGCATCTGTCTCATTTTCTTCGAGCCAACGAACATCGAAAGATTCTACAATCTGTTTTGTCTTTTTGTTGTAAAACATGTAAGCAGTTCAAGCAACATATCCAACAAATTAACAGTCATCGGCTTTTGCATTGAATTTGGGGTTGGATTCCAAGTAGAAAAGGGTGCAAGGGCAGCCAAATACTTGGAAATGGCTGACAGATGGCTTATGTCCGTATAGGATTTCGTACGGTGTCTTCATTTTGGCTTTGTTGATCAGCACGTGATTCTGAACGTAGCACATCGTGTTAATCGCCTCCGTTCAAAAGAACACAGGAAGCTTGGAGTCATAGAGCATCGTCCTTGCGGCGTCTTTTGGAGTTCGATTCCAGCGTTCGACAACCCCGTTTTGTTGAGGTGTTCGAACAGAACTGAATTGACGCACAATCCCTTTCTCAGCGCAAAAATGGTCAAGAACAACGTTTTTGAATTATGTTCCATTATCAGTACGCAACGCTTTCACTCGATTGTTGGTCTGATTTTCGATCATCACAATGAATCTTTTGATGAGGTCATGGATCCCAACTTTGCTGGACAGAAAGAAAACCCAAGTGAATTGAGAGTAATCGTCTATCACAACGAGGCAACATGAGTTACGATTTATGTTGAGAACATTAACCGGACCAAATAAATCCATATGTAACAACTCGAGCACTTGACTTATGGAGTTTATCTGCTTTGGAAAGTGTGGTTTCCGATGATGTTTTCCCTGAGCGCAGGAAACACATTTTTCAAAAGTAATGAAATCTTTGACAGGTAACCCTCAGACCAGTTCGCTCTTCGCAAGCCGATTCAAGTTCTTTGCATTCGCATGAACGAGACGACGATGCCACGACATCGCATTTTGTTCAGAAGCTTTGGAGAAGAGATAAGTGACATCATTATGGAAATTGTTGTTCATGTCTATAATGTAGGAATTTCCATCCCGCTTAGATCTTACAAGAATCCAATCTTCAGGGATGAAAATACCAGACTTTAAGATCAGACACTCCTTATCTGCGAAATGAGTGGAGTAGCCCTTGTCGCAGATCTGGGATACACTCAGCAAGCTGTGATTCAGTTCAGGAGCAAAGTTAACATTCTCAAAATTCAGCACTCCATTTGAAACAGTTCCTTTTTGAGTAATTTTTCCGCCCTCTCCGCCCGCAAAGGAAACATATCCTCCATTAAAAGTTTGAATGTCGTGTAGCTGGGATATGTCTCCAGTCATGTGTCGGGAGCAGCCGCTGTCGACATACCAAGGTCTGGCGACATTCCTCCCCAACTATCCCTGCACGATGAGAGGAATCATTTAGTGTTTGGGGACCCAGGTCATCACAATCCTGGGTTGACCCTTTCCTTTCACAGATTTTTCATTTGATTCTTTCTTTTCTTTTGATTTAGAGGTGAATGGTGACTGATCTGAAGTTGATTTTGAAAGAGATTTTGGTATACATTGAAAGTTAGGTTTTGAAAATTTGTTAGTTTGTTTCGAGTAGGTGGATTTTCTACTTGAAGAGTTTGAAGATCAGATCCAGCTCTTTAACTTAGGCTTAGCTGACTTGATTTTGGCGAACTCCTGTTGTTTTATTCTTTTGAAATTGAAACGACCGAAAAATACAACCAATTCTAAATTTTTCATAAACAACTCGATTCCATTAATTCATTACAAAAAGGTTTTCAATACAAAACATTTAGCGTATTCCCAGAATCACATTACTACAAAATCATGAGGAGTGGTACGGTCACGCCTTCGCCTTGCCACGGTCTCCTGAAGAACCTGAAAAACATAAAACCACAACTGTAAGCCCGAAAGCTTAGTGAGATATCCCCAAAATACCAACCACATATACCATACACGCATAACATGCCACAACATATCCGATCACAGAACAGCCATGCACTTCGGGTCTACTCTGTGACTGGTCCGCCACACCGGCCTACAGTCCACCTGGTCCACCCTCTGAATCTAGCCATAAACCTCGAGTCTACAGTGTGATTGGTCCGCCCGCACCGGGCCTTCAATCCACCTGGTCCACTCTCCGAATCTAACCACATACATCGAGTCTGCAGTGTGATTAGTCTGCCCGCACCGGGCCTTCAATCCACCTGGTCCACTCTCTGAGTCTACAGTATGACTGGTACGCCCGCACCGGGCCTTCAGTCAGCTTGGTCCACTCTCCAAGCCTCGGCACATCTGGTCCGCCCTCTTGGGGCCTACAGCCTATTCGGACCGCTCGCTGGGCCTTCGGAACAACCGGTCCGCCCTGGGTATCTTGGCCTCCAGCACAAAGCAGGACCCGCCTCAACCCAACTCCAGTCCAAACAACCATGTGCACATATACAATCATATGGCAATTCACAGTCAACAAGCAGATCAAACAGATCACATAACATATCATCATCCTAACCAGGATACCGACCTAACAGGTCACTAGCATAGCATCTCCCTTTCTCTCAAGATACCGATCTCAATCAGGTCTCTAACATATACCATCCTAGCTCTCAGGATGCAAACATACCAAAGCAATAACGTAACAACAACTACCCGGATCTCAATCCGATAAGGGCCGACCTTGGTGCCGTAGACCCTGTTGATATAGTGAGGATAACTCACCTCGATACTGCCGACTGAACAGATAACCCAAGCTGCTCCGACCACTGATACGATCTCCACCACTGGACAACCACCACGACACTAAACTCAAAACATTAACCAACAAGTACCAAAAATGCCCCTGGAAACCATTGGTCAACCTTTGGTCAAAGACAAGGTCAAAGTCAACCCCTGACTGACTCTACTCGCCTAGTCAACCCAATGACTCGCCGAGTCCCCATACTCAGAACTTCCCTCAATCCGCGACCTAACTCGCTGAGTCACCCCGAGACTCGTCGAGTCCAACAACTCTGAGTCCACTCGCCCACAACTCACCGAGTCATCCCTTGACTTGCCGATTCTCGACTCAACCAGAAAATATTGGGACTCTTCGACAAGACTCGCCGAGTCCAAGAACAGACTTGCCGAGTCTAAGGCTATCTTCAACCTACTCGCCGAGCTGTTCATACAACTCGCCGAGTTCCAGGCCATCTTCATCCAACTCGCCGAGTTTTTCTTCCAACTCGTCGAGTTCCAGCTCATCTTCAAGCAACTCGTCGAGTCCACCCATGTGACTCGCCGAGTACCACCGATCTGAATCCATACAGAAGCACTCCAGGCCATGCAATAGATCCAAAACATAGATCTAGCCTCCTACAACCCATCCATCACGTAAAGTGGCAAACTTTACGTGAATCCAAAGAGATCTAGGCCTTTAACACTTTAGGGCTAGGGTTTGGGACATGATAGCTTCACTACACACTCAAACACAGGGACTTTCAGGCACTCCAACTCTTCTCCATTCAAGATCTGAGGTAGCAACCTCAGATCTAAACTCTAAACTCCAAAACACCAAAAGATAACTCCCCACAAACCCCAAAATGATGAATCCATAAGGGTAACAGCTCAAGGACGAGATATTACCTCAAAAGAACGCTCCAACTGCAATGGAACTCGAATCCAAGCAAATCCCCTTGCTCCAATCCTCCTACCCTTCAAGATTTCCTCAACAATTGCTTCTCCAAGCTCCCAAATGCAACTTGATCTACTCACATACGAAGGTTAGGGTTTCTGGACTTTAGGATGAGTAAAGAGGCTGGGGGAATGGATGTTATGTTCTTTATATAGGGCTCAACCCCGAGAATTAGGGTTTTCTCCACTCAGCCCTACTCGCCGAGTGCATCTTACTGACTTGCCAAGTCGGCTACATAACACGCGACCAAGTCGCGACTCTACTCGTCGAGTCCACCCATGGACTCGCCGAGTCGCTCTTTCCCAATTTACTCTTTTAGCCCTTCAACTCTACTCTTGATATTTCGGGATGTTACAATTCTCCCCCACTTAAATTAGGCTTCGTCCTCGAAGCCTACGACAACTCAACTCCAAAATACTCCCACGACGCGCCACCTGGCCGTAACCGGACCAAGTTCCTCAAGGCATAACCATCAAAACTCGAACTCATTTCCTCTTTCCTTGCGGTGTCCTGACCACCGTCTCAACCGGGCACCGGCTGTACCCTCTGATAATCACACTCAACAATCGAGAATTACCCAAGATGCATCACTGCACCAAATCACAACCATCACTCGACCCATATGAGCTAGAAAACCATGAACCATCGGATCCCCGATCCGAATCCCACTCTATCCATTCCGTGCTGACGGAAAGACCCATTCTTCACTCTTAGAGCAACTCCCACGAGTTCTCCTCTTGCAATCACATACACATGCTGAACTAGCTCTAGCACCCTCAGGTTGGGAAAACCTGATACACTGATGATATCCTCAAACATCCCCTAGGATGAACCACTAATACATACCCAATTCCCTGATCAGAATCACACTGAGAGCCCAAGACTCTCTCCCTGCATCCCTTCCGAGCCTCTTGGCTCTACACCTGCGGAATTCCCTCCGCGACCTCAGCAGGCATCCCAAACCGGATGTGCTTCTATTCCACTGCCACAAACACGCTGCTCAATAACCATACTCGGATTACTCTAATCATAACTCTGCTCTACCGCTTTTACTTCCGTGAACTTGCACTCCCTCTCGGAGTTACACACCTCTCTCTTTCCTTACCAAGGAAATCCACTTGGCTGCCTTGTCACCACGGCAAGTGCCACGGTGCTCACCCAACGCTGCACCACCCCTTTATAGCATAACCGCTATCCATCCAACACACATACTCTGACTCTAATCACAGGGACTCTCAAGCCCGTGCACTATATCAACTACTCAAGATCAATACCTCCGGCCAGACCTTCTAATGCTAACACATCACAACAAACTCAATCCATACCCTCGAACCGATCCAACAATACCTGTAGAGTCTTCAGCATGACTGGACCGCCTCACCAGGCCTTCAGCCAATCTGGACCACTCTTAGAACCTTCATTTTGGCTGGACCATTCTCCGAGCCTTTGTCTTGACTGGTACGCCTACCGGCATTCAGTCTATCCGGACCGCCCAACTAACATTCATCATTCCGAGCTATCTCTCCCGGAAATCCTCCCATGCATACTGTTCTAGCCCTTTAAGGGTTCCGAACTCTGTCTCAATCGCACATGCTCGGTCCCGGCCTGCTCCCAGGCCCTCCACAATCGAATGCCCTAGGTCCGTGTCTCGCCCCGCACCCCGACACTTGCTCCTATCAGCCTATACTCTGGACTGATGGAACACTGCTGAATCCCAACAGCTAAGCACCCTCAAATATTCATCGATCTCCCGGAGAATTTTCTAATTCTCCCTCACTTGTAGCACTGATTAACAACCACCGGTCGCCATTACCGACCTCCCAGAACAACTCTGCACAAAACCAACACTTACACGCAGACTGATTTATACAGGCATAAACAACCTTGACAAGATCCCACATCAACACTGATAACCCGCTCGAAAGAAATTCAACCTGCATCTAACCACTCCTCAGAAAGCAGATGCTACCCGGCCTTCAACCTAATGCCAGGTTTCCACTAATAACCCTCATGGATGATAACCAACGAAAATCCCAAAACAACAACCCATAACCAACCCAAAATTATCAAAAAGACGAATACCGCATCGAAAACCACACAAGGATACCAGCACATAAACAAAATACCACAATAATCACAAGATAACAAGATATCAAGAAAGAAACATACCCGCAGTTGCATCAGGCACTGCTTTGACCTCCTCTGCCGCAAGCTGATAAGCATGACCCTGAGCCCTTGGGGGCTCCGCTCCACCCTGACCTCCACCCGTGATCCTCAAAGTGGCCGGTGCTGGAGCTTGTACCGGTCCTGCGGCAAGCTGTGGACAGTTGACCCTCAAATGTCCAATCTGATGACAATGATAACAAATCCTCAAATCCCGAACCGGCGCTGACTGCCGACAATCCCTCGCATAGTGCCCCTCCTTTCCGCACTTGCGGCATGCACCACCAGACCTACAAACTCCAGTGTGACCCCTTCCACACTTCCCACAAGTGTGGCTGCTCAGATCCCCCACTCTAACATCAACGGTCTTGGACCGTTTCGGCGCCGGCTGCGACTGCACCGGAGCCTGCCTCAGCTCACGCAACTGCAACTCAATATCTAACTCACGCCGCCTAGCGGCCTCCTGCAACTCCAACAAGGTCTCGCACCTCTGGGTAGACACAAACTGTCTGATGTCCCTCTTGAGAATGCTCAGATATTGAGACATCTGAGCCTGCCCCGAAGCGAACTCTGGGCAAAACATCGCCCTCTCAGTGAACATCCTGGTGATCTCAGTCACCGACTCCGAACCCTGCTTCAGCTCAAGGAACTCTTGAGACAATCTCTCCCTCTCAACTTGCGGGACATAACGAGTGCTGAATATCTCCCTGAACTGATCCCATGAAACCGCAGCCCTCTGCGCATCCGAATATGACCCCGTGGTCAATCTCCACCAATCCTTCGCCCCGAGCCTCAACAGGTTCAGAGCAAACCTCACCCTCTGATCAGCAGGGCATGAACACGTGAAGAAACACCCCTCCACGTCCGATAACCACCTCATAGAAACAATCGGATCCTGAACTCCATCAAAGGTGGGAGGCTTCGTATTGTCGAAGTCCCGATACTGAAAGCCCCGACCAGCTCCTCCCCCTGCCGCTGCTACAGCTGCTGTAGCCGCCGCGGCAACCGTCTCTGTGAGAGCTGCATAGCGCTCATCAAAATACTTAACCATGGCGGTCTTGATCGACCCAAACAGCTCCGGCAACTCAGCCCGGAACAACTCAGCAATCTCATCACGCAGGATCTCACGAATCCTCACATCCAACTCGCACGTGCTCATCTGACCGATAATCTCGGGCGGTATTGACCCGCCCGGAACTCCCTCTCTTGCTCCCGATCCTGATCCGGATCAACTCTCATCATGCCTCGGAATCTCCATAATGAAAAATACCACACAAAATGTCAGACTCTTCCCACTAACCTGGGATCCAACCCTCTCAACCAAACCCTAGAGATCATGAATTCCCTGATACGCATATGGGTCCTATGCTTTCAGTAGTACGGGCCCATACTACCTTCCACACCTACCCATATTTGTATGAAGTACTACCACAACACCCTAGAGAAACATGCATAACAACGCTCAACCCTCACCACTAGAGGAACACCGAAAATCTCCCATAAGGAAACCCTAGGCTACAGGCATCACAAATCAGGCAACATTATCACGAAATCCTGAAGATCCCTAGCCTATCACTAGCATGCTGTTCTATCAAAGCTCAAAAACAAATAACACGCATGGTATTTTGGGGTTACTTACTGGCTCCGGCTGATCGTACCTCTGCGTCCTCTTTTACTCATTTTGAAAACCGTTTTAAACTCTCTTTTGAAAACTCTCCTCGATTTGAGACTGGAGTCACACGAGTGTTTCTCCAATTCACTCAAACCAAGGCTCTGATAGCAACTTGAAACGACCGAAAAATACAACCAATTTTAAATTTTTCAAAAACAACTCGATTCCATTAAATCATTACAAAAAGGTTTTCAATACAAAACATTTAGCGTATTCCCAGAATCACATTACTACAAAATCATGAGGAGCGGTACGATCACGCCTTCGCCTTGCCACGGTCTCCTGAAGAACCTGAAAAACATAAAACCACAACTGTAAGCCCGGAAGCTTAGTGAGATATCCCCAAAATACCAACCACATATACCATACACGCATAACATGCCACAACATATCCGATCATAGAACAACCATGCACTTCGGATCTACTGTGTGACTGGTCCGCTACACCGGCCTACAGTCCACCTGGTCCACCCTCTGAATCTAGCCATAAACCTCGAGTCTACAGTGTGATTGGTCCGCGCGCACTGGGCCTTCAATCCACCTGGTCCACTCTCCGAATCTAACCACATACATCGAGTCTGCAGTGTGATTGGTCCGCCCGCACCAGGCCTTCAATCCACCTGGTCCACTCTCTGAGTCTACAGTATGACTGGTACGCCCGCACCGGGCCTTCAGTCAGCTTGGTCCACTCTCCAAGCCTCGGCACATCTGGTCCGCCCTCTTGGGGCCTACAGCCTATCCGTACCGCTCGCTGGGCCTTCGGAACAACCAGTCCGCCCTGGGTATCTTGGCCTACAGCACAAAGCAGGACCCGCCTCAACCCAACTCCAGTCCAAACAACCATGTGCATATATACAATCATATAGCAATTCACAGTCAACAAGCAGATCAAACAGATCACGTAACATATCATCATCCTAACCAGGATACCGACCTAACAGGTCACTAGCATAGCATCTCCCTTTCTCTCAATATACCGATCTAAATCAGGTCTCTAACATATACCATCCTAGCTCTCAAGATGCACACATATCAAAGCAATAACGTAACAACAACTACCCGGATCTCAATCCGATATGGGCCGGCCTTGGTGCCGTAGACCCTGTTGATATAGTGAGGATAACTCACCTCGATACTGCCGACTGAACAGATAACCCAAGCTGCTCCGACCACTGATACGATCTCCACCACTGGACAACCACCACGGCACTGAACTCAAAACAATAACCAACAATTACCAAAAATGCCCCTGGCAACCACTGGTCAACCTTTGGTCAAAGACAAGGTCAAAGTCAACCCCTGACTGACTCTACTCGCCGAGTCAACCCAATGACTCGCCGAGTCCCCATACTCATAACTTCCCTCAATCCGCGACGTAACTCGCCGAGTCACCCCGAGACTCGTCGAGTCCAACAACTCTGAGTCCACTCGCCCACAACTCACCGAGTCATCCCTTGACTCGCCGATTCTCGACTCAACTAGAAAATATTGGGACTCTTCGACAAGACTCGCCGAGTCTAAGGCTATCTTCAACCTACTCGCCGAGTTGTTCATACAACTCGCCGAGTTCCAGGCCATCTTCATCCAACTCGCCGAGTTGTTCTTCCAACTTGTCGAGTTCCAGCTCATCTTCAAGCAACTCATCGAGTCCACCCATGTGAATCGCCGAGTACCACCGGTCTGAATCCATACAGAAGCACTGCAGGCCATGCAAGTGATCCAAAACATAGATCTAGCCTCCTACAACCCATCCATCACGTAAAGTGGCCAACATTACGTGAATCCAAAGAGATCTAGGCCTTTAACAATTTAGGGCTAGGGTTTGGGACATGATAGCTTCACTACACACTCAAACACAGGGACTTTCAGGCACTCCAACTCTTCTCCATTCCAGATCTGAGGTAGCAACCTCAGATCTAACCTCTAAACTCCAAAACACCAAAAGATAACTCCCCACAAACCCCAAAATGATGAATCCATAAGGGTAACAGCCCAAGGAAGAGATATTACCTCAAAAGAACACCCCAACTACAATGGAACTCGAATCCAAGCAAAGCCCCTTGCTCCAAGCCTCCTACCCTTCAATATTTCCTCAACAATTGCTTCTCCAAGCTCCCAAATGCAACTTGATCCACTCACATACGAAGGTTAGGGTTTCTGGACTTGAGGATGAGTAAAGAGGTTGGGGGAATGGATGTTATGTTCTTTATATAGGGCTCAACCCCGAGAATTAGGGTTTTCTCCACTCAGTGCCTACTCGCCGAGTCCATCTTACTGACTCGTTGAGTCGGCTACTTAACACGCGACCAAGTCGTGACTTTACTCGCCGAGTCCACCCATGGACTCGCCGAGTCGCTCTTTCCCAATTCACTCTTTTAGCCCTTCAACTCTACTCTTGATATTTCGGGACGTTACAGAAACTTTTCCAATTTCTTGTTTAATTTTGTGTTCAAGTCACCATTTCGAGAACGAGTTCTGGGGGTTTTTCTAGTTAAAGATTGTCCCCGAAATTCGTTCTCCCCTCTTTTTGTTGTATGAGAAACAAACATCCAGTTCATACAATTTCTTGCAATGTGTCCAACAGTGCCACAGTTAAAACAGATTTGTTTATTATCAATGGCTTTGGCACTGCTATTGAAAGATTTATTCTTCCCTTTTTCATTTTTAACACTTCTACACTTGCAAGATCCATCACAGGATTTTGAAGTAGATGTGGAAGGTGTAGAGAGATTCAAATCAAATTTATCAGTTTTATCAGAAACAACACCATCATTAACAGAATTATCAGACTGAAATAAAACACCACCAGACACAAAACATTTGCGTTTGTTTTTGACACAGACTCATGACTGAAATTAACCTCAGACTCAGACACAAGATTATTAGACTCAAAAGTTTCAGCTTCATGCTCCCCCTGATCTACTGATATATCCACACTTAAGGTAGAAACGTTACTATCCAAACTCTAATTATTAGACTGTATTGCCTGCTCAGATGATGATTTTCTGTATACCATGCGAGGTTCTCTGTCAATTTCTTCTTGAGACAGGGGAATAGCAGTGTAATTGTGATTGAAGGGAGGAGGGACACTCTCAAATCCTAGTCCAACTTTTATTTGATTTCCAAGAGTGATATATGTGCAATGTGATTGTCCTTCGATTAGTTTTGAATCCTTTCACTTGACCTATCGTATTTTTTGAAATTAAATTCAGCTTTTTCAAAACAGTTTTTTAATGTGTCAAGTTTCGTGGTTACAGCAGCAAATTTTCTTTTGAGATGATCATAGTTCTCGCATTTGTTGTTGTAATCCTCTTGCAATTTTTTAAAATCTTTTGTTTTATTTTCTAATTGACTTTTTAAGGGCTTCTGATTTTTCCTAAGAGTATATCCCTCATATTTCAAGTCCTCGTTCTCTATTTTGATTATCTTAATTTGATCTCTCAAAAATTTAACAGTTTTAATGCAAGATTGAGAACAACCGAATTCAGTAACCTCGAATTTGATCGGTTCTCGAGTGGTTTGTACCATGAATGCAAATTTTAGATTCATCATCTCCTCTTCTGGATCTGCGTTCATCTTTCCTTCAAACAATCAGGTCCCGAAATGTTTACGGCCTGAACTTGATCTTCCCAGCTAAACGATTGGGCCACATTGCCATGTTTGCAGAGTGATTGTTTGAAGATGATCCTTTGTTGTTGCTGTGAACATAAGTCACTGGTACCATGGTTCTGTCAGAGTTCTCTCGTCGATCGGGTTTTGGGCATTCCCCTACAAAGTGTCCTGGTTCTTGACAATTGTAACAATGTAACTTTCCTTTACTGAATCCCATCTTCTTGTCAGAATTTACACCATAATTGTTCTTTCCAGTCTTCTTGGAGAATTGTTTAGCCCTGAATATTGTCATTGCCATTAGCCAAGTAATATCCATTTCTTCCACATCTTTTGGGTGAATTTGGTCGAGATCAGCGAATGAGAGTTGTGGAGAAAGCTCTCCGGCCACAAAGGCATTGTAGCAGTTCACTAACCTAGTAGCTAGAGCCATATTTTCCTCCTTTTCACTGGCAGATGAACTTTGATAACCAATTCCGAGAGTTTGAACTGAAACACCTGTGGAAGAACCAACACTAGAAACGACTTGATATATGTTATGAGATTGAGGGACTTGAGTTTGTTGCATTTGAGGTATCTTCTATGGTATGGTTTGATGAGCTTCATAAGGTTGAACTTGAGGAATATGAACTTCAGAATTTGGATGAGTGGTAAAGCTTGAGAAAGTGGTGTTGTTGTTTTGAATTCCGAGATTAGCTGTAGAGTAAGAGTTGACATGGTTGATTTCTCTTTGTTTATCATCAAGATCGCAAGCTTTGATGATTGCCATTGTTTCACCTAAGCTCAATCGGTTCAGGTCTTTTGTCATTTTAATCACTGAGAGATTCATGTCCCATGATTTTAGAAGAGAATTTAGCAGCTTTTTGTTGATTTCGGACCTAGTAACCATCACACCCGCGGAGTTCATTTAAGTGGTTAGTGTGATAAATCTTCGCAGTTGATTTTCCAAACTTTCTCCCAAGACGTAATTGAACATGTTGAATTTTTGTTGGAGCATGTCTTTTCGGCTTTGCTTCATGTCTTCATTTCCTTCGTAGACTTCTATGAGCGCTTCCCACAATGCTTTTGCTGACGTGTATTCACGAAATCCTTGTGCAATCTCAGGAGACAACGCCATGGTGAGTGTAGCGAGTGCCTTTTCTTGTTCTTCAACTCTTTCAAAGTCATCATCAGTGTAGTTTTCAATCTGTTTGTCAATTACCGTGCCATCTTCTAGAGTGGTTGTAATCCGAATTGGTCCTCTTAAAATACTTCTCCAAATTTTGAAATCTTTCATCTTGATATATTTTTCAATTCGATATTTCCATTTAGGAAATCCTTCAACTGACAGCAATCTGGGAATACGAGTAGTGGTTCCCATAATTGCATCCAAATCCTGATAAGCAATCATGCTTTGAGATTCCATTGTTACCGTACACAAGGTATAACCGCACACAGGTTCTTAATTAACCGCTCACTTGACTTCAACCGTACACACAACTGCAAAATAGTTGTAACCGCACACACTAATAGCAAAGAAGACTTAATCAGCAAATTCAACCGTACACGTTGAATCAGCAAATTCAACAACAAAGCTAACCGTACACCCTTAACAGCACACTCAGCCGCACACTCTCAACAACAAACAATTTTTAGAATGCAACCGTACACACTTCAAAAATTGCGCTCCACCGCACACACTTGGCAACAAACCTTCAAACTGTGGATAGCACACCTTCAAACAGTGAGTCGCACACCTTCAACAGTGAACCGCACACCTTCAAACAGTTGACTGCACACTCCAAAACATTGAACAACACACGATTTTCTCATATTTTTTTATTAAAATTTGATTTCAGACTATTGAAAACTATTAAACACAGGAATCAAAACAGCAGTTCTTTGATCAAAAACACTTCAAAAAACAGTGAAATTTTGCACCCTCACACTTCGAAATACTTCAATTGATACCAAATTGGCTCTGATACCAATTGTTAGTCCCCAAATTATGGATCCAATTCAGTAATCAATGAAGTTAATTGAAATCAAAGTGAAATGTAGAAGGAGTAGAAGTAAGATCAAGCATGCAAACATCTTTTACGAATAAATGTCAAGTACACCTTGAGAAAGTACAATCACTGCAGTGTTCAGCCAAAAAGTACAATCTGACACAAATCAGTTACTATAAATAGTACCCCCACCAGTACATGAGTGTGCAGCCATACACGTGTGTGCGGCCGCACACACTATGTGCGGCCACACACACATGTGTGGCTGCATACATACAAGTTCAATACACAACACTGCTATACAACCACTAACACCCTAATTAGATCTATACAAAATTTATGCCTAGATCAAACCACAAAATTATGAACCTTCAGTAACCTTCCGGTCATGTGCAAGGAGCAGGCACTATCGATCAACCATTCTTCTTCTTGATCCTCCTTGCACAATGACTACATAAATTATGTGGTTAATTTGGGCACCCAAGCGAGTTTGGAGGCCGGAGTCACATACGAGGTATTAATCGATGCATGATGTGAGGTGGCAGGGACATGTTTTAAGTCAACTTTCAAGCCTAGTCCTAGGTGTTTGAGATCTTTTGGAGCTTTATGAGATTGTGGATAGTTATGAGTCTTTTGAGAACGATGAGATTTGTCATGAGAGAAGATCTTTTGACACTGACATTAACATGTGAATCTTTTGTCATTTTCCCTGACATTTGGCTTAGTCTGAGGTTTTGAAGATAAAGTATGCATTTGTCCAGTCCGAGGATTGTAAGATTTGACCTTTTTGTTTGTTTGTTTTAAAAGGTGTTTTTTTGTAGGTCTTGCAGGTGTGTAGACACGTGCAGGCATGTTGTGAGGTGATTTCTTATTCTCTTTAGGTGACCTTTTGAGTGCCGAAGTTGGCAAAATTCCTTTCCATTTTTGAGTTTTTGAAAGTGATTTTGGAAGGGTCAGAGTAGGTAGAATACCTTTCCATTTTGGATTGTCTAATGAATAGACCTGAAAACCATTTGATCGAAAAGACTTATCCTTAGATTCAGATGATTTTTGAGTAGTGTCAGAAATAGTGAATTCCTTCCTTTTTGTTTTCTTGGAAAAACTTGATTTGAAATGATAATTTGAGAAAACAATTTTTTCTGGACTCTTTGACTTGGGACATTTCACACATTTCTTTCGTTTTGAATGAACTTCCCGTTGCTTCCCATGGGAACGAAATTCTTCTTTAAAAGCTCTTTTTGCTTTGGTCTTAGGAGAACTGTAGTCAATGACATTTAATTGCGGTTTCCTTAAATCTTTTGGAGATTTTGAAAAACAGGGACTTGATTCATCCGAACTGGAAAAGTCTGGATTTTGAGAACATTGACCAAATTCAAAGTTTTCTATTGGTAATTCATGATTAATTGGTTCGATAGTCACAGAACTTTTGACTATGGTCTGCGGTGAAGAGCTTTGGACAACCACAAAGTAAGTCTTGGTGGACATTTTAGTGGCACATTTGATACAGGGTGATGGGACGGTTTGCAGTTCATGACTCCGGTTAGAAACACCGCAGTTAGATTGCAGAGATGGGAAGTCTAATGTGACTTCAGGACTTTTTACAACGATTTCCTCACCGGCTACAAATGATGTCTGAGAATCAGAGTGATCTATGTTATCAACATGATTAGAAAATCCAGGGAGAATTTCCTCGATAACACAGTTATTACTCAGATCATGGAGTTTACCAAAATGAGCTTGGATATCCTCCAGAAATGTTTTTTCATTGACTGGGAATAAGAAATTGCGGTCTGGAAGGACATAGGGACATTTCGGTGTGAACCGAGGTTACAAGTCCATTACGGTTGGGTATCCACTGGACCAACCCCAATTAAAAGTGTTATCAACATTCCCATTATTAACAAGATTCTCAATGGTTTTAGTTTCATTAAAAAGCTTTTCAATTAAAAGATTTAAACGTACAATTTCACTCTGTGCTTAATCTCTCTGATTTAAAGATATTTCTAATTGTGTTTCGTTTAACATCTTAGCATCCTTTTCTAGCATCAAGTCCTTCTCTAACAATGCCATTTTGAGTCTCTTATTGTCCAAACATCCTCTAACATGGAACATCTCCTACGAAGTGATGTTCTTCTCATCTAAGGCTTTATTGTAGTCTGTAAGGACGGCAGCACATGTGTCATTAAGTGTGTCCAAGTAAGGTTAACAGTCATGCATGCTATAATTCAAAGTTTGAATCATAAGTTTTACCTGTTCCACAATGCTGAGAGTTCCATCTTTCGCCATATAGGAATGGTTCTTCTTTAGTTTGGTTGAGCCGTCTTCATCAGCAGTTGCCATCATACAGATTTTTCCTTCTCCTTTACTGCGGTCGTCTTGATCTTCATCTCTGGATGACCACACTTGATGATTCCTTTTTAGTTGAGCAACGTAGGCTTTTCCCTTTTCTTTGTCCTCCAGTTCTTGAGACATTCTGAGATACAAGGCTCTATCTTTCATTACGTTTGCATTGCAATCCTTGGCAAAATGGTTTTCTTTGTTGCACTGGTGACATATAACAATGTCCCTTTTGTCTTCTAAAGAGGTACCGGAGTCAGTTGGTTGAGGCTACGGTGGTACGTCTTTAGACTGTGTTTGCTGAGGTTGCGGTGGAGGGAGAGGATTCTTGGTTGAACATAAGTGATTGTTTTGAAAGTTGCGGTTGAAAGGTGGTCGGTTGTACTGTTGATTTTTATGAAATGAAGGTGGTGAGCGATTGAATTTTTGACTAACAAGGGCAATGACATTTTGAAACTCTTCTTCATCCTCATATTCTGAGTCTGCTTCATATGACTGCGGTGATGAGTCATATGAAGTGGGATAAGTTTGACTGTGAGGTGATTGCGCTACAAGAGCAAGTGGACCTCCGAAGTCTGAGCAGTCCTTGAGTACAGTGGACTCTTGAGCTTGCAACTCTCCATAGAGCTTATAGAGGGACAATGAGTGAATTTTCTTGTCTCCTTGTACAATCATTCTGGCTGTTGTCCAGTGTCTTCCCAAGCCATTGAGGAACTGAATGTTGGTTTCATGATTGTTACGGATGGTGCCCGCATTGGACAGTTTTGTGACAATCAAGTTGAATCTATTAAAAGAGTCATCCAAACTTTCACCAGAGTAAGCTTTGAAGTTGTTGAACTCATTGAGGGCCGTAGTGAGCTTCTTGTCTTGAGCCTGCTCTGAACATTCGTACAAGTTTTTGAGAACATCCCAAATTTCCTTTGGTGATTTGCAGTTTATGATGTTGTCAAAGTTGTCAGGAGAAATTCCATAAGAGATTTCATAAAAGGAAATAGCATCATTTTCCATCTTGTCGAGATCATCTTTGGTGGGACGGTTCAAAGCTGGTTGACCTCCTCTTAGCCTTGCTGTGGCTCCATCAGTTTGGACTGGTGTGAGGACAGGAACATGTGGTCCTTCTTTTATAGAACGCCAAACATCTCCACCAAGTCGTCTGAGAAATCTTTCCATCCTTTGAGACCAGTGATGGTACTCATTCGCAACCAGTATTTGGGCTCGATTAGAACCACCAATACTGTTGGAGAGATTCAGTGATAACGATTGTGCCATTTTGAAGATTTTTTTTTATTAATTTTTAGAAATGAGCTTCAGTGGTATAAAAGGCACTTCGAAAAATCAGAGTTTCGATTTTCAAAAAGCAACCACTATGGCTCTAATACCAATTGTTGAGAGAACAACTTTGAGACACACTTGAACAAATCGTTAGAACAAGTATATAGCGAAATAGTTAATCTCGAAGGATCTGTTAGCTCAACAATAATATTAAGAGTTAGAAGTTAGTGAGTTGAATGTGGAAAATTAAAGAAATATAAATGAAAACAATTGTTATATCAAGTATACACAAAAGCAGATTCATAACAAGGAATGCATTCAAACCAAGTTAGAAAGTGAGATCTAGCTTAGTGATTAAGTCACAAGTGACTTGCTCCAAAGAGAGATGAGATTGATTATGAGAGTAAGAAGCTTTGATAAGTAAGATAGAATGAGAACTAATGTGTATTAGAATTTGATAAGAGATTCACACCGGTACAGATTACATGAGAAATGAACTCTAATTATAGAGACAAGTTTACAACTCTAAAAGCAGTCATGCAAGGCATACTGGATATTAGAGTGTTTTACAGGAAAGACAAAATTAACTAAGTAAAGATAACGACTGCGGTGCAGAAGACTTCGGATGGCCAGATGATAAGATTGCTTGACTGCGGTGGCTTGAAGACTGCGGTAGCTAAAGTTCAAGAGGGTCACTTAATTTATGTGACAAACTGAAATTTCTATTCTTTACAACCCTTCAATGCAATAGAAGCCAGAAAGGTTGCTGCTAAATTTCAAACTTTTTGGAACAAGTTTGAGTATTTTAGGATTTACACTTCGGGTGATATCAGGCTAGAGGATGCCCTAGGGTTATTGTGCAGCATTGTTATTCCACAACTCTAAGAAATTAGAGTTTACTACCTGAATAAAATGTTTTCTGCCAAAACCCTAAATTTGGGAGTATATATATGGGAGTTAGTCATTATTTACATTTTTTTCAAATCTCAAGATCCAAGTCCCATTTCTCTCTCAAGTATCATCCAAAACTTTTTCGAGATCTTCGATCTAGTAACTGTTTCTAGCTTTCTTAAGTTGTTGTATGACTTAATCTAGTGTTTTAACACACATCTAACCGTGAAATCCTTCCAAAAGGGTTAATCTTCAATTAACACCTAGAACACCAAGAACACACACTTGTGTTCTTGGCCTTTTGGACCTTTTCGAGATTCTAACTTGTAAGTGCTTCTACCTTAGATTCTTACAATCTTTGTTACACTTCATTACCTCAAGACCCCAAAACCGTAAACACCCCAAAGGTGTGTAAAAATGGCCCTAGTCCCTTCACAAGCTTAGGAAACTAGTCTAGATTTATCCCTTGTTATGCTTGGGACTTGAAAACCTCAAAATACGTTAGTCCATAAGAGTTTACAGTAGTAAACTCATGGAGAAATGGTCCATGGACCGTAAACTCCATTTAGGAGTGTATTGATGCCACAAAGCATTTCCTAAGACCTAGACATGAATACGAATGCTTGGAATGGATTAGAAGATTTCAAACCAACAAATGGTCAAAAGGTTATGAGCTTACGGCCGTAAACTCAAGAGTTTACGACCATAAAATCAATGGGATATGGTCTTTGGGGAGTAAACTCATATTAGGGGTTCCCTTTAACCCTAAAACCCAATAGCCTTGTCCTACAACACTTAGATGCACTCTTTAGCACTTATAACACTTATACAAAGTGTTTATCATTCCCTAGGATGTCTTACCTTTGTTTATTAGTTGTTAGAGACTAATTGGGTACACATATGTGATATTATATGTTATCTAGGATCATAGAGTGTGTACAAGTCTTCACTTGACACCTAGCATCCTATTCCAGTCCGTTCATCCCAACCACTTGCTATAGGTGAGTTCATACCCCCTTAATCAATATTTTAAATGTTTTTAAATGCTTTTATGAGGGGATACAATTGAATCATGCTAGTTATTATATCAATCACATGTGATTAATAAGCAGCATATAAATGGATTTACTACTTATTAGCTGTTTTACCAAACAGTTTACTTCAAATGGTTCTCCAAAACACTTTTACTCATTTAAAACTCTTTGTTAAACTGTCTTTCATACTGAATGTTATTTTTCTAACCCTGTTACAGTTGTGATTCAAAACAAATGTTTTCCTTATACTTTACGCTGTTCTTATCAAACAAACTGCTTTCAAAATCGTTTTACATTTTGACATCAAGTCATCCTTTTGTTAGTTGCCAAACTTTTCAATAGGTTACAAAACTTTTGTAATACTTTTATATTGTCAATTGCATGCCTATGTATGTACAGTTATATAAGAAATGTTTAGAGGACTTAGGAAGGCTAGCCGCTTTATTTCCTTTTCCCCGTTGGGATGTGGTCAGGTAAGGTATCGGGTATCCGTCCGACAGTCCTTTAATTATTAGTTATATATCATGTGTACATACATAGTCGTAAGAGTTCCATCGGCCAGTTCAATACCCTTGGGAAGCAAGGGTATACCTTCATGTTCATACGTACTAGTCATATTACTAGTAAGCTACCAAATGGGTAGTTTAGGAAGACACTAATACTATTACTAGAATGCGGAATCATACCACGGGTCAGTTCATTCATGAGTCTACACATGCTAGATAGAGAAAGAACACACATTACAGCTAGCACACGCAGAACATTACCGTACATTACTATATTATTACATAGATACATTTACATGATTACATTTACATGACACGCTTACATGAGTACGTTTACATTGATACGCTTACATGAGTACGTTTAGATAGATACGCTTACATGAGTGTGTTTACATATACGATAATAGGATAGACATCACTAGGTGCTATAGCATGGAACGGTTTCAGGATCAAACTATACCAATGAATCACAACGCATTGTGATAGTTATATTGGGTATACATGATCATAGTAATGTGGATGTTTGCGGCCTGCAATCATGCAGGGGTGGTGTATGGGTCCCAAAATCTCTTTGACAAGGGAGCGTCTAGCCTGGGATCTAGCCATCACATTATGCCTTATCCCTCAAATAAGGCAAAATAGTACATAAGTAGTTACTTATTACAAATACTACAGTACTTACAAATTTACAATAGACTTAAGGTAGTTAGTACGGTTGTAGTTATTTGATACTAAACCATAGTAGTATTTCATTTAACCATTACATTCACTTCGTGAACATTCACACAATGCACAGTAATGTAGGCACTATATTTTTCGTTAATGATAGTCAAATTTGGGAAAATACACACTCTTACAAGAGACACACACAGATACTAGATGCCTTGGCAGAAGGATACTTTCAGTAGGAAGCATAGGGCTTTCTAGGATGTTCAAAACGTTTTCACACTTACTTTTCATACGTACAAATACTTACTTTTCCTATACGTAAACTCCATTTAGGAGTGTATTGATGCCACAAAACATTTCCTAAGACCTAGACATGAAGAGGAATGCTTGGAATGGATTAGAAGACTTCAAACCAATAAATGGTCAAAAGGTTATGAGCTAACGGCCGTAAACTCAAGAGTTTACGACCGTAAACTCAATGGGATATGGTCTTTCGGGAGTAAACTCATATTAGGGGTTCCCTTGAACCCTAAAACCCAATAGCCTTATCCTACAACACTTAGATACACTCCTTAGCACTTATAACACTTATACAAAATGTTTATCATGCCCTATGATGTCTTACCTTTGTTTATTAGTTGTTAGAGACTAATTGGGTACTCATATTTGATATTATATGTTATCTGGGATCATAGAGTGTGTACAAGTATTCACTTGACACCTAGCATCCTATTCCAGTCCGTTCATCCCAACCACTTGCTACAGGTGAGTTCATACCCCCTTAATCAATATTTTAAATGTTTTTAAATGCTTTTATGGGGGGATACAAGTTGAATCATGCTAGTTATTATATCAATCACATGTGATTAATAAGCAGCATACAAATGGATTTACTACTTATTAGCTGTTTTACCAAACAATTTACTTCAAATGGTTCTCTAAAACACTTTTACTCATTTAAAACTCTTTGTTAAACTGTCTTTCATACTGAATGTAATTTTTCAAACCCTGTTACAGTTGAGATTCAAAACATATGTTTTCCTTATACTTTACACTGTTCTTATCAAACAAACTGCTTTCAAAATCGTTTTACATTTTGACATCAAGTTATCTTTTTGTTAGATGCCAAACTTTTCAATAGTTTACAAAACTTTTGTTATACTTTTATATTGTCAATTGCATGCCTATGTATGTACAGTTATATAAGAAATGTTTAAAGGACTTAGGAAGGCTAGCCGCTTTATTGCCTTTTCCCCGTTGGGATGTGCTCTGGTAGGCTATCGGGTATCCGTCCGACAGTCGTTTAATTATTAGTTATATATCATGTGTACATACATAGTCATAAAAGTTCCATTGGTCAGTTCAATACCCTCGGGTAGCAAGGGTATACCTTCATGTTCATACTTACAAGTCATATTACTAGTAAGCTCCCATATGGGTAGCTTAGGAAGATACTAATACTATTGCTAGACTGCGGAATCATACCACGATTCAGTTCATTCATGATTCTATACATGCTAGATAGAGAGAGAACACACATTACAGCTAGTACACGCATAATATTACAGTACATTACTATACTATTACATAGATAAGTTTACATGATTACGTTTACATGATACGCTTACATGAGTACGTTTACATTGATACGCTTACATGAGTACGTTTACATGGATACGCTTACATGAGTGCGCTTACATATACGATAATAGGATAGACATCACTAGGTGCTATAGCATGGAACAGTTTTAGGATCTAACTATACCAATGAATCACAACGCATTGTGATAGTTATATTGGGTATACATGATCATAGTAGTGTGGTTGTTCGCGGCTTGCAATCATGTAGGGGTCGTGTATGGGTCCCAAAATCTTTTTGACAAGGGAGTGTCTAGCTTGGGATCTAGCCATCACATTATGCCTTATCCCTCAAATAAGGCAAAATAGTACAGAAGTAGTTACTTATTACAAATACTACAGTACTTATGAAATTGCAATAGACATAAGGTAGTTAGTACGGTTGTACTTATTTGATACTACACCATAGTACTATTTCATTTTCCCGTTACATTCACTTTGTGAACATTCACACGATGCACGGTAATGTAGGAACTATAGTTTTGGTTAATGAGAGTCAGATTTGGGAAAATACACACTCTTACAAGAGACACACACATATACTAGATGCCTTGAGAGACGAATACTTTCAGTAGGAAGCATAGGGCTTTCTAGGATGTTCAAAACGTTTTGACACTTACTTTTCATACATACAAATACTTAGTTTGCCTACACGTACAAATACTTACATTTCATATACGTACAAATACATTCTTACAAATTAAGACACTAAAATACTAATGATCTCACCAGCTTTAAAGCTGATACTCTCTTTCAAAATAACTTGTATCCTCAGGTCAACAGCAGACAAGTACTGATGCAAGGTTTAGAGAAGATGGAGCTCATTCAAGACTTATCTTTCATTTTGATTTACACTTTAGTGTTTATCATAAGTTGACAGAACACAGTTGTATTAAAATTATATTATTAATGCAATGGATGATGTTGTTGCTTGTTTACAACTTTTCATTGTTGTGATACTGTACATGACGTCCTCCGCCCCAGAACATTTCCGCCGTTCATGGTTTTGGGGTGTGACAGATTGGTATCAGAGTATTATTTATTGTGAATTTAGTATATCAACCTATAAAAGATATACATACTATAAATACAATGGGATTAAAATACTCTGACCAAGTGTTTATACTTTAAATAGTAAAATATTTAATTAAGTATACGTGCCTGCATTCAAACTAAAATCAGTGTCACTAGGACAGTACAAAAGAATTACAATTGTTGGGCAGAACCAGTAGACTTAGAGACATATATTCAAAACTGGGAAGATATAGCCTGATCAACTATATTATCTGAGGGTTGACTAGCATGTGCCTAAGTGTAGTTGTGAGTTTGCAACAAGTCTAAAATCTTACCAACAATACCACAATGAGAATAATAGAAGATAAACCTAAAATACTATAGGGGTATTTAGTGTTATTATAAGTACTTCCTACTTGAGAACTAAACGGGATCTTCATTACTAAGTTGATAGTTGCTAAGTGGATACACTAAGGCTATATGTAACTAGGATGTTATTGACTTAGGATCTGTGAAAATTTTACTTTAATCCCTATTCTTCGTGAATTTGTAGTTAAGGTCACTTATTTGAAGGCCTATCCTGTTTCGATTACATATAACTGGTATGCACTTCACAAATAGTGATGTAACTAACGATGATTTTCTAAATAATTATCTAGATAGTTCATCTAATAATTATTTTCTTACCCCAATTCTTGCGTAGATAACATGGCTGGACTCCATCCCCACGGCAATTAGTACCTTCCGAACGAAGTCATTGTTGGATGGTTTGGAGAAGAACCAGAGAATGATCATCCTATCCCTTTCAATGATCACCATGATGAAGACCTTTCAGATGGTGCTAACTCCGAACCCGAGGTTGAGAACCTACCCCAGGCAGCTCCCTTTCCAAATCCTAACCCTCGTCCGGCTTTTCATGGCGTGACGCCTCAGTGGGTGGAATGCTTGGAAACATGGAGCCAAGGACAAGATCAGCCCATGCCATTTAATGGTGACCGAAGTTTTTATGACCAGAGCAATGGGGGCTCAGCAGACAGAATCTTGCCAATCCTGGTCCGCAGAGTAGCTCGAAATTAGATTCAAGGCAGGACAGCCCTCAATCAGATCACAGAAGTTGTCACCAATGCGAGAATGCATACCCTTCGCACCATTCGCCTGGAAGATGCTCGTGAGAGATCTGAGAGAGACCATGAAGCCTTGCTTCAAGCACTGGCTGAATCACGAGTCGAAGTCATAGAACTTCGAGTACGCCATAGGGTGTACGAAAGACACCTACTTGATGTGGAACGCCAACTGGCTGAACTGAGAGTTCACGAGAGGGATGACAGTCGCCAGTAGTAGATGCCCTAATTTATTTTCCTTGTTAAAAGGAATATTTTTTTCTGTCTATGCCTGATGTGACATTTTCCATGAAACTATCATGTACTGTAAGTACTTTAGTTAGGTATTTATGCTGTCAAGGACTTTCTACTCTAGATATGATATAAGACCTTTTACAAGGTCATTTTTCCCGAACTTTTACGTCATGGATATCAAAGATATTGGCAGTCGGCTAACTTATGTGTCATTCTTTATTCCAATACTTTCATCATGCTATCATGGGAGTCTATTTGAAACCCACTCTAGTTGAGTTATTGAACTAGGGTATTCTAGCTTAGGGATAATTCCCAATAGTTCTTCAAGGGCTGGATCATGTTATTTACCAGCCAATGGTACCCTGTTTAGACGTCAAGCGTCATAAGACCATACTATGAACTTACTTCCACTCATTACTAGCACTGCATCATAGGGATGTAGGTCAAACCTTCGCGAACATACTTCCAATCCGTACTAGGACTGCATCATAGGGACGTAGGTCAAACTTTTGAGAACATACCCTTACTCTTTACTTGAACAGTCGAAGTGCATCTAGGGTCGACCAAAATCGCTCACAAAATCCTTATCTTTCGTGTTTACAGAATCATGTCGTCATCCATCAACAGCCAGCCGAACAACGAAACCTCTGCTTTTCCTATGGACGTCACTACTATTCAAACCGCAGTTACAGCCATCGTGATGGTTGTCGTGACAGTTGTCCTTGCACATCAAAGCACTATCAACACAAACAAGACTGATAAAGGAGTTGACAATTCCGATCGTGATAATGATCCGAGAAATCAACAGATAGTAACAGTCGCCAGCACCCAAAACAACAACTCAGAGTTCAAGAAATGAAAAAGTCGAGCCAAAGTGGAACGCAAGCGATTTCAGAGGATTTCCATGCAACAACAACCAGTGGCAGCCCTGTCATCACAACACCGGTCAAACGATATGAGGGAACACTGCTGAAGTGTGACCGTGCAACTATCACCATACGGGAATTTTCCGAGAAAGGCAATGAAACAATTGAAACAAGATGGTCCACATTGCTCATTTCTATAGAACTACCTCCACCACTAGAGCTGGCCTAGTTTGCTATAGTTGAGGTAAGGCAGGGCACTATTACAGAAATTGTCCAAAAGAGAAGATCAACGAAAGCAACCATGTCCCCATAACTCCTACTCGACACTTCACTTCCACCACCGATGCTGGCGCTAGCCAGATATGTCATTTATGCGGTGAAATTGGACACCTCAAGAAGGATTGTCCAACAGAAAAGAACTCAGGCCCAGATGGGAAGATTCTCAGGATCACAGCCGCAGGAGAACCTACTTCGGACCCACGTTAATGTAATTAAGGTGTTTCGTTGTAACAGACTTATAAACTGTCCAAAACTAGTGCAACTAGAGTCTTACCTTTTGCGAGATCCCGTCGGTATAGGGATGCTCGTGCTGCGTATACTTGTCTTTTGTAGTATATCTAGTTCACAGCAATAGTCTTGTGGTAAATCTAAAGTACTGTAACTCTATTGATGGTTGCACGGTTGTGTTATGTCTGTAACGCCTTATGTTCAAATCTTATATCTTTAGTTCCCATATGATTTCGATATTACCATACGATTAGATTCAATTTGATCCGCACAATACCAGCTTCATACGTACATCTCTTTCTTCGAGATCGCATTTCCAGCGAAGCCGTCATATCAGAACACCGAAGTACTCATGCATAGAGTACCTCATGGTTCTTTTCCTTCCGAAGAAATCCTGAAGTACCACTCGTACAGTACGTCAAGTTCAATCCAAAGATCCATACGGTTGATCTGTCGCTGAAGAATGTATACTTAGGGGTGGTATATAATCAAGGTTCTACAGGTTTAGAATTGATGATTCCACTTTAACTTCTTTTCCTCGTTGGGAAGTGAGCTTAAAGAAGAATCAGTTATTCGACTACCTTTTCAATCTTAACTATAGATGACTCGTATACACAAGACTGCGATTGATGAACCATGTATGACTTCTAATATGAACTTCAGGACGGAGACTGCCCAAGAAGACGAGTAATCGCATCGTCATGTGAACAAACTTAGAACCCAGTATGACTTCTGTAACCGGATCGCCTTAGAGTCTAATCACCCACTGAAATACAAGAACAATCCGGGCAACTTAGAGAACTACTCAGCAATAGAATTAAAATGCCAAGCTTCTCACCCTGGAGAGATCCGATCTGATTCTCCTAGAAGTAGACGGATTGTATCATACGTACCTCGGCTATCGAGGACTCTGTCAAGATTTCCATTAGAAATCGTTATCTTTGCCTCGCATAGAGGAATTGGTTGAGCAAACGCAAGGAACGAATTACCTTTCAGATATGGACCGAGATTCAAATATCAGCAGTTTCGAGTGATAGCGAAGGATATCCCGAAGACTACCTTCCGAACTTGATGCAGACACTTTGAGTCCATAGTGATACCCCTCCGATAGGACCAACACGCCCGTAGTATCCATGAGCTTAATGAATAGGGTATGCCATTCTCACTAGGATCAGTTTGTCATTCTCTTTGTAAATTATTTACTTATTTGCTCTCGTAGTAAGAAGGAAACCATGGAAGCGTTACCCTCAGAGAAACTCTTCGCAAAGTTCTCTAAACACGAGTTTTGGAATTTAAGAGTCAAATTCCTACGACACACTATTAGTGATATGGAAATTCTTGAGTACTTATAACCTTACCTTGATGTGTTTAGCACATGAAAACCACCAAGATGACTCATTTATATGTGTTTACGGTTTAGGGATCTCCCAAAAATGTAAACACCCCAAAGGTGTGTAAAAATGGCCCTAGTCCCTTCACAAGCTTAGGAAACTAGTCTAGATTTATCCCTTGTTATGCTTGGGACTTGAAAACCTCAAAATACCTTAGTCCATAAGAGTTTACAGTTGTAAACTAGTAAATTTGTTAGTCCTATATGATTGGAGACACGTCCTCGGCGAACACTCCACAGAGATACGCGAGTGGAGGACTGCACCCGTAACCAGAATCGCTTGGATTAGATAGCGTGACTTGAGTGTATAGATCTATACGGGGCTGACTACCCCACACCTGGCTGCTAGCTACAGCCGAACCGAAATGGTTCAGGGGTGACAAAAGTCATAAGGTGATGTGGACTACTTATTGCCACATCTAGTCTATCGTATGGTTATGGAACTCGCAATTAGGATAACAGAAATTTACTTAACAGTAATAATGATTAACGTAATACATTTCACAAGATAACTAGGTTTCAATATACATCTTTCACATTGGTAACCAACAGTCAGGAAAGTATGGGACTTTCCTGGGGAACATTATACATAACTAGAAAAGGGTAACAAAACGGGTAACGTTACATCTCAGAAGGGTAAACATGTTTTTCAGAATACATCTTTTACATTTAATAACCAACAATCAGGAAGGTATGGGACTTTCCTGGGGATACATTTGTACATAACCAGAACAGTATAACAAACCAGATAACTTAGCTGTACATTTTCTCAAGAGTAAACATGTTTTCAGTGTACAACTTACTTTACTTTATTTGTTGAGAAACCATAACCAACCTTTTTAAGAAAATATGGGATTTTCTTGGTGTGTGTAACATTTTCAGAAACATAAAGGAAACTTGAACATTTTCACAAAACAAAACCGCTTATGAACTCACCAGCGTTATGCTGATTTTCAAACCGCTTGTGTTCTCAGGTCAGCGTTAGAACAGGTACCCGAAGATCATTTTGTTCCACGTTGGAGTGCGCAGAAGACCAGTTCATTTTTTTATTATGTTCTATGTATCCCAACTATATAACTTTACTTTTGAAACAAATGTAAAAGTTTTCTATATGTAATGTAATGGTTGTTTTACTTTACTTACTATGTGCATTGGATTTGATACTCAACGTGGAGTCAACCCCAGAAATGTTTCCGCCTTTGGTTTTCCGGGTGTGACAGATTGGTATCAGAGCCCTTGTTTATAGTGAATAAAGTATACCAAACCTTACATGGTATAAAACTATAAACACTAAAGGGCCTAAGTGCTCTGAAATAAAAGTATCTTCAAACTATAAGTATTTTCAAAAGTATATAAGTATACTGAACCATCGAGATCCGTAAATACAAGTAGAACAAAACATAAGTAAATGGGTGTTGTATACTGTGGTTAAACCTGGGCAGTTATGTAGTCGTGTCTAGGATCAATATAGCATGGCCAACTATATTCATTCGAGACACGGCCAACATGTGCTTGGGAGTGACTGTGGTATGCGGCATGCCTAAAACTTACCCTAATACCACAAACATCGAGCCAGTGTCATAGCGAATCATGAAATACTATGGGAGTATTTCTCGAGCCAATCCTATGTAGAAATCCTCGTTCACGTATAGATCCTCGATCATTCCGTTAGCAATAGTTTACCTGCTTTGATAACTTTTTCCTGCCTTATCGCTTATTCGGAATATATATATATATATATATATATATATATATATATATATATATATATATATATATATATATATATATATATATATATATATCATATCTCTTTATTCAATTCAGAGGACTTATCATCCTCTCTTTCTTGATCTTATTAGATCAAGATGCCTCCCAGAGAGAGACCTAGCTCAAAGACCAACAACCCTCCACCACCACCTTCTCCTGAATTTGACCCCGTGGTATTTCAGGCAGCTGTTACCTCCGCGGTGGCAGCTGTTACTGCCGCGGTGGCAGTTGCTATGTCTCAATTGAACACCGGTGGTTTCGGTGGTTCGGGAGGTGGTACTCAAACTCAGGATCAAGAAAGCAATCAGGAACACCGAAAGGAGGGTTCCTATAAGGACTTCATGAATGCAAAACCAACATCCTTCGATGGCACTGGAGGTGTCATTTCCCTATCCTGATGGTTCGAGAAAATCGAATCCATCTTTGAAATTTGTGCCTGTGCGGAATCTGATAAGGTCAAGTTCCCAGCTTGTACCTTCATTGATAAAGCCTTGACTTGGTGGAATGGATGAGTCAAATCTCTGACCCTACCCGTAGCCAACGCCATGGGCTGGGAAGCCATGAAAGAACTCCTGATAGCTGAATACTGTCCCCGTGGTGAAATGCAGAAACTAGAGCATGAGTTCTGGAACCTGAAGATGAAGGGTTCCAATATTGCTGCATACACTTCTCAATTCGATGAACTCGCACTTCTCTGCCCGGGATTGGTCACTCCTGAAAGTAAAAAGATAGAAAATTTCATCTGGGGGTTGACCCAGCCAACAAAGGGAAATGTTTTAGCTGCACGTCCGGATACCTATGATAGTGCCAAGAGTTTATCCCAAACCCTAATTGATCACAGTGATGACATTAAGGAAACCACCACCACTTCTGAGCCGACTAAAAGGAGTGGTGAGAAGAGAAAGTTATGGAAGAAGAAGAAGGGTCAATCTTCCCAAGGATCCTCCAAGAGACAGCAGATTGTAGCAGTCCATGCTGCTACTACCCCCGTTGCTGCTGCTTCTGTTGTAGGATCCACAGCTCCAACTCCTACCAGCAAGTATGCTGGTAATCTTCCTCTGTGTGACAAGTGCAAATATCACCACAACCCCGGCCCCTGCCGAGAACTATCCTGCACCAATTGTGGTAAGAAGGGACATACGGTCCGATTCTGTAAAGCTCCGACCCAATCGGCCAATCAATCATCTGGAGCAGGCGTTAGTCAAGCCTGTTATAATTGTGGAGAGGTTGGGCACTTTAAAAGGAACTGCCCAAGAAGTCAACAACTGATAACACCACGAGAGTCCTAGCCATAGGACGGGAGGAAGCGGTCGCCGATCCCACTGTAGTCTCGGGTATGTTCCTTCTCGACAACTCATATGCTAGTATTCTTTTCGATTCGGGTGCTGAAAGAAGCTTTGTTAGTCATTCGTTCAAACATAACCTAAAATATAATCCCCAACCTTTAACTGAAACGTTTACCGTCGAGATGGCTAATGGTGAGAAAGAAAGAACTAACGAGATATCCGTAGGTTGTACCCTTACCCTGAATGACCATTCATTTCCTATCGATCTCATGCCGGTTTCCATAAAGAGCTTTGATGTCATCATTGGCATGGATTGGTTGAGTCCCAATCATGCAGATATCCTTTGTTTCGAAAAAGCCATCCGTCTCAACCTTCCTTCGGATCAACTCTCGTAATCTATGGCGATAAACTCAGTTCCAATCTTCATATCATTTCCTTCATCAAAGCTCAAAAGCTCCTGCGAAAGGAGTGCATTGCATTCTTAGCCCATGTAATCAACGAGAAACAGGAAGTTAAAGACCTCACGAGCATCCCCGAAGTCTGTAACTTTCCTGATGTATTTCCCGAAGAGCTTCCAGGAATTCCTCCCCGAGCGTCAGGTCGAGTTCCGTACTGACCTAATTCCTGGAGCTACTCCCGTAGCGAAATCTCCGTATCCTTTGGCTCCAGCAGAAATGCAGGAGTTATCCAGCCAACTCAATGAGTTGCTCAGTAAAGGATTCATTAGACCGAGTTCCTCACCCTGGGGAGCTCCGGTATTGTTTGTCAAGAAGAAAGATGGATCCTTTCGGATGTGTATCGACTATCGCAAGATGAACAAGTTGACCGTCAAAAACTGATATCCTCTTCCGCGAATAGATGACCTCTTCGATCAACTCAAGGGAGTCAGTTACTTCTCCAAGATAGACCTTCGGTCAGGGTACCATCAGCTACGAGTTCATGAGAGTGATGTGTCCAAAACAGCTTTCAAAACTCGGTATGGACACTACGAATTCGTAGTGATGCCCTTCGGTCTAACCAACGCACCGGCAATGTTCATGGACCTAATGAACCGGGTGTATCGTCCTTATCTGGACAAGTTTGTCATTGTATTCATTGATGACATACTTGTCTACTCCAGAAGCGAAGAAGACCACAAACAACACTTAAGGCTAGTGTTGGAAACCCTTAGATCCGAGAAGTTGTACGCAAAATTTTCTAAGTGTGAGTTCTGGATTCAGAAAGTAACTTTCCTCGATCACGTGGTAAGCGAGGAGGGTATTCATATAGATCCTTCCAAGATTAAAGCGATAGAGAATTGGTCGACACCGAAGACACCCACAAAAATCCGGCAATTCTTAGGCCTCGCCGGTTATTATCGGAGATTTACCCAGAACTTTTCCAGGATCGCCAAACCCCTAACCACTCTAACACAGAAAGGTGTACCCTTTTGTTGGAGTGATAAGCAAGAAACCGCGTTCCAGACGTTGAAGAAAGCCTTGTGTAGCGCGTCTGTTCTGTCCCTACCCGAAGGGACAGAGGACTTCGTTGTCTTCTGCGATGCGTCTAATCAAGGCTTAGGCTGTGTGCTTATGCAAATAGGAAAAGTAATTGCTTATGCTTCTAGACAGTTGAAAGCGCACGAGGTCAACTATACCACACACGACTTGGAGTTAGGAGCCGTGGTATTTGCATTGAAGATTTGGAGGCATTACCTCTACGGAACCAAGTGTACGATCTTCACTGACCATAAGAGCCTGCAACACATCTTTGACCAGAAATACTTGAACATGAGGCAACGGCAATGGGTAGAACTACTTAGCGATTATGAGTGTGAAATCTGTTACCATCCCGGCAAGGCCAATGTGGTAGCAGATGCCCTTAGCCGAAAGGAGAGTTCAGTCCGCAAAGTGAAGATCCAGACGATGACCATCCATTCCAACTTATCCATGAAAATCCGAGAAGCCCAGTTAGAAGCCCTCAAACCCGAGAACGTGTCAAACGAAGCCTTGAGAGGAATGGAAAAGAAACTTGAGATCAGAGGTGACGGAGTCTACTGCGTCATGGATCGAATCTGGATTCCAAAGTCCAGAGGATTCAGGGAGATTTTCATGGAGGAAGCGCACAAGACCAAATACTTTGTTCACCCGGGCTCTGACAAGATGTACTTGGATCTCAAAAAACAATACTGGTGGCCAAACATGAAAGCGGAGATAGCTATGTTCATGGGCAAGTGTCTGACTTGCGCCAAGGTTAAAGTTGAACATCAAAAACCCTCGGGTCTGCTCCAGCAGCCCGAGATGCCTAAATGGAAATGGGAGATGATTACCATGGACTTCATCACCCAATTACCCAAGTGTCCGAGTGGGTATGACACCATTTGGGTAATTGTCGATCGTCTGACAAAGTCTGCTCACTTTATCTCGATCAAAGAATCATACAAGATGGAAAGACTCGCGCGAATTTACATCCAAGAGGTAGTTCGACTGCACGGTGTACCTGCATCCATTATCTTTGATCGAGATAGCAGGTTTACCTCCAGATTCTGGCAGTCTCTCCAGAAAGCTCTTGGAACCAAACTAGACATGAGCACGGCGTATCATCCTCAGACTGACGGACAATGTGAGAGAACAATCCAAACCCTGGAGGACATGCTTAGGGCATGTGTCATTGATTTTGGAAAGTCGTGGGACACACATCTACCTTTGATCGAGTTCTCGTACAACAATAGTTAACACACCAGCATCAAGGTTGCCCCGTTTGAAGCCCTATATGGTCGTAAGTGCAGATCCCCTCTGTGCTGGGCCGAGTTGGGGGATACACAGCTGGCCAAGAGTCGAGTCCCCGACAGTGCTCTCACTGGTCCTGAAATCATCTACGAAACCACTGAAAAGATAATCCAAATCCGAGAACGATTGAAAGCTTCACGAGATCACCAAAAGAGTTACGCTGATAACCATCGGAAACCTCTGGAATTCTAGGTTGGAGACCGTGTCCTGTTGAAAGTCTCGCCTTGGAAAGGCACGGTATGCTTTGGAAAGCGTGGAAAACTTAACCCGAGGTACATTGGACCCTTCGATATCCTCGCCAAGATCGGTCCGGTAGCCTATAAACTTCGTTTACCTCACGAGCTCAGTAACATCCATCCCGTCTTCCATGTTTCAAATCTCAGGAAGTGCCTATCCGAAGAAACCCTAGTGATTCCTTTAGACGAGATCGAGATCAATGAAAACCTCAACTTCGTGGAGGAACCGATTGAAATCATGGATCGAGAAGTCAAACGTACAAAGCAAACCCGCATCCCGTTAGTGAAGGTCCGTTGGAATGCCAAGCGGGGACCGGAGTTCACTTGGGAGCGGGAAGACTCAATGAAGCAGAAGTATCCGCAACTCTTTCCAGATCCATGACTTGTATCTTGTCTTGTATCTTAATTTTGAATTTCAGGATGAAATTCCCTCTAACGGGGGGATAATGTAACAACCCGAAATTCCGTATCATTGTTTGTAACTCTTTTCGTAATCCAATTCGATCAACCAATCGTCGTTTTCAAATTCGATTCCGATTTCGTCATTTAATTAAGTCATTAAATTGAATGTATCTAAAATGACTTAATAGGTGTCCTGATACATTTAGAAATCATTTTAACACCCCATATTAGTGATCGGAATAATTCTAGAATCAACCATATCGGATTACGACAACTTGGCCGGGTGCGACCAAAAGCCCCATCTAACGCCGGTATCGGGTAGAATCCCACCGTGTCCAAATCCCGAACACTATTTAAAGTGTTTTAAGCCTTCATTTGAAGCTTTTGCTTCATCTCACTACTCTCTCTCTAACCTCTCTCCTCATCCAAAATTAAGATCCAAAATCAATGAATTTAGGCTCCAAATCATAGAGGTAACCTCCCTAGCTTGTTATTCAACCTCTTAGGCCTTCAAATCCATGCTTAAATTATGATTTTGGACCTGGAACATGTGTTTACGGCCAAGTAGCATACTTGGCCCGTAAACACATAATATTGGGGTTTTTGAGCAATTTAACCCTTCCAAATCATCATTGGCACTTAGATACGACCTTAAGGCTTACAAACCCGGACTTGGAACACCTTAAACTTGAATTTTGAGGGATTAACATGAGTTTACAGCAAAGGTATGTTCTTGGGACGTAAACCCCTCAAACATGGGGAGTAAACTCACTTTTACATGTTAGAATGCCTAGTAACTTAACCAATACCCTTGTGGTAAATCCTAGAACCATCTAAAAATAGTTTGGAGACCTTAAACATAACAAAACTCTTCATTTGAGAGTTTACGGCCATAGCATGTGCTCCAGGGCCGTAAACCCCAAATTGTGTGTCATTTGATGCCCTAAAGTCATACAAGGCTTGGAAAATTAACTAGAATCACATGTGATTGCCCTAAACATCACAAATTAAATATGGGTTGAGAATGGGAGAATTTATGGCCGTAAACTCCAAGTTTACAGCCGTGAACTCCCATATGTGATGTATATGTTGATTCAATTCAATCCATGGCATTAGAAAAATCCATTCTAGCATTCCCCATGTCCATATAAGCCATTTAACACTCAAAATCACCCAAACATGAGTTCACGGCCGTGAAATCATGTATGTAGGGTATATATGGCCGCAAACTCCATTAGGGAGTTTACTCTTGGGGAGTAAACTCAAATCCCAAGTCCCTCGCATCAATCGCAAGTCCGTAGATGTCACCCGGGTCACTCCAAACACTCATTTTGAGGTGTTTTACCTCATTGGAGTGTAATGTTCCATCTAATTAGTAATTGTAAATCTAATTAGATATATTTGGACATTATTCCATTTTACATAGGAACATCGCGAGTAATCAAGCCCCGAACCAACGTTTAGTGTCTGAAACAGTCGCATTTCCTCGTCTGGTGAGTTCATACCCCTACCCTTTTTCACTGTTTGTCACTATTTTCAGGGGTGGAACACAAGAAAAGTACAAGGGATTACTTGTACTCAAAAATTGTTTTCATGTGTGTGTTTCACATTTTATATGCTTTTAACACTGATTGATACAACTGATAACCGTTTGAACATGTAGATCACGTAAACAAATATTTGTGAAATGGGTTTATAAATTGTTGTGTTTTATATATTTTACAAATGGTTTCCACATTTTGTCAGTTAAAAGCATGACACTAGAACATTTGAAACATAAATCTTGTACACTGTTTGTCCTCGGTAACACTCCACAGAGATACGCGAGTGGAGGATTATCATATTATTACTAGTAAATTTGTTAGTCCTGTATGATTGGAGACACGTCCTCGGCGAACACTCCATAGAGATACGCGAGTGGAGGACTGCACCCGTAACCAGAATCTCTTGGATTAGAGAGCATGACTTGAGTGTATAGATCTATACGGGGCTGACTACCCCACACCTGGCTGCTAGCTACCGCCGAACTGAAATGGTTCAGGGGTGACGAAAGTCATAAGGTGATGTGGACTACTTATTGCCACATCTAGTCTATCGTATGGTTATGGAAATCGCAATTAGGATAACAAAAATTTACTTAATAGTAATAATGATTAACGTAATACATTTCACAAGATAACCAGGTTTCAGTATACATCTTTCACATTGGTAGCCAACAGTCAGGAAAGTATGCGACTTTCCTGGGGAACATTATACATAACTAGAAAAGGGTAACAAAACGGGTAACGTTACATCTCATAAGGGTAAACATGTTTTTCAGAATACATCTTTTACATTTAATAACCAACAATCAGGAAGGTATGGGACTTTCCTGGGGATACATTTGTACATAACCAGAACAGTATAACAAACCAGATAACTTAGCTGTACATTTTCTCAAGAGTAAACATGTTTTCAGTGTACAACTTACTTTACTTTATTTGTTGAGAAACCATAACCAACCTTTTTAAGAAAATATGGGATTTTCTTGGTGTGTGTAACATTTTCAGAAACAGAAAGGAAACTTGAACATTTTCACAAAACAAAACCGCTTATGAACTCACCAGCGTTATGTTGATTTTCAAACCGCTTGTGTTCTCAGGTTAGCGCTAGAACAGGTACCCGAAGATCATTTTGTTCCAGGTTGGAGTGCGCAGAAGACCAGTTCGTTTTGTTATTATATACTATGTATCACCACTGTATAACTTTACTTTTGAAACAAATGTAAAACTTTTCTATATGTAATGTAATGGTTGTTTTACTTTACTTACTATGTGCATTGGATTTGATACTCAATGTGGAGTCAACCCTGGAAATGTTTCCGCCTTCAGTTTTCGGGGTGTGACAATATTTACAGCACTGCTTCTAGCAGAGCCTCCGTCTTGGTTAATAGTGCTCCAAACGAAGAATTTAACATCAAAAGGGGAGTTAGACAAGGAGACACACTTGCCCTTCTTCTATTTATTATTTTCATGGATGGACTTCATATATCCATCGAGGCGGCATGTGATCTTCAGTATTTTCATGGGATCTCTCTCTTCATAATGGTGTATATCTCTTTCATCTTATGTACGATGATGGTGAGAAGTTTGTTGGTGAATGGTCGGAGATCAAGGTCATCAAGCATAATAGACTGCTTCATTGTTTCCTTCTTTCTCGAAGAAAAGTTTATGGTGTCAGTGTTAGTGATCATGATGTTAGTAGACTTGGTAGTATTCTCAAATCTAAGCCCGCTTCTTTCCTTTTCACTTATCTTGGCCTCCATGTTGTGGCTAATATTAAACTTTCTAAGCATTGGAACCCTGTTAATTATGAATCCCAAAATAAAGTTATCTAATTTGAAGGCTAAATGTCTTTCTTTTGGCAGGCATCTAACTTTACTTAATTTGGTTCTTAATAGTCTTCCATTATATTTACAGCTCCTAAAAAAGGTGATTCATGTGCTTGATAGTATTATAAGGTGCTTCTTATGGGGAGGTGGAGAAAATAAGAAGAATATTAATTAGATGTCTTGTGAGTTGGTTATTAAACTGAAACATATGGGAGACATAGGTGTTGGGTGTCTTGACTTGGTCAACTTGGCGGTTTTAGCAAAATGGTGGTGGAGATTAAAAACCAGGTATGATTCCTTTTGGTTTTTATTTATTAGAGTAATTCACAATGTTCAGCATATTAATGGAAAGTCAATCGCAAAAAAGTCTATAAAGGGTGTTTGGTTAATTGTATCTGCAATTGGAATTGAGTTTAAGGACATGGGTATTCAGTTTGAAAGTATTTTTAAGAGGGTTGTTAGTAATAGTGATAATACCCTCTATTGGAAAGATTATTGGTGTGGTGATAGTACTTTACAATATGCTTATCCAAACTTATATGATGTTGAGAAAAAGAACGATTATCTTTTAAAAGAGAGTTTTTACTGAAACAAGCATGTTATGTACTGTTGTTGGGATTGGGTGAGACAACTTAGAAGCGGTCACGAGTCTGATCGGTTTGTTGCTATGGTTGATCAGGTTCTAGAGCTCACTTTTACTGTCTGTCTGGACAAATGAAAGTAGGAAGGAGATTGTGGTAATGTATTTCTTGTGAAATGGGGAAATCTTCATCTTTCAAATGGATCAACTGAATTAATCTAAAATTAAACTGCTTTGTGTGGCATTTATTTCAAAATAGAACTACTACCTCTTTGAATCTTTTAAAGAGGGGAATGAACATTTCTTCTTCTGTGTGCCCTTTATGTCGAAGTGATGAGGAGGGTTACTGATACTACTTTTTTCTTATGTCCTTCTATTGTGCTTATTTTGTGGACATGGTTGATGGATCGGACTTCCTTATTTTTGAGGCTTGGAAAACATTGCAATGATATGATAGAGATGTTGTAGCCACAACTGGCAGTAGATACATGTAGAAGTTGCATTTATCTTTAACTTACACCACACTATGGATGATATGGAAGGAGATAAATGTTATTGTTTTCAAGAACAAAAGGCAAATGACTTTTGTTTTCAGTAAAAAAATGCGAACGACTACGTTCATTGCAGATGATATTAGTATGAATTGTTAGTGTATTTAGATTATCGGCTTTATTTCTATTGGGTCTTATGTTAGACCATTAGTTAGCAAACCCTAATTAGCTAGTTTATATATATTTTTTCTTTTCCTTTCATTGTATCTCTGTACTTCTCATTTGAAAATAATATGAAACCCTAGTTGTTCTATATGTTAGTTTTCATGGTATCAAAGCTCGGTTGATCATTTGTACTTTCGCTTTGGGGGCGAGTCGTGGCAGGCACGAAACTATTCACGTTACTGTTTATTGACATTACTGACCGACTATTCATCGACACTGTTCATTGCCATTGTCTAAAAGGCCTAGTATGCTCAAGAATCATATTAAACTGATATTGCTAAATAACATATGATACTTATGGGTCACACCAACAACAACATGATACAATTGATTATTTATTAGAAATTGGTTTTAAAAAATATTCAATAAAACTCTTATAATTAAATTGGAAATTATTTGCTTTATGTAAATAATAATTTTCACTAGCAAGTAACATTATATTATTTCATAAGGTATGAATTAATAAGTCATGGACAACTTTTTGGACTAGTTGAAAAACTTTTGACTTTTACTTGAAAAACAAAGTTTATATTTTATAAACTATGATTTTATAAAATTTAAACTAACTTTCTTCGTCTTTATGCAATTTTCGAGATATGCATAAAAAGAAGAAGTGTATGACTTGTCTAAGCATGCTTTAAAGGCATGGGAGACATGCTTATGACAATGGGGACAAGTTTTCCAAGAGTGTTAAGGACTAATGGTTAATAACTTCACTTTATGAATATAAATAAGAGGGCTTGCATTTCGCAAGAGTGCTCATTCCCTCCTTGAGGCATATGGCCGAAAGTTCCTCTTCTTCTCTCATTCTCTCTAGTTTTGCTTTGAAGACTTGGAGATTACTTGCATTTATACTCTCTTGAATTTCATACTTTGGTTCTGAACTTCAAGCTTAAGAGTTTAAGAGTTTTGGACTAGCATCTACATCAAGTTGAGTCATTTTTGATGTCTGAAAGGTTCCACATTCTTCATCAACTTCCAAGCCTCCCAAGAGGACCCAAAGGACTACAAAGGTTGTTATTTTTTCACCTCTTCTTTGGTTGGTATTTTAATCTTTCTATATTTTGCAATAATATCCTTGGTGTGTATAAAATGTTTATGTTATTTCAAAATTAAAGTCTTATGTTGCAATAATTTTTCTAGTTTATGAAACTATTTTTGAACTAAAACCCAAAAATTGGTATCAGAGCTAGGTTGCAAGCTTGGCTAGATTTTTTGATTTTTGGAAATCCTAGTTTTTGAAGAATATGGATAACTTCTTTTTCTATAAAAATAAGTTCATGCATATTTTCTTTGACAACTTTTTGTTATGTTATTTGACAAAAGCTTCATTCATCTTTTGTCATTTAAAGTTGTATTAGAAAAACAAAGGTTGTTTGATGTGTATATTGATGTATATGATGTTCATAAACTAGCCAATGAGAAATGTGTTGTTATGTTTTTGTCACACCCCGCTAAAGCGGAAATACGGGGTGTGGCAGTACAAATGCTTTCATAGCAAAAGTTAACAGACAACATTAACGATAGTATTAAAAATCATTACAAATTTAAAATGAGTTTGAACAAATTTTTAAATGAAATTACAATGTAAATTGAAATACAACACATGCAAATGCTCCTAAAAGTGAAGTGTCCCTAAGTGCCACTTGCTCAATGATTCCTGAAAAAGCATATAAAACGAGCGTCAAGTATAAAAATAGTTTGTGAGTACTCCCAAGTTTATAACATAATATACTTTAAAATCATGATAATCAGAATATTGATAACAGTTTCCATAAACAAATGTTCATTGCTAAAATAAGTAAATAAGTTTTCATGAATAGAAGTTCGTTGCTAAAGCGAGTAATAAAGTTTCCATAAATAGAAATATATTGCAAAAATTAGTTATAAGTTTGCATAAACAAAGTTCGTTGTCATCATGAGATATAAAATATGTTTCCCAAATGAGATGCAACATTCATATTCTCATGGGAAATAAAGTTCGTTACTCAAACGAGTAACAAGTTCCATTGCTATAATGAGCAACCAAGATCGTTGCTAAGTCAAGTAAATAAGTTTCCAATTATAAAAGTTCATTTCTATAATAAGTAAACTAGTTTCGTATGTATATGAGAAAACAATGAGTTCACAACCAAGCCTATGACTGATGTCGTATCGAGTTCTATGTTCATCTTTCCATAGATGAATATGGTATCATGCACTCAAGCAATCGGGCGAGTAAGGAGTTGTCCATTCCTAATAGCGTTATTCATAATGACCATTGGCTCAAAGAGTTAACAGTTGGAATAAGTGGAAGGGACTTAAGACGATAATGTCTCATGTTTTAACAAAAACATACACATACACAACAATATATAGCAAAATATAGCAATCAAGTTTGATACAATTGAATAAAAATACATCAATCATAAATAGTTTGGACATGCTTTTCCACCCCAAAACATAAAAATCGAAAATAAGGGGAAGGTGTGAATACTCACAATGCTTTGACATGATATAATGATGCCTTGAACTAAGTTCCACTTGTACCATTATCAATTCCTACACCATGTTACACACTAATGAGTCTCCAATTGAAATCTAATACTAGTATACATAGTGCTACATTAGAATTATGCTTATATTGTGCTAAAATTTAATATTGATAAGTTACAAACATTTTTATGTGAAATTTAGATTTCTATGAATCAATTCTTATATAATAATTCAAGTGGAAAATTCTCATTATTGAAATATTAATATTTAACATTTTAAGAGGTGTTTCAATGATAAAATATTCACAAACTAAATCAATTTAATTCTAAACTTTCACCATTTTAAATCCTTGAATAATCATAAAATCATGGAACAATAGTAAATTATCATGAAAAGTTCTTATAATTTTTGTCTAACTGTTTTACGGATTGCATAATCTGGGGAAAATAATAAAATATATTTTAAAATAGTTTAACATGATTTTTGCGTATTTATTCTATCAAAATAGACATAAATATAAAACAGACTAAAAAATTCCCCAAACTTTTTGTACTAGTGTTATTACATATATAAAAGCTGGGAAAAATATAAAAGTTGGTTTCCAAACAGTTTAGATATTATCTTTGTTTTATTCACTTAAATAAGTATTAATTCATGAATAATTAGTAAACAGTTAAGAAATATCACCAAATTTGTTTTAGCCTTCATATACATTGTACATAATATGGTGAAATTATTGAAAGTCATTTTTGAACAAAAAATCCATATTTTTAGAATTTATGTGTGTTTAATACCTAGAAAATAGAAATAAATACTAAACCTTTAATATAAATCCCTAAAATTTTTATTTATGGCTATAACATAAAAAATGATTTCCTGGTAAGTTTTTGTGAATTTTGGATATGCTTAACTATTTTTCTCTTATTTAGTTCTTTTAACATACATTAAATCTTGGAAAAATAGTAAAAGGTTATGGAAAATTCATCAATTTTTTATGTGAAGCTTATATAATATATAGAAGCTTTGATATATATTAATTATGATGTCTATAACTCGGAACCTAAGTTTTTGTTATTTATTTGTGCTTAATAACAATAAAATAAAAACTAATAGTAAATAGTAATAAAATTTTCTCAAACTTCATGCGAGATGTTGTTTTACATTATAGCTCATTTGTGAATTTTTTTTCAAAATTTATGTATTGGTGTAAATATTTTATATGCTTTAACACTCTATTTTCGTATTATTTTCATGAAAAAATAAAGAAAATATATATTGAGCTGAAAATTTCCAGAATGCATCTTCATACAATTTAATAACAATGAAAAATCGTTTTCTTATTTTTGATCTCGAAAAAAATGCCAAAAGGCTCAATAAATTATAGAGAAAACATGGCTCTTATGCTTGTGGTAGAGATTATTAATGTTACTTTGAGAATTTTTACAACAAGTTCCAAAGACTTTTGAATCAAGATTTTTTTTCCCTCTTAACACATGATGTTAAGTGCTAAAATTAATTTTTCCTATATTTTTAGTGAGGAATAAGACCTTTGAATTTGGTGACAAATTCAATTCATCTGTCGTTCCATCAGCAGCAACTAAAGGCCCTTCTAGCGCCCCTGTCCAGCCTTCTCTAAATGACAATCATGTGGATCCTTCACCTCCCAGAACCACACGAGTTGTCGATTGATTCGAAACTAAGTGTGTCAATGCCAATCCTCGAATCACTATCAGGCATGGTAAAAGAAAAGTTATTTCTTAGAAGAAAGAATGTTGGTTGTTTATGAAGAACTCTGATGACCATAGAATTGGAGACCGACATCAACTCACAGTAACTGATCTTGAAACGCAAAAATTTGGCAACAAGTTTATAAATCGTTCGGGAATTAAGATGTGGGGATATCATGCTGATCTAAAACTGTGGTTGGTGAAGAGGAACTTTTTTCCTACTGAATACTACAAGAGTACACACGACTTTTGTTCTTGGAGAAGAGTCGATCTTACTAAACTCTCAAATGCTCCATTCCACAATCCCTCCAAAGATCCTCAGGCTTTCGATTTCAAATTCTTTTTGGAACGGCAGGTCAAAGAAAAATTCTCTGGAATGAAGACAACTAACTCTCTGATTAGAAGAGATCCAGAGGTGCTTGATCCCAAAACAAACGAGCCAATGAAGATAGTTTTGTGGCCTGATACAAAACAGTTGAAAGAAATTCCAATTCCTCACCATTTTCACGATGGATATCTAGATCGGATGGAATTCTGGGCTTTTGATGATGTCACAGCCACTACAGTCATCAAGTTCTCAGACAGTGACACTATCCTTCGACTTGTTGAAGCTAAGGATCTTCTAAGGTTCAGGGAGAGAGACATTCATACCTTGGCAAGTCATCAAATCCTTTGCAAGTCAGACATCTTTGACACAACCGCTAAAGAGTACCCAAGAATGGTTGTAAAGATCATTGCCAACAGGCTTTGTATGGGGGCTATTGAAAAAACGGATGTGAGGCTGTTCGAGAACCCATGATAAAAGAAGACCGAGCTTATGCTAGCCACAAACCAAGTGGAGATTGATAGGTCATAGATTTGTGGTTTGGGCTAGGCAACTATTTGTATATGTCTTGGTAGGGTCTTGGTTTTGTTAGAAGTATTTTGTAGCTTGTTGACTTGTGTTTACGGCTGAGTAAGTGTTTATGGCCGTATACAGGTTTACGGCCGTGAACCTATTTTCAGCATGTCTTTCCTATATATAGTTTGTGTCAGTGTCTGTCATAATAGTGACGTATCAAAAAAAATTACGGTCAGTGTGCGTGAATCTTCAAGGTGTACTTGACGTTTTAGTGAATGAATGTGTGCATTGCTTGATCGTCCTCTTCTTCTACTCATTTATGTTATTGTTTGTTTGGACAACTGGTTTGGATCTTGTAGTTGGGACGTTACAAGGACTATTGCTAGATACCATGACTCCTATTTCTTGTTTGGTTGTGGGCTTGGGGTAAGATCACTAGTTTGAATGTCGGTTAAATCATAGTTATACTTATTAAATACATATGTGAGTATTAACCCCATTTTTAAGCATTATACTTAACTTAGTAACTTATGTGAGAAATTGAGTCTTTTTTGCAAATTAGTAACAGTAAAAATCATACTAGTGAACTATAATAGGTATAGCTAGTGAATTACTACTTACTACTTCTAGAACAGTGAAACTTACAAGAGTCAATTTGTAACACCCATAAAATTCGAGCCAATGTAACATCCATAAAAATCATGCCAAATTTAAACTTTTTAAAACATTTCAAAAACAATTTACCAATACAAAATTTTTTTTCAAAGTATTTCAATATCATAGTTTTCCCATAAACATAAATAAAACATGAGGAGTTGTACGATCACGCCTATGCCTTGTCGCGATCACCTGATGTGCCTGAAACAATAAACTGAAACTGTAAGCCCGATAGATTAATGAGTTACCTCCCAAAATACCAATACACATATAATCCAATAACACAAGAACAAATAACAGCATGTAACGGGTCCACAACTTTATAGATTGGAATAACCCTAGGCCCACAGTGTGAGTCTAGATTGCCTACCAGGCCCACAGCTCACATTTGGATTGCTACCGAGCCCACAGTACAAGTTTAGATTTCCTACCAGGCCCACAGCTCGTATCTAGAATGCTCCTGAGCCCACGGTACAAGTCTGGATTGCCTACCGGGCCCACAGCTCGTGTCTCGAATGGTCCTAGGGTTTTTTGGTCACTGCACGAAGCAATACATCCTCAGCCCATCCCACATAACATATCCACATATAACACAACTACTGAGCATGCTGATAACCATATAACAACACACGTAGTCCTACTGATCAACCTAACTGGCATAATCACTAGCATGTAGCACTAACTCAACCTCAATATCTCACAATACTAGGATAACATATCTAATGGGCTGGCCTTGGTGCCTTAGATCCCTTAGTATAGTCAAGATAACTCACCTCACAACTGACGCGTTGAAGTGAAAAGCTCCACTCTCGGATCACTGTCACAACTCCACGTCCTATATTCAACATAAAACTAAATCCATAAATTTCCAATTTCCCAAAATGCCCCCAGAAGTCAACTAGTCAACCCTTGGTCAAAGGCCAACCAATGGTCAAGATCAACAGTCCATGTTGACCTCAAATTCTCGAGTACAACTATCCACTCGTCGATTTCCTTGAATAACTCTTCAACTCGTCGAGTCACTTGAGTGACTCTTCGAGTTCCTAACGTTTGCGGCAGAAAACTCCTTGGCCAACTCGTCGAGTTTCCCTTGCAACTCGCCAAGTTCATGCTTACCAACCACCAGGAAAACCCTAACTAACTCGCCGACTCACCCGACTGACTCACCGAGCCCACAACAATCTTCACCGGACATGCCGAGTTGACCATGCAACTCGCCGAGTCCCTTCAGTCCATTTTCCATTCAGATGCTTTATAAGCCCTCATAAGGTTCCATATTGCAGATCTAGCTTCCCAAGGCATGTTTATCATGTAAAGTTGCAAACTTTACATGCATGCAAGGCTCTAAAGTCCTATAATGACAAAACCAAGCTTGCAATAGAGTTTTACACTTAAGGATGGGTTCATACTAGCCAAAGCTGATAGCTTTATTGACTTAGAGACCAAATAGAGTTCAGATCTGAAGCTACAACTTCAGATATGAGCTAATTCCCAAGAATAGCTTCATAATACACTAAAAAGCTCAAATCTTTAACCAAACGAGATCTAGAATGAAATGAGGTCATGGTAACGACTTGATACCTTCCAAAGGACGCCAACTGAGGTAGATATCAGATGCCCACATATTCCTTGATTCTAGCCACTTTCTCTCCAAGCTCTCCTTACAAAGATCCTCTTTCCAAAGCTTAAAACACACAAGAATGATGCACACACACGGATTAGGGTTTATGGACTATCAAGAGGCTGTAAGGGGAGGTTGAGGAGGCCAATGATTCTTTAAATAGGGTGCAAAACCTCGGAAATTAGGTTTGCCTCCTCTAGCTCCTACTCATCGACTCCGTTCTTGGACTCAGCGAGTAGGTCACTTAAACACGTGCACCAACCCGCTGCTACTCGACGAGTCAGGCAACCAACTCGTCGAGTAGACCTTGAAATCATAAGAATTTATAACATTAAATTGATACTCGAGAATCAGGGCCTTACAATTATCCCCCACTTAAACTAGACTTCGTCCTCGAAGTCTGCTATGGTGAACATCCTCGGATAGTGCTCCCGTATCTCTGCCTCCGGCTCTTATGTCCATTCGGACCCTCTTTGGTGCTCCCAGTGTACCTTTACCAAAGGTACCTCCTTGTCCCGCAAAACCTTCACCCCTCTCTCTAGAATGACCACATGCCTCTCTTCATAATCCATGAATTCACCGACCTGAATGTAATCCAATGATACTACTGCCTCCTGATCCATGAGGCACATTTGCAATTACGAATCGTGAATGGTGATGTGAATCCCAATCGAACCTTTTCATAAGGTCTATCCTCGTTCCACCTTGCCAACTTGACAAAATCCTGATGATCAAAAGTATTAGGAACCCAACTTTCCCTTTTCTTGAAGTGAACCCTTTTTGTGTTGATAGGATATTTGTCACAAAAATATCATACAAAATCGATCCACTAAAATAAGAACACACATGCCTAGCCCAATCAGCCTCAGGCTGGAATACCAAACATATCAGTTCCAAGCGATGATAGGGTCCGGTCATCCTCATGATGGAATACCCTAGATTGGAATACCTCTATGAACCTAACTCAGGTCTACTCATAACTTTAGATCCAAGGATCTATCCTTGCGTCTCATCCACCATCCTCAGATTCGTGACAACCGAGTGCAACTCCCCCGAATCTTCAAAAATACATCCAATCCGAAAGTGCTCCTACAACAGACATAACCAACACAATCTCTATGCCCACAGCCTATGACTGGAATACCCTTACATGGTCCTCAGCGTAGGTCTTAATTGCCTCCAAGCCCACAACATGAGTCTGGTATGCCCTCTCCGGCCCTCAACTCATGACTGGAATGCTCCTGATGACCGAACAGATATAACCAACAAACAAAACCAACACACTAATGCCTTCACTGCGGTTGCCCAACACTCCGGCCCTGAAGATATCCACTTTCCTCCGCCGCTCGAATGGCCTAATCGATGCTCCTCTTATCAACGAACAACATAACGATGCAAAAACTACTACTACACATGAATCCTAAGCCATAAACCCACTTCAAATATTCCTGCTACCACATGATGTTTCTCAGGCGAAGTCGAAACCTCCTTGGTCCGAACTTGTCTGCCCACCACCCAAACATCGGACACCTCACCAATTACTGAACCAAAAGGCACACACAAACAGCAGTCCCGTGCGTCTCCTGAAAAGAAACCGACTGGCTGCACTTGCTTCTACACCCTACCATTAACTTATGCCAACACAATGAACATTACATGACCCACGTCAGCCTCACATCGTACCTAGTCTTCAGTGACCCATCTTCTCCTTACTTCAGATATGATATGGCTCTTTCACAGATGAAACCAACCCAAGACTCATCACAATAACTCAAACCATCATCAACATACCTACCACTATCGTCCAACCAATATCACACTCATATCTAACCCATATCACCCCCTTCGGGTTGGAATACCTATTGGTATAGTGTCTAAGGCTAAAACTATATTAGGAAACTATTTGACCCGATTGAGCATGGTCCTTTTGGGTTGCCTTCACCATAGCAACTTGACAGGATGATTTATAATGAGAGAAAAAATATTATTAATATAATATGAGAATAATATACGGAATAATAATATTATTATTTGATTAATATAAGTCATAAATTAATTAGGAATTAATTTGGTGACTTAAAGAGATTAATTAAATAAAGGGGCATAAACTGTCAATTGATTGATAGTTGTATTTTAGGCTATAATTGTTGGGTTTTGAGCATTCTAACACTCCTATGGTGTTCATGCAACCCTATAAACCTTGGATCTATGTTTTCTCTATAATACATGCAAATAAGAACTTTCCAAGGCTTTAATCCTAACTAGCATATTATGAAGTTCTTATACTACAAAGTACTAGTTAGATGACATACCTTTTTGATGTAGCTTGATGTCTTCAAGCTTTAAGAGCTTAGCCCCAATAGTGTGGAAGCCTCAAATGGAATCACAAATCACCAAAACACCTTGGAAGACTTTAGAGAATATGGATACTTGGTTCTCTCTAGTGAAATTGGCTAGCCCTTCTTAGTGTACCACACATTAGTACCAATTTCACCAACCAAGGACATCTTTATATAGTAAGGAGGATTAGGGTTAAACCCTAATACACATGACCTTTCATTTCCTAGGATCCATGGGTTAAACACTCCAAGGACTATCCATGAAAGCTTAGCCCAACCTAAATGAACTTGGCCCATTCCATATATATAAGAGTCCATATTTAATTAGTTCCTTTTGATCACTTAAGTAATTATAAATTAATTCTCTATCAATATTAATTAAATAATATGATTCCATATTAATATATTAGAACTTATAATATATTAATATTAATCATAAACATACTATTCTCAAAAGATTATCCATATAAATTGTGTCGGTGAAATGCACCCCAAATGGACCATGCCGGGTCGGGTCAAGTACATACCAAATATAGTTATGGACTTAGACATTAATCCAATAGTCTCCCACTTGGATAAGTCTAAAACTATTATTACGTATGACTTCAAACCTAACTGGCAATCGTAGCTCCTAAAGCCGTTGTCGAACTCTGATCTTGTCAATGAACTTGTCCATTAGATAAGGGATCATATATTCCTCCATTCTAGATATCATATGGACTGAGACATGGATTAAAATCATTCTCTCTGTCCATTTGTTGTTTCCCGATTTCCGATTTATGACGACTGACTAATTGAACAAATCAAATCAGTCCTGGCCCGGCCGAGCACTTCCATTTGTCATCATCAAATCATCGAGGGGCCCACAGATATCGCTTTTACCCCGACGGTAAAAGGAGTGGATAAACTTTGACTCATATGGCTTGTTCTACTACTTGTTGAATCATACAAAAAGGCACGTTTTATAGCACCGAGTTACCAAATGCGTTTTCGTGCAATCAATGTACAACCAACTCATAGTAACAACTCATATCTCTAGGTTTGAAAAATATAAGATATTATCGTCTCATGATCACTCGTGATAAAATCCATGAAGTGATTCCAATGAGCACGGGTTGAATCCAATACTCAGAACTTATGAGCACTCATGAGTGTTGTAGCCCTTTGTCCAACACCTTAGACCTCTACAAGCCAACCCATGACAGTCTTAATTCATATCTACTTCCAACATATGACCGACTGTGGATGGTTTGAATAACTTAGTCATTCTGGAAGAATAACCTAGTTTATTCGGGAAGTCAAAACATGCAAAATGAAACACAAGAATAATTGAATCCAATATGGTATCAAAACCTATGAACATAAATAAAACACCTTTTATTTATCACCATATGATTACACATTATTCATGTATACTGTTTCAGCTATCAACTTTATTCTTGAATTTAAAACAATAGTAATCCCATGCTCCAAGCATGTACACTATGTTTTCTAAACACTAGTCATGCCATACAACAAGTATGCCTACTATGTTTGTCTATGATCTTTACTTTGTGAACTAGATCCATTGAACATAACTTCAATAATTCTCTTTTCACACTCCCAAATCCTTACTGTAAATACAAGAATTCCAAATTCATGTCATTTACTGAAATCTGTTAGATTCTAAACTTATATGCATTGATCCTATTGTAATGATTATGCACAAAGTCAGAAAGACTTGACAACAATCATTACAGAGTATTCCAAAGGAGATCAGCTCCTTGGAAACTTCCTTCTTGCATTAAGTTTCCTAATCTTACATAGATTGAATAATTTCTAACTTTGAAACATTTCCATATTCCATTTTGACTATCACTTCTGAACAGGAGTTGCCTCCTTACAGATTATGTCAATATGGTCCTTTCAAAATTATCACTATACTTCCAACTTTCCTTGAGCACCCAATCTTTGGTAACCCTTAGATTGTCCTCGACAATTGTTTAATCCTTTTAGACATATCCAGTTCTAAACCTTTTCCCTTCTTAATGCCCCAGGCATTTGGAAAATTTTAGAAATGATGAATATAACACATGTAATCGATCCTATATCCGAAGCATATGGGAATCGATTCATGATGTCTCACATAAAGACTAAACCAGTCTTTTGCTATAATATGTCCATTTCAATTTGCCAAGTTCTCATAATTCAGATTATGAAAAGGCATGTCGTAATCATAATAGAATTTTAGAACGCAAATAATCGACTCATATACAAAATTTCCTTATGTTGAGCCATTCCAACATGAAATTCATATATATATATATATATATATATATATATATATATATATATATATATATATATATATATATATATATATATATATATATATCCTTGACTAAATACGATTAAAACCTCAATCTAAGCTTTTAGATTTGAGATGAAGTATAATTTCCTCTCCCTTAATTATAGCAAAACAACTTTTTCCCAATTGAAACCTTTTGTTTTCTATAATTAACACTGCTAACTTGTAACCTTTATCATAATTATCATGCTCCCACTAACATGATGATTATTCGCATAACACTTATGCTCCCACTAGCTTTGACATGTACTCAGAAATCAGCTGACTTTCTTACCAAAGTTCAGATTTCTGATACTAGATTGTTTTGATAAAACTTTATCAAAATCATACACCTTCCCTTAGATAGCACACTTGTGTGTCTAAACAATTATGAAGAGGGATGCCGTAATCATAATGGTTAGACCTTTTTGCCACTTCTCACAAGTCCAAGTTAGTGTGCCGGTAAACCACACACGCTCCACTAACGACTTTGAGAATGCAAATATCACAATTGCTATCTAAGCTAAAATCTACTTAGTGAAAGTGTTTCCTCACCATCATTTTCATGAATCGGAGAGAAACCTTATGACACTTAGATTTGCTGGTGTATGTGTTCTTTATCCATGTGAATTGTCATAACCATAGTCACAAGACAAGGATAATGACAAATCCAAAATAATATGGATTGAACTCAATCTTAATTTCTTGCCAACTGGCAGCTCAAGGGCCTGCCATTGCTTCCAAGTTGTTGTGCAACTAATTGAGAACTCTAAGAACTCATACGCAAAGCCAACTTTAACTGGAATGGGCACAGAATACGTCAACACGATAGGTTATAAACCTCAAGTCGTGTGCTGGTGAAGAACCTCAGGTTCTCTTCTTGATTAGTTCTTGAGACTTTCAAGACCTTTAAGACTCCCACTGTCCTCTTGACCTATAAGACCCCCTTGTCAAACATCCAAGAGATAGTGTGGATTCTAACCAAGACAAACACTTCACACAATTGGCCTTAGTTGGTCTTTGTTTTGTCCAAAATATCACAACTTACCAATTTCAAATGTACAAGAGTTTTAAACCTTCTTTAAGACATGTCACTCAAGTTACAATCTTAGAGTATAACTCTAAGAATTGTTTTTGGAACGAAGTATGAATCATCTTCTTGATTTAACCACTTCAATAATTCAAGTTCCTCTTCTTAGCTATAAGAAGGCTCTTAGAGAATGAATTGTCTCTAAATCATTAAGATGATCACAAAACTGATACGAAAGTACTCTCTCCCATCTTTTCAGATTTGAGAAACTTTTATCCTTCTACCTAATTTGATTCTTCTTATTCACTCTGCCATACATTGGAACCTTTTCCAATGTCTCAGAATTACACTTAAGCTTGTAAGTATAACCATATTTACTGAGCTATAGTAAATTATGACAAATAATCTTATCGATCTTTTGTGGTGGACTTAATCAGTGCACAAGACTGTGTACTCCATCCCTTAGTCCTTCACTTGACTCACACATCCATGTGAACAAGTAATTAGTCTTAATTTTGCAATACTTGAAAGTTCTCATTCATCATGCTATACAACTTGCATGATTCCAAGTTCCGGTCCAATTGAAACTTGGGTGATGAGAATCTTTCCTTATTTGGTAAATTTAGACATTACCACAAATGAAAGAATCAATTTCATACTTCCACTCTTGCTATTAATGGAATCTTATAAGCAACAAAAATTTCCACAGATGCCATTGTAAGGATATTTTAAAATAAATAAAATCAAAAATTTTCCTTTTATTTTAAAAACTTTGCGGAAGAACATGTCCTTACAATCCATATGAAAACTTGTTGTTATCTATTCCTAAGCAATATTTCATAACTCGTAAAAAGTAGCTCAAGAATCCGATCTTCAAACTATGCGATAGAAATCCATCTAGGCCATCAGATTCAACATATTCTTTCTTTAAGTTTCTTCACTTTTCTTTGATTCTTAAAACATAACCATGTGACCCAGTCACATCATGTATCAGGAATCTTAGAATAGAAACTTAGCAGAGTTAGATAGTGGAATTTACCTGAAGTAGAGTCAAACTTGTTGACTTTAACATCCTTAGGTAAATTTGGCAGCTTCGCAACCAATGCCCCTTCCTTTGGTAATATAAACATATGGACCCTTTGATAATGGTACAAGGGACTATCACCGACTTAGCTTTTCTCTTTACCATTTGGTCAACCGAGTTGACTATGGCCGATCCCTTTACCATTGGGAAGAGTGCTTTTCTGGATTTCCTGTGTCACTATTGTCAATGTCCATCAAGTTTTAAGGAAGTTGATCTTAACAAATAGATAAGATCATTAAGGGTCTTGTCATAGTCTGTTTCATAGTTGTCCCAAAGGAACTCACAATGTGATTTGGAAAGTGATTGAACCACCAACTTTCTCAAGACTTTGACACCCAACTCTCCCGGCTTGTCAATATGTGACTACATCTCCAAGATGTGATCACACTTAGACCTTGCCTTGCAAATAGGGCTTGAGTGACCGTGAACTTGTTGGTTAGGGAGAATAATTGGAGGAGGTGAAACAAGTATGATTTCCATGGGACATCATCTTCATTTAGGAAAGCTTGTTTCAAGAGATTTAGGAAGATCATAAATGTCTAAACCAGACATCTTTTGGGAGATATTCAAGATAGTTGATCTTAAGTCCTTAATATAACACCCAATATGAAATATTAAGGCTAGGACCCAACAAACTATTTTATAACTTAGAAGAGGGATGCCGTAATCCAAGCTATAAAATATTTGAAGGTAGGTGAATGACGATTCACCAATTTCCACCAAGATAAACGAAATGTATTATTAGGTTTTAATTGGTTTTGAAATTCCTAGATCTATTGAGATTCATTGAACTGTTCAATGGCATGTTTCAATCTCGAGTGTGCCCTTCAGGTTTTGTGACTGGGATGCCGAGGATCACAAAACAAGGTGTAAAGTAACCATGCAAATTACTTGGTACCCTTAAGTGTTTACCCCTCAATCGATGTGCCGGTTAACCACACACGCTCCACCGATACTATGATAAACATTAAGTTACCCTTTGCCTACCTTGTTAAATACGAGTTAGTGTGCCGGTTAACCACACACACTCCACTAACCGACTTAAACAAAGTGAAAAGTGTAATTTCATGGATTAGCACCTTATTCACATTTTCCTAAGTAACTAAGATTGGGTATTTATAAGTGTTTAGTTACTTAGTATTTATCATTAATACTTTTAATGAAGGGAGAATTATAGTCCTGTCAAACCCGTTCGGCTAACGACCCTCCACCAGTCAAGCAAGCGGTGGGTGAGAGTGGACACCCATTAAGTTGCCATTTTATAGGCAATAACCTTATACCCACCTTATAGACCGGCTTCGTGAATGAGGCCTACTAGCGGTAAGACTGACTTTACTCTTGTACATATATATATTATTAACTTATAATATTATAAAGTATAAGTGTTGAATTTTAATTATTTAAAATTATAAGGGCTAACTTGGAATTAAAGTATTCATAAGTGAAAACTTTTCAAATTCCAAAACTTGAGGGCAAGTTTTGAAACTATTCAAAACTAATTAATTCTATAACTTATGTGTTTAAAGTAGTTTTAATCCAAAAACTCTTCAAGTTCCATAATTTGAGGACAAGTTATGGAAGACTTTAAACTAATAAAAGAATTAACTTTTCTTTATTTTATAACTTATGGAATTAATTAAGGTTACACTTTTATTTAATTTATTATTTAATGAAGAGACTCTTGGTCATCCATAACTTGAGGACAAGTTATGGAGTCATAAAACAATTTAATGAGGAAAAAGACTCTTCATTTTGTAACCTATGACAACTTTTATGAGTTTTAAGATTCATAAATATGACTTATAAGTTACATAAACACATTTTATGAACTTCTTTTAGATTAATTTGGATTAAAACCAACTATCACATAATTTTATTCATTAATCTAAATTCACTCATAAAACAAGGTAACATAAAAAAAACTTTTGGTGATCCATAACTTATTCTTAAGTTATGGAATCCTTTAAAACATTAACACCAAATTTTGTAACTCCATAAAAACTTTGAATCAATTTTTTTTTTAAAACCTTTTCATATCCATAACTTATGGAGGTTTCAAAAAATTAAACTCTTTAGATCAAACTTTTAAAACTAATAAAATAATCATATCATTTTATCTTTTATTAAATTTGACCTAATTCAACTCATAAAGCAAATTATTCAAATTTTACAAATAATTAGTTTTTCACAAGAACAAGTAATTATCTTAAAATTTGACAAACTTCATGTTTTTTTTCTTTTTTTTTTCAACTTTGAAAATAAAATATTTGCATCAATATAACAGAAAACAACCCGTGGCTCTGATACCACTGTTGGGTTTTGAGCATTCTAACACTCCTATGGTGTACATGCAACCCTATAAACCTTAGATCTATGTTTTCTCTATAATACATGCAAATAAGAACTTTCCAAGGCTTTAATCCTAACTAGCATATTATGAAGTTCTTATACTACAAAGTACTAGTTAGATGACATACCTTTTTGATGCAGCTTGATGTCTTCAAGCTTTAAGAGCTTAGCCCCAATAGTGTGGAAGCCTCAAATGGAATCACAAATCACCAAAACACCTTGGAAGACTTTAGAGAATATGGATACTTGGTTCTCTCTAGTGAAATTGGCTAGCCCTTCTTAGTGTACCACACACTAGTACCAATTTCACCAACCAAGGACATCTTTATATAGTAAGGAGGATTAGGGTTAAACCCTAATACACATGACCTTTCATTTCCTAGGATCCATGGGTTAAACACTCCATGGACTATCCATGAAAGCTTAGCCCAACCTAAATGAACTTGGCCCATTCCATATATATAAGAGTCCATATTTAATGAGTTCCTTTTGATTACTTAATTAATTATAAATTAATTCTTGATCAATACTAATTAAATAATATGATTCCATATTAATATATTAGAACTTATAATATATTAATATTAATCATAAACATACTATTCTCAAAAGATTATCCATATAAATTGTGTCGGTGAAGTGCAACCCAAATGGACCATGTCGGGTCGGGTCAAGTACATACCAAATATAGTTATGGACTTAGACATTAATCCAACAATAATCCCTTAAGGATAAAGGGGGAGGGTTTTGAGGGCTTAGGATAGGCCTTAAAATCGTCCAAGGCTTATCATTAGGGTATTGGATTGCATAGGGCCTAAGTTATCCAATTAGGGTTTAAGGGTGAAACCCTAGGAGCCTCACTAGTATAAATAGACCCTATGGGTTAAGCGAAATCGACACTCTTGTCTCTAAAGAAACCCTGGCCGATTTCTAGCTCCTCTCTCCTCTTTCTATAATCATCCTCTTGCTAGTTGGCGTTTGTAAGCCATTAGAGGAGTGACAATTGTGACTCTAAAGCTCCAAGGACAAGAAGATTCAAGCAAGTGATTCAAGGTAATCTTTCAAATCTGATTTCTTATGTTATTATACTCTAATAGTCATTAGAAGTCTTGGATTCAATGCATGTTCAATTAGAGAAACCTAGATCCAAGCATTAGGGTTTGTATGTGCACATAGGAATGTTCATATAGCCAAAACCCATTAGTGGTATCAGAGCCTAGATTGATTTCTATTGAATTGATACATTGGTTGCTTGTTTGTTGCTTGCAAAATTCGTTTTTTATGTTTATGCCTGGTGGACTCGGCGAGTCCTATAGTGGACTCGGCAAGTAGGCTCAACTCGGCGAGTCCATTGAGGTACTCGGCGAGTCCGAGCGTCAGAAAGAGCAAATTTCGGGATTTATTGATGTTTATCTTGTGGATACTTACCATAATCTTAATAGGTCAATAGAAATCCGATTTTATGATATATTTGAGTATATTCTTGACCTAATTGAAGATATTTATCAATTAATTAAATATTAATTTCCTTATATGATAACTGATTAATTATTTTAAATTAATTGGTAAATTGTTTTGCAACAAATAATTAAATAAATCAAATATGGATAATTATGTGAATAAATGTTAATTTAGATTATTTTTTATTTGATCCCCTATGTTTTGAAAAGTTTAAAACTTGCCCTCAAGTTTTGAAATTTATGTTTTGTGATTGAAAGTTTAATTTAGAAAATTTAAATTTCAAACCCTAGAATTTTACAAGTTTAAAATTCAACCCTGTACTAATATAATATTACGAGATCAATACATATATATATATATATATATATATATATATATATATATATATATATATATGTATGTATGTATAATTAAAATGCTAGTCTTACCGTTAGTAGGCCTCATTCACGAAGCCGGTCTATAAAGTGGGTATAAGGTTGCTGCCTATAAAATGGCGCTTAATGGGTGTACACTCACACCCACTGCTTGCTTGATCGGTGGAGGGTCATTAGCCGAACGGGTAGGATAGGGCAACGTCATCCTCTCATTAAAAGTATAATACGAAATACAAAGTAACTACATGTTTTTCAAAAAATTCCCAATCTTAGTTACTTTAGGAAAAGTGAATTGATGGAATCCCATGAAATTACACTTTGCACCCTTGCTAACAAGTTAGTGGAGCGTGTGTGGTTTACCGGCACATTAATTGGTTCTAAGAAAAGGTGGTAAAGGGTGATTCATTGTTTATCATAGTTCGATGGAACGTGTATGGTTTACCGGCACATCGAATAGGTGATTGTTACAATGAAGGCACCATTTGAATTTGCATGGTAATTCACACCCACTTTGTGATCCTCGGTATCCCAGTCACAAACGAGAGGGGCATATCGAGATTTAAACATGCCATTGAAAAGTTTCAATGAATCTCATCCAGACCTAGGAATTCTCAATACATTTAGAACTTAAAGTTAGGTTTTCATGGTGGAGAATTAGTGAATCGTCATTCACTTACCTTCAAATTGTTTGCATGTTGGATTATGGCATCCCTTTTCTAATATGTAAATATTGTTGTTGGATCCTAGCCCTAATTTTTCTTATTGGGTGATAATTAGGGATTCAAATTCTAATCTATCTTTGTCCTTTCTATTTGTAGATGTCGAACGCAAACAATGCTGCTGCTAGCTCGTTCACATTGATGAGCCTTTGCCAAAAGGTGACTTTCGATGGGACAAACTTTAGCGAATGGATAAGATACATTCGCACAATTGCTCGCTACGAGGACAAGGAGTATGTTCTCGATGAGAAGCTCAAGAAGATAAATCCCAGAAATCGCTACTCTGGCTGAAATGACTGCTTTTGAGACTCATGAACGTGATGCAACGAAGGTTCATTGCATCATGATAGCCACAATGAATGCCGAATTCCAAAAGTCCTATAAGGACATGTATCCGTACGAAATGCACCAAGACTTGTTGGAGAGATACCACCAAAACGCGAGGCAGGACGTTACGAGATCTTCACTAACATGATCTACGCTAAAATGGATCATGGAGAATCTCTAACCGTGCACCTGCAAAAGATGCAAAGGTATGTCGATCGTCTTCGCAAGTTGAATGTTGACTTTGGGGAAGACTTGGCTATCGGCATGGTGCTTCACTCCTTGGCTCCGTGTTACAATCAATTTAGGATGACCTACCACATGAACAAGGAAGAGGTCACCCTAAGTAAGCTCCAAGGTCTACTTAAGGTTGCTGAGAGCAACCTCAAGGACAAGTCTGTTGCACCCACTCCCAATCCACCCGCTGCTCCTGTTTTGGCCATTGGGCAAGGAAGAGGCAAGAAGAGGAAGGCTCCGTCTAAGAGCCACCGCAAGGAAAAGTCCCGAGATGGTTCCTCTTCTAGTGGGACCAAAGTTGATCCCGCTAAGCCTAACCTTAACCCAAAGGAGGCAGAGTGCCAGCACTGCCATAAAATAGGGCATTGGAAGAGAAGCTGCCTAGACTACCTGCAAGCCATCAGGGAAGGAAAAATCAAGCCGTCTTACGCAGGTATATACTATTGGATAAGGTGTCTAAGTCCATAACTTATTTGGTATATACTTGACCCGACCCGGCATGGTCCATTTGGGTTGCATTTCATCCAAACTATTTATGGATAATTTTATGAGAGTTATACACATATGTTTATTAATATATTGTAAGTTATAATATATTAAGATGAAGTTATTTAATTAGTCTTAGTCTTAAATTAATTATGAATTAATTTAGAGATTAAAAGGAAGACTAATTAGATTATGGGCTATTGGTTTTATATGGTGTGGGCTAACACTCATTTGTTAATGGGCTAGGCTTATATGGAAGTCCATGGATGATCCATGGAGGTTTTAACCCACGGATCCTTGGAAGAGGAAAGGTCATGGGTTATTAGGGTTTCACCCTAATCATGTGCATTATATAAGCATGCTTATGTTGCATGAAATAGCCACTAGTGAACTAGTGTGTGTGTGTGTGTGTGCTTGTGTGTGGCCGATTTTCTATGTGTGTAAACACTCTCTCAAAGTTTTCCAAGAGTTTGTGGTGATTTGTGATTCCATTTGAGGCATTCATACTATTGGTTCTTGGCCCTCAAACTCCTTAGGAATCAAACTCATCATCAAAAGGTATGTAATCTCATCTAACTCTTTTATGTTTAAAAGTACCCCATGCTATGTTAGATACGTTATGAACCTTGGAAAAATTATTATTTTGCATGTATTTAGACAAACATAGATCCAAGGTTTATTAGGGTTGCATGCACACTTAGGAAGTGTTAGATTGCTCAAAACCCAACAGTGGTATCAAAGCCTAGGCTTGCTTGTTTGATACTTGATGCAAAATAGTGAAAAAGGTTGAAATTGTTGCCGTCTGGCTGATGGACTCGCCGAGTCCATGGGGGGACTCGCCGAGTTCAAGGCAAAATTCAACCTACTCGGCGAGTAGGTTCGTGCACTCAGCGAGTAGAATGAACAGAATGCAGAATTTCGACTTTTGTTGCTGGAAATGGACTAGAAACATTACCCTAAACTGTTTTGGTGTTTTAAAACTTGTTTTAGTTGGTGTAATGGTTGTTCTAATCCATTTACAATAGCATATATCAAAATTCCATGATTTTTATGTGTTCATATAATTCTTGAAATTTTGATGATCATGTTCATGTTCTTATGAATTTAGAAGATGGTAGGAATTATTTGCTGAATTGTTTAGAATTAATTCTTGATCATTTATGTGTTTTAATGGAGTCCATAATTTGTCCTCATGTTATGGATATTCAAATGTCACTTTTCTTTAACACACATTTAAACACATAAGTTACATGAAAATGAAGAGTCTTCATTTTTATGAACCTTTAATTCATAAGTTATGAAATGAAAAGTTTTGGATAGTTACAAAACTTGCCCTCAAGTTTTGGAATTTGTAAAGTTTCACACACTTTAATAAACTTTAGTTCCATACCCTAGAAGTTTTAAAAGTTAAAATTCTACCCTTATACTATTATAAGATTAATGGTTAATTATTATATATATGTATAAGAACAAGTTGTTTTACCGTTAGTAGGCCTCATTCACGAAGCCGGTCTATAGGGTGGGTAGAAGGTTGTTGCCTATAAAATGGTGACTTAATGGGTGTCCACTCTCACCCACCGCTTGCTTGATCGGTGGAGGGTCGTTAGCCGAACGGGTAGGACAATGACTTTAAATTCTCATTAAAAGTATAATGATTATTATAAAGTAACTAAATATTTTTTTATTTAATTCCCAATCTTAGTTACTTTAGGAAAAATGTGAATTTGGTGCTAGCCCATGGACTTCACACTTTGTACCTTACCAAGTCGTTGGTGGAGCGTGTGTGGTTAACCGGCACACTAACTTGGACTAGTAAGGATCACGAAGGGTGACTTAATGTTTATCATAGATCAATGGAGCGTATGTGGTTAACCGGCACATTGATTGGGTGATAATATTAAGGGTACCAAGTGAATTGGTATGGTTATTCACACCTTGTTTTGTGATACTCGGCATCCCAGTCACAAAATTTGAGAGGGCACACTCGAGATTAAAACATGCCATTGAAAAGTTCGATGAATCTCAAAAGATCTAGGAATTTCAAATCCAATTAAAACCTAATAAATTATTTCGTTTTTCATGGTGGAAATTGGTGAATCGTCATTCGCCTACCTTCAAATATTTTATAGCTTGGATTACGGCATCCCTCTTCCAAATTATAAAATATTGTGTTGGGTCCTAGCCTTAATATTTCATATTCGGTGTTATATTAAGGACTTTGAATCAACTAAATTGATTTTTTCCCATTATAGATGTCTGGTTCAGACAACTATGATCTTCCCAAATCTCTTGAAGATGGTGTCCCTCAACATCATGCTTCACTTCCTCCACCTCCTCCAATTATTCTCCCTCACCCACAAGTTCTTGAAAAGTTTAAAGTCACTCAATCCCTATTGGCAAGCATAGTCTATGTGTGCTCACATCTTGGAGATAAAGTCACATATTGACAAGCCGGGAGAGTTGGGTGTCAAAGTCTCGTGAAAGTTGGATGTTCAATCACTTTCTTAGTAGCATAGTGAGTCTCTTTGGGACTACTATGAGACGGACTATGACATGACCCTTCATGATGTTATCTATTTGCTTGGTGTTGTGGAATCAGCAACGATTTGGAACACCAGTAAAGCAAATTTGATTGAAAGAACAACTTCCCAAGTCTTAAATGGACATTGACAATGGTAGCATTGGATATCTAGAAAAGGATTTCTCTTCCCAATGGAAAGGGATCGGCCATAGTCAACTCGGTTGACCAAATGGTAAAGAGAAAGGCTAAGTCTGAGATAGTCTCATGTGCCATTACCAAAGGGTCCATGTGTTTTGTTGCCAAAGGAAGGGGCATTGGTTGCGAAGCTGCCCTATTCACCAGAAAGGTCATAAGGTTGATCAAGTCAAGAGGTTTGACTCTACTTCGGGTAAAGTCCACTGTCTAACTCTATTAAGTTCCTATTTGGAAATTCTTATTACATAATGTGAATGGGTCACATGCTGATGTTTTTAAGAATCAAAGAAAATATAGGAAGCTTAAGGTAAGTATATGTTGATTCTGATTCCAAAGGTGGGTTTCGATCGCATGGTTCGGTAATCAGAATTTTGAGCTGTTGCTTAAGAGTTATAATATATTGCTTATGAATAGATAACAACAAGGTTTTCATGTGGATTGTAAGGATAAGTTTTTCCGCAAAGTTTTAAAATAAAAGAAAAAAGGGTTTTAATTTTATTTATTTTAAAAAAAAAATATCCTTTCAATGGCATCTGTGGAAAATTGTTGCTTATATGTTTCCAGTAATAGCAATATTGGAAAGTGGATTTGATTCTTTCATTTGTGGTAGTGTCTGAATTTACCAAATGAAGAAAGTTTTTCATCACTGAAGTTTCAATTGGACGGAAACTTGGAATCATACAAGTTGTATTGTGTGATGAATGAAAATTTTCATCTTTGAAAATTAAGACTAATTCTTTGATCACATGTATATGTGAGTCAATTGAAGGACTAAGGAATTAGGTACACTAGGTGTGCGCTGGTCACGGTCCACCACAAAGATTGATTTGTCATGATTTACTAAAGATTAGTAAATATGATTATACTTATAAGGTTAAGTATGATTCTGTAACATTGGAAAGGTTACAATGTATGACAAAACAAATGAGAAGAATCAAATTTGGCAGAAAGATAAAAGTTTCTCAAATCTGAAAGGATGGGAGAGTACCTTAGTATCGTATTTCATGATCATCTTAATGACTAATAAACCATATCACAAATTCATACTCTAAGGACGTCTTAGTGCATTGTTATGGCTAAGAAGAGAGGTCATGAATTGTTGGATTGGTTAAAATCAAGAAGATGAGTCATACTTCGTTACAAAACAATTCTTAGAGTCATACTCCAAGATTGTAACTTTGAGTGACATAAAGGAAGATTTATTAACACTAGTCAAATATAAGAGTAAAATGTTTTCTACTCTTGTACATTTGAGATTGGTAAGTTGTGATGTCTTGGATGAGACAAAGACCAACTAAGACCAATTGTGTGAAGTGTTAGTCTTGATAAGAATCCACGCTATCCCTTGAATATTTGTTTTGTCAAGGAATGGTTCTTGACTGGGGAAACTTATATGTCAAGGGGACAGTAGGAGCCTTAAATATCCTGAAGGAGTTTCAAGATTTAATCAAGAGTAAAACCTATAATTTATCACTAGCACACGACTTAAGGTTTGCAACCTATCGTGTTGACATAATTCTTATTTCTGTACCTACTTCAAATAAGTTGAATTTGCATGTGAGTTATCAGAGTTCAACTTGGAAGCATTGGTGGGCCTTGTGCTACCAAGGTGACAAGAAACTAAGATTGAACAAGTTTAATCCATGTAAGGCTGAATTTGTCACTAACCTTATCTTGTGATTATGGTTTTGACAAATTCACATGGATAGGAACTCATACACTATAAAATCTAAGTGTCATAAGGTTTCTCTCCGGTTCATGAAAATGATGGTGAGGAAACGCTTTCACTAAGTAGATTTTACGTAGATATCAATTGTGTTATTTGCATTTTCCAAAGTCGTTAGTGGAGCGTGTGTGGTTAACCGGCACAATAACATGGACTTGTGAGAAATGGCAAATGCCTAAGAAATTGAGACTATGATTACGACATCCCTTTTCATAGTTCTGAAAATTGTTTAGACACACATGTGAGCTATCTAAGAAAGGGTATATGAATCTAAATTTCAGAAGTCCAGCAGATTTTTGGAAATATGTCAGAGCTAGTGGGAGCATAAGTGTTATGCTGATAATCATCATGTTAGTGGGAGCATGATTATTACGTTTAGTGTTGCAAGTTAGCAATGTTAATTATAGAAAACCAAGGTTCAATTCGTGAAGTTGCAGGGGTTGAAAAGTTGTTTTGCTATAATTAAGGGAGAGGATATTATACTTCGTTTCAATTCTAAAGCTTAGATTGAGAATTTAATCATCTTTAGTCAAGAACATATATATATATATATATATATATATATATATATATATATATATATATATATATATATATATATATATATATATATGAATTTTATGTTGGAATGGTTCAACTTGAAGAAATTCTATATATATTGCGTTTCAAAATTCGATTATGATTACGGCATCCCTCTTCATAGTTAAATTTTGAAAACATGGCAAATAAAAAATATTGTAGCAATTTAAAGACTGGTCTAGTATCATGTCTTTATGTCAAACATCATGAATCGTGTCCCATATGCTTCGGATATAGGATCGATTGCATGTGCTATAATATTCATCTTTTCTAAATTTTCCAAATGCTTAAGGCATTGAGAAGGGAAAAGTCTAGAACTGGATATGACTAAAGTGATTAAGCAATTGTCGAGGACAATCTGAGGTTCGCCAAAGATTGGTTGCTTAGGGAAAGTTGGAAGTATGATGTAAGTTGTAGGAAAGGACCATATTGACATATTCTGAAAAGAAGTAACTCTTGTTCGGAAGTGATAGTCAAAATGGGACTATGGAAATGTCTCCATAGATGGAAGTTATTCAATCTATTTAAGATTAGAAAACCTTAATGCAAGAAGGATGTTCAAAGCAATGTACTTTGAATATGAGACTTTCGTTCCATAGAAGTTGACCTTCTTTGGAATACTCTGTAATGACTGGTGACAAGGTTTTGGTGACTTTGTGCATAATCATTACAAAAGGAAGATTGCATAAAAGTTTAAAATCTAACAGATTTTTTGGTAAATGATAGGAATCGGGGATTCTCACATTTACAATAAGGATTTGGGATTGTGAATTGAGTATCATTGGAATCATGTTCAATTGATCTACATCACAATGTAAGGATCATAGACAAACATAGTGTGCATACTTGGAGTATGGCATAACTATTGTTTAGAAAAACAAAGTGTACATGCTAGGAGCATGGGACGACTGTTGTTTTTATTCAAGTCTTAAGTTGATTGTTTGAAACATTATACAATGAATAATGTGTAATCAATATGGCGATAAATAAAAGGTGGTTCTATTTATATTCAAAAGGGTTCTGAGACCATATTGGATTCGATTATTATTGTGTTTCACTTTGCATGTTTTGACTTCCAAAATAGCTAGGTTATTCTTTCGAATGACTAAGTTATTTAAACACTCCACAGTCGTTCATATGTTGGAAGTAGGTATGAATCAAGACTGTCATGAATCGAGTTTGTAGATGGCTAAATGGGTTTAGTCATAGCAATGGTTGCTACAACATTCATGAGTGCTCATAAGTTATGATTATTGGAATAAACCCACACTCACTTGTATCACTTCATGGAATTTATCTCGAGTGATCGTGAGACGGTAATATCATATAAATCTTCAAACCTAGAGATATGAGTTGTTACCTATGAGTTGGTTGTGCATTGATTGCACGTAAACGCATCAGTAACTTGATGTTATAAAACGTTCCTTTGTGTACAATTCAACAAGTAGTAGAACAAGCATATGAGTCGATGTTTATCTGTTCCTTCTAGAAATAGAAGCGATATCTGGGCCCCTCGATGATTTTGTTGTGACCTATGTACCGGCCGGTCAGAACTAAATTGATGTGTTCGATTAAGTTCTTTGTCAAACAAATCGAAAATCGGGAAACAAACTGCTGGGCAATAAGTACGACGTTGTTCCATGTATTTGTCAGGCTGATATCATTAGAACAGAGGATTATATGATCACTTATCTAAAATGGCGCTTCATAGTTCAACAGAGTTTTCGAGAGCCAAGATTGCTGGTTGGTTCCTGAAGTAACATACGCAAATATAGTTATTAGACTTATCCAAGTGGGAGTCTATTGGATAAGGTGTCTAAGTCCATAACTTATTTGGTATATACTTGACCCGACCCGACATGGTCCATTTGGGTTGCATTTCATCCAAACTATTTATGGATAATTTTATGAGAGTTATACACATATGTTTATTAATATATTGTAAGTTATAATATATTAAGATGAAGTTATTTAATTAGTCTTAGTCTTAAATTAATTATGAATTAATTTAGAGATTAAAAGGAAGACTAATTAGATTATGGGCTATTGGTTTTATATGGTGTGGGCTAACACTCATTTGTAAATGGGCTAGGCTTATATGGAAGTCCATGGATGATCCATGGAGCTTTTAACCCACGGATCCTTGGAAAAGGAAAGGTCATGGGTTATTATGGTTTCACCCTAATCATGTGCACTATATAAGCATGCTTATGTTGCATGAAATAGCCACTAGTGAACTAGTGTGTGTGTGCTTGTGTGTGGCCGATTTTCTATGTGTGTAAACACTCTCTCAAAGTTTTCCAAGAGTTTGTGGTGATTTGTGATTCCATTTGAGGCATTCACACTATTGGTTCTTGGCCCTCAAACTCCTTAGGAATCAAACTCATCATCAAAAGGTATGTAATCTCATCTAACTCTTTTATGTTTAAAAGTAACCCATGCCATGTTAGATAGGTTATGAACCTTGGAAAAATTATTATTTTGCATGTATTTAGACAAACATAGATCCAAGGTTTATTAGGGTTGCATGCACACTTAGGAAGTGCTAGATTGCTCAAAACCCAACATATACACAATTAAATCTAATGATTCATCTCATGCTATTTCTTGGGTACTAGTTACCGGATGTGGTTACCACATTTGTTCTGAATTGTAGGGACTAAAAAGAAATAGAGATGTGGAGCATGGAAGAATAAATCTAATCATGGGGAACAGAAGATCGTCGCCTGTGACCAAGATTGAAGTGTATTCTCTAGTGCTTAGGAATGGTTTATGTTTAGATTTGAACAATTGTTGCTATTCGCCAGAAATGACAAGAAACATCATTTCATTTCATGGTTTCTTTAGACAAGGATTTAGATTTTCTTTTAATAATGAGAATGGTTCTATTTGTGCTTATCTAAATGGTGTCTTATATTTTGAAGCAATACCATGTAATGGAATTTATGAAACTGTTATGATTGTAGATAACCTAGGAAATGATGTTTTATGCGTGGATTCTTCCAATAGTATGGATAAAGCATCCTTGTGGCATTGTCGTCTTGGACATGTCAACAAGAAGCGCATGGCCCAACTCCAAAAGCATGGAGTGTTGGAGTCATTCGACCTTAGGGAAGATGACACATGTGAGTCTTGATTACTTGGAAAGATGACCAAATCACCCTTCACTAATACGTGTGAAAGGGGTGAGGGTCTATTGGACCTCATACATATCGATGTATGTGGACCGTTTAGATGAACCGCAAAGGATGGGAACCGCTTCTATGTGACTTTTACCGATGACTATGGTAGATACGGGTATATCTACTTAATCAAGAAAAAGTCAGAAACGTTTGAAAAGTTCAAAGAGTTCAAGAATGAAGTGGAGAATCAATTGGGCAGGAAAATCAAGATGCTTCGATCCGATCGAGGAGGAGAGTACCTACATCTTGAATTCTACGACTATCTCAAGGAGTGTGGAGTAGTTTCACAATTGACGCCACCTAGGACACCACAGTTGAATGGTGTGGCAGAAAGGCTTAATCGAACCTTGTAAGACATGGTCCGGTCTTTGATGAATCGTGCTTCACTACCTATCTCATTCTGTGGGTATGCCTTAGAGACTGCTGCCCATATCCTTAATCGAGTCCCTACTAAGAAGGTTGCCAAAACACCTCACGAGATGTGGACAGGGAAAGCTCCCTTGTTAGCACATATCAAGGTTTGGGGTTGTGAGGCTTTCGTAAGATGAGATACTCACGACAATCTTGAACCTCGTAGTGAGCGATGTATTTTCATCAGCTACCCTAAGAAATCCATTGGATATCTCTTCTATAGATCGAAGGACAATGTTGTCTTTGTTGCGAGGAGAGGAGTTTTCCGAGAGCGAGAACTCATAAGCGAAGGAGACAGTGGGAGACAAATCGAGCTTGAAGAGATTCAAGAGTCGATAGATGAAGGAACCTCTACTGTGACATCCCCATTTTCACGGCCATAAAAGACCGATTTTGTTTATTCTTTATAAAATTCAGAGTACTTCTTTTCATAAAAATGTTGTGGAATTTGTTCCCAGAAAAACACGATAAATACGTTATTAAAACATTTTCGAAGAAACGTATTTTATTCATTTTAAAACATTTGGGATGTCATTGTCAATACAGAACCATAAGCATAAACAAAAGTTACATTTATTTACACTAGTGATCTACATCTCTTTAATCTCTCAGTGTAATGTGACTTCATATCAACACCTGTGATATAAATAAACTGAGTGGGTTAGGTTGGGAAACCTGGTGAGTACATAGGGTTTTCAACCCACAATAATATAATTATTATGTTTAAACAATCAAGCAATTAAACCCAATTACCCATCCCCATTATCTTCTTTACTCTTAAGGATCTACCCTAAGAATCAGCTATTTCTTGTTTATTCATTCCTAAGGATTATCCTAAGGAATCGGCACAAAGTCCATCGTTACCAAAGCTTATAGATTACAACTGGTGAACACGTAGTCTAAAACATCTGGTAAACACTTAGTTCAAAAGTAACTAGTGAACACACTTAGTTCAAAATACCTAGTGAACACACTCAGTTCAAAGATACGTAGTGAACACACTCAGTTCAAAATACCTAATGAGCACCTAGTTCAAAAACACCTATAGGTTACGAGCTTACTAGTGTTCCATCGGACAGTCTAGTATCGCCCATGGTCATCATCTATACTCCATTAGATGACTGGATCACTGACAACATTGATGTCTCCCATCGTGTTATCAAAAAACAACTATTTCATCTACCCATGTTTTACCCAACACATTTTGTAGATATAAAATACATATACAGTTTAAATCATTTAAAACATGTCTAAAAATCTTTCACCCAGCATAGACAGCAAGTATTCAGAAAATATGCACACACAACACGTAATTTATATTAAAATACTTCATATCTATGTGTAAGATGAAAGGGACTATGCACTCACCTGAGAAGGTTGTGACTCGGTACTCGGACAGCGCTTCGTTTACTTTAAAATAATTTCCTTCGACGAAACCTAGTATTATTACCACTAGATTTTAGTCTAATATTTACCGTGACTAATTATTAGTCTTATTATTATTATTATATAAGTGTTTAAACAATACTTTCCAACCACTATGTACAGACAGGGGCCAGACATAAAACACCGGAGGGAAGGACCATTTTGGCATATAGCACTTCTGAAATCCAACAACCCTATACGGCCCTTTAAACCAGATTCTTAGTACCGCGAGTAGTTAAAAGATATTATAACGACACTTATATAAGTTATAATAATAGGTCAAATATTTATTATAAATTCATAATAACAATACTAATTTTAAATATAAACTATATTTAAAATAGTGTAAGCTTAACTTACTTACAAGGGGATTTTAGCTAGGAGTCGGGCTCTATAGGGGCAGAACTTCGTCGCTGAATCTTTCTAAGAAAGATTTGTGCAGCGCTTCAGCGCTCACCTTACTATACTAAAACTACAGAAAGAGAAGTCGAATCACAAGGGACCGAAAATGCTCGGGGGATAAGGAGAGAAAGACTCTTGTGTCAAGAGAATGGTGCAAGAAATATGAGAGCCCAAGCCTCTTATTTATAGTAATTGAATTTACAAAAACTACCCTCCATAATTACTTAATGACCTTATAGTTATATAAACAACTAAACACCCCTTTATAATACTATTTTAAATAGATTTAACGATATTTGCACTAAACTAATGTCGAAAGAACTCAACATTAGTCTTATAATGACCGCATCGTCGATACCTTTCTATTGATATATACAGATGTATATATATGTGTACGTATATATGATTTATACTTTATTTTAATACGTAAATATGCTATTATAATTTGTAACTCTTTCATACGAACTCCGTTTTTGACGTTCTTTATATCCACGCGTAGGTGGAGACGTACTCTACAACTTTCGTTTAGACTCTGTCGGCTAATTTTGACTTTACTTTTAAAGTTATAATTTTAACAGGACGGGACAAGATTGGTCTGTTAAATCCTCATAACTTCTTCATCCGACGTCCGTTTTCTCCCATCTTATTCTCGTTATGCTACTCTTAACGAGATCTACGATTCTTGTTCAGGCCGTGTCGGCTAAAAATCGCTCGATCTAATATTTGAATTTCAGGTTGTGCACTGCTAATCCGAAACTTCGAAAAATCATAACTTCTTCATACGAAGTCAGATTTGGGCGTTCTTTTTATCGAAGTTCTTAGTTTAACATATTCTACGACATTCGTTTAGAGCGCCAAGGCTAAATCTCGCTCTATCGTAAATTCACTATTTATGCCTCCCGGTATCGAGCCGGTTCCGTCGCTAAACTTCGACGGGTCATAACTTCTTCGTTATAACTCGTATTTCTGCGTTCTTTATATGTATAGAAACCTAGTGGCATATACTACAACTTGGTTCAAATTATTTATAAGCTTCTGTCGAAAATTCATTTTCGACACTTATTGCCTCTAATTTGACTAGCCCGGATCTGCGGGCGTTACATCTACCGTTGGCACTCAACCCGAAGAGGAAACTCCGGTTGAACCGATTGACGAGTAATTACCTCTTAGACGTTCCGAAAGAGTTAGAGTTCAACCCCAGTTTTATGGTTTTCATATTACTACTGAAGGGGACACGTATATTAGTGATGGTACACTAATAAATCTAGATGAACCTAATAGCTATAAGGAAGCCATGGCAGGCCCGGAGTCTGCAAAATGGAAAGAAGCAATGGACAGCGAGATCCAATCCATGTATGATAACCAAGTTTGGAATTTGGTTGATAATGTACCCGGACGTAAGACCGTTGGGTGCAAGTGGATCTTCAAGAAGAAGACTGACGTGGATGGAAACATACACACATATAAAGCACGATTGGTTGCGAAGGGCTTTACTCAAACTCCGGGAGATGACTATGATGAGACCTTCTCACTAGTTGCGAAGATAAAATCTATTAGTGTGATGCTAGCAATTTCCGCATTTCATGATTATGAGATTTGGCAAATGGATGTCAAGACCGCTTTCCTTAATGGGAAATTGGCTGAGGATCTTTACATGGCTCAGCCAGAGGGTTTTGTTGATCCGAAGCATCTGAATAGAGTGTGTAAGCTTGAGGAGTCCATTTATGGACTTAAACAAGCGTCTCGTAGATGGAATCTTTGCTTCGATAAAAAATTCAAAGAGTTTGGATTTGTACGAAGCGAAGATGAATCATGTGTATATGTCAATGCCAGTGGGAGTAAAGTAAGCTTTCTCGTTTTGTATGTCGACGACATACTACTCATAGGAAACAACGTCCCGACTCTGTAGGAGGTTAAGCCCTGGCTCGGGAAGTGCTTCGTTGTGAAGGACCTCAGAGAGGCTTCCTATATTTTGGGAATAAGGATAATGAGAGAACGAAGTAAGAGACTAACAGGACTTAGTCAGAACACTTACTTAGATAAAGTACTAAAACGTTTTAGTATGGAAAATTCGAAGAAGGGAGTATTACCAATAGAAGTAATGCCAAGTTCAGTAAGACTCAAAGTCCGAGTACCGAAGCCAAAATAGCAGAAATGAGCCGAGTACCATACGCTTCCGCAGTTGGCTCAATCATGTATGCTATGACTTGTACTCGCCCTGATGTAGCCTTTGCTTTGAGCATGGTTAGTAGATATCAAGGGAACCCTAGCAGAGCCCATTAGATTGCAGTCAAGAATATCCTTAAGTACCTTCGGAAGACGAAGGAATGGTTTTTAGTCCTCGGAGGGAGTGATGACTTGAAGGTGCGAGGGTATAGTGACGCCAGTTTTCAGACCGATAGGGACAACTACCGTTCGCAGTCGGGCTGGGTCTTTACCCTGAATGGAGGAGCAGTAACTTGGAAAAGTTCCAAGCAGGAAATCGTAGCTGATTCAACGTGCGAATCAGAGTACATTGTAGCGAGCGAAGCGTCGAAAGACGCAATATGGTTGAAGAACTTCATCGGTGATCTTAGAGTTGTACCTACCATAAAGGAGCCCATGGAGATTTTCTGTGATAATGAACGAGCAGTTGCCTTGACCAAGGAACCGAGGGATCATGGTAGATCTAGACATATCGACAGAAAATATCACTTTATTAGACATCGTGTAGAAGAAGGACAACTCATGGTTAAGAGGATATCATCAGAAGATAACCCAGCAGATCCGCTTACGAAGGGACTGAGCAGGGTTAAGCACTTGCAGCATGCTAGGAGTATTGGGCTGAAGGATGATATTAGTATAGATTAGATAGTATTGGAAACGTGTAATAGATAAATGTAATTAACATTTGATGATTAAATAAAAGAGTATTATTTCTGAGTAATGTTATTGTCTTATCTTAATTGTTTAACTATTGTTTCACTTTGCATGTTTTGACTTCCAGAATAATTGAGTTTATTAAGAATAATCAAATTATTCAAAATTGTCCACAATCGTTCATATGTTGGAAGTAGGTATGAATGAAGATTGTCATGAATTGGTGTGTAGATTGTCTAAATGGTATTAGACATAGCAAAAGTTTGTTGCAACATTCATGAGTGCTTATGAACTAGTTTTGAGCATTGGAACAAACTTGCGCTTGCTGGAATCACCTTGTGGAATGTGATAAAAAGGGTGATCGCAAGACGATAATATCATATGGTCTTAAAACATAGATATATGGTTTGTTATGTGTTAATTGGTTGTGCATTGATAATGCGAAACCACATCAGTAACTTGATGTTATAAAAAGCATGGTTGTGTATAGTTGATTAATGAATAAGTAAATGCATATAAGTCGAAGTTTATCTATTACTTTTATCCTAAGAGGGTAAAAGCGATATCTCGGCCACTCGATGATTTGATTTGACTTATGTGCCGGGCCCGGTCAGAACTGAATTGATGTGTTCGATTAAGTTCTATGTCAAATAAATCAGAGATCGAGAAACCAAATACCAGACAATTGGTTCCATGTAAATGTCTGCATGATATCTGAACAGAGGACTGTACGATCCCTTATCTAAAGGACAAGATTGATAAGATCAGAGTTTGACAGCGTCTTTGAGAGCTACGATTACTTATCAGATTATACTTGTATATAGTTACTAGACTTATCCAAGTGGGAGACTGTTGGAATAGTGTCTAAGGCTGAAACTATAATAGGAAAGTATTTGACCCGATTGGGCATGGTCCTTTTGGGTTGCCTTCACCATAGCAACTTGACAGGATGATTTATAATGAGAGAAGAAAATATTATTAATATATTATGAGAATAATATAAGGAATAATAATATTATTATTTGATTAATATAAGTCATAAATTAATTAGGAATTAATTTGGTGACTTAAAGAGATTAATTAAATAAAGGGGCATAAACTGTCAATTGATTGATAGTTATATTTTAGGCTATAATCCCTTAAGGATAAAGGGGGACGGTTTTGAGGGCTTAGGATAGGCCTTAAAATCGTCCAAGGCTTATCATTAGGGTATTGGATTGCTTAGGGCCTAAGTTATCCAATTAGGGTTTAAGGGTGAAACCCTAGGAGCCTCACTAATATAAATAGACCCTCTGGGTTAAGGGAAATCGACACTCTTGTCTCTAAAGAAACCTTGGCCGATTTCTAGCTCCTCTCTCCTCTCTCTATAATCATCCTCTTGCTAGTTGGTGTTTGTAGGCCATTAGAGGAGTGACAATTGTGACTCTAAAGCTCCAAGGACAAGAAGATTCAAGCAAGTGATTCAAGGTAATCTTTCAAATCTGATTTGTTATGTTATTATACTCTAATAGTCATTAGAAGTCTTGGATTCAATGCATGTTCAATTAGAGAAACCTAGATCCAAGCATTAGGGTTTGTATGTGCACATAGGAATGTTCATATAGCCAAACCCCATCAATACCAACATGTCTAATCAATTCAACTATCGAGTTTAAATTCTCAAGATTTCTTGGCCTACGGCCTCAACCCTATAGCTCCCCTTGAGCCTCTATGCCTACGACTTTCAGTTGGCCCGCACCGGGTGTCTTGGCCTACCGCATAAAGCAGGACCGCCTCAACCTTATCCAAATGCCATAGACGATCATGAGAAAGACCTAACCCGGTTCCCAAAACCTGAATGACCGGATATTCTAATCCCAAGCCTTCCTAAGGCTGACGAATACCCAATCGGATCTACTTGCTAGACCTCAACTAGAGTATTACCCGATCCAAGAAGATTAGTCCTTTGAGGCACTCCGAACTAATGAGATCACCAAGATCCTCTATACTCCATCCGATATCTAATAACAACTTCCGATCAAACCCAAAAATACACTGGAGTCCTCAGCCTACTCCAACAATATGTTCAATACCTGGGGACAGACCTGCTGATTGCTATAGCATAGCAGCATAGTCAATACCCGCACATAGATCTAAAAACACATACAGAGTCTTCAGTATGACTGGACCACCTCACCAGACCTTCAGTCTATCTGGACCACTCGTAGAACCTTCAGCATGTCTGGACCGCCCCTCTGGGCCCTCAGCCTGTCTGGACCGTTCTAAACTGTTGAGTATCTCCCTAGACCACCCCTCCTGGTTATCCTTCCCATGCAAACTGTTCTCACTCACTTGGGGTTCCGAACTCCTAATCCATTTCGTGGACTCAAACTCCGACTTAACCCTAGGCCTCATGTCGATTTTCCACCATTTCATGAGAAAGACCTAACCCGGTTCCCAGAACCTGAATGACCGGATATTCTAATCCCAAGCCTTCCTAAGGCTGACGAATACCCAATCGGATCTACTTGCTAGACCTCAACTAGAGTATTACCCGATCCAAGAAGATTAGTCCTTTGAGGCACTCCGAACTAATGAGATCACCAAGATCCTCTATACTCCATCCGATATCTAATAACAACTTCCGATCAAACCCAAAAATACACTGGAGTCCTCAGCCTACTCCAACAATATGTTCAATACCTGGGGACAGACCTGCTGATTGCTATAGCATAGCAGCATACTCAATACCCGCACATAGATCTAAAAACACATACAGAGTCTTCAGTATGACTGGACCACCTCACCAGACCTTCAGTCTATCTGGACCACTCGTAGAACCTTCAGCATGTCTGGACCGCCCCTCTGGGCCCTCAGCCTGTCTGGACCGTTCTAAACTGTTGAGTATCTCCCTAGACCACCCCTCCTGGTTATCCTTCCCATGCAAACTGTTCTCACTCACTTGGGGTTCCGAACTCCTAATCCATTTCGTGGACTCAAACTCCGACTTAACCCTAGGCCTCATGTCGATTTTCCACCATTTCAGTAATCCGTGGCCTGCCCCCTGACCCACGTGTCTACCACATACGCTGAATAACACGCACATCCATGATGAATGCACTGCCGAGCCCTGGCAGCTAATAAAACCCTCATAGTCGAGCACACCCTCGACCGAATACTCAAAATGAGCTCAACTGCTGACTAGAAATCCAACATGATTCAGCAACTTCTTCTATCAAGCACCAAGAAGACGTGTTTCTTATACTGGGAAGTTTGTCAAACCCCCAATCAACACAACCCTCAAACCAAGCAGCCACTAGGGCCTCCATTCTCTTGTCGGGTTGTGAAACTTATCCCCGTTTCAAAACCTCTCCTCCTTCGTATCCTGAGGTAACTCTCCCCCACTTAGATTCAAATAAGACTTCATAATACTTGAAGATCGGAGGATTCCTGATCCTTCTCGCTTCCCTAACGATCGACCCGATGACAATTGTGAGAACCCGAAATTTCTATTGTGTACAACATTTCAAGTCAATAGAAGTCAAAATAGTTACCGTTAATTTTCAAACTTTTTAGAATAAGTTTGAGTACTTTAGGATTAACACTTTAGGAGATATCAGGAGAGAGGATGCCCTAGGGGTTATTGTGCAACAATAAACTCCCGACACTTCAAAAGTTTACAGTTTACGACCTAAATTTGGTGTTTACGGCCGTAAACCCTAAAGGGGAGGGGTATAAAAGTGGAACTTAGCCATTTTTAGCATTTTTCCACCTTTTCAAGATCAAGTCTCAAACTCTCTCAAGTATCATCCAAAGATTTCTTCCAAATCTTCATCTAGTAAGTGTTTCTAACCCTTTCAAGTTAGTATATCACTTAATCTAGTGATTTAACACACTTCTATCTGTTAGATCTTTCCGTAAGGGTGAATCTTCAAGTTTCACCAAGAACACCAAGAACACACACTAGTGTTCTTGGCCTTTTGGTACCTTTCAAGCTTCTAACTAGTAAGTACTCCTACCCTAGTGTATTGTAAATCTTGTTACACTTCTTTACATCTAGAAAACACAAGGAAACACCAAGATCAAAGTTGTTTACGTCCAAGAACACCTTGGACCGTAAACCCTTCTTTAGGGGCCAAAGTGACCCTAGTCCCTTCCTATGCCTTAGTAACTATCATGGATCCCTTCATTGATATGTTAAGGACATGAAAACACCAAAAATACCATATTCCATAGCGGTTTACGACCGTAAACCCAAATGGAAATGGTCTTAGGGCCGTAAACTCCATTTAGGAGTGAAATGATGCCCTAACTTCTTCTATAGACTTATACTTCAAGAGGAAACACTTCTAAGGACTTAGAAACCTTCAAATCAACAATTGGTCAAAGAGGTATGAGTTTATGGCCGTAAACTCATGGGTTTACGACCGTAAAATCAATGAGTTATGGTCAAGAAAGCATAAACTCATTTAAGGGGTTCCCTTGAACCCTAAGCTCAAAAGCTTTATCCTACAACACTTAGATGCACTCCATAGGACTTATAACACTTATATAAGGTGTTTTACATGTCTTAGGATGTCTTAACATTGTCAATTAGTAGTTTAAAGACTAATTGGATACATATATTTGTTATTATATGTTAACTAGGATCTTTGAGTGTGTACAAGTCTTCACTTGATACCTAGCAATCCTACATCATTCAGTTCATCCAAACCACCATCTACAGGTGAGTTCATACTCCTTATTCAATGTTTTAAATGATTTTAAATGCTTTAATGGGGGGAATACAAGTAGAAAACAGTATGTTATAGAATCAATCACATGTGATTTATAACTGTGTTTTCAACCAACTCATCTCACATACTTCAAAAAGCGATACATGAAAAGGTTTTCTGTCATAAAATATTTTAGTATCAAATGAATTACTTTTGAAATGTTTTCAAGTCATTGTTATTTATTGTTTAAAACTCTTAAACGTTCTTACAAAACCTCTTTCATGTCCTTGATCAAATCTATATCTATACACTTATGTTCATATATATATATATATATATATATATATATATATATATATATATATATATATATGTATTGATATGACAGCTTTCATTCTTCATTCAGTTCCCACACACATGAGTAGCAAGGGTGTATAAACCTTCTTGGACCATAAATACATTCCAGTAAACTATTATAGGGATAGTTTAAGGGATACACAACATTACTCCTATTACAAGGAATCACACCGGAGTCAGTTCATTCATAAGTCTATACTAAATGATATATGAGGAGATACACTTACCTGGGTCCTCTTACATGGGTACACTTACATGGATACACATACATGGGTACTTGTGCCTAGATACTATATGATGAGATACTATTACATATTATACCTATAGATTAGTTTTGTCTATCCTAGTACAAAAGGATACTATACGGGACTAACCATTCCGGAACCCACCTGTTAGCAACAGAGGTAATGAACATCTGCGGATGCCTACGGTTAATACTTATACTAGGGGTACCTTCACGAGACTAACCATTCCTTCGATCTGCTGTTACCTACAGAGGAAAATAAACATCTACGGCTGTTCAAGGTTAATAGTCGGGATGTAATAGTGTCTGTCCTGTATAGATCAATACATGTAGTGTTGCTTTCCTTCCGGGAAGCTCTGTTTACATTGTATTTGCGCAGTAGAGTGTCGTATAGGGATAATGTGTTATACTCTGGATTAGAGTATTCTCTTGTGTGATAGTATAGTAAGCTTTTAGTATAGTACATATAGTGTTCTCTTTAACGTGCATTAACTTATAATAGTAGCAATTATAGTGAGTATAGTAGTAATAAAGGTAATGAGCAGTAGTCTTAACTATACCTATTATAGTTAAATAGAGTGTGGGATTGCATGCCTTTGATTTACAAAGGTATAGAATAAGATGAAGGCTTTCATATCTAACAAAAATATATATGATATATAACTAAGAAATCAACGACAGTCAGACAGATAACAACATACCCTAAGACCCCAATCAAACAAGAACAGGAAATAAGGCGAGCTATCGGTCCTAAGTCCTTCAAATCTTACTTGTATAAATATATTAGTGTAGATATAATTTAAAAAGGAAATTAGTTTAAACACAGTTTGAGAATAGTTTAACAACAATCTACCTTAAAAATGTGTTTAATAAGTATTTAAAACAGTTTTATTGATAAGTAGCTAAAAGTATAGGAAATCTTTTTTAGTTGCAGGTTATAAATCACATATGATTTGATATTAATATTTGTTGAATTTAACATATATCCCCCCCCTAAAACATGTAAAAACATTTGAAAATATTCATTAAGGGGTATGAACTCACCAGACGAGGGATGTGTCGAATAGATGCTAAGTGTCAGTTCGGGGCTTGAGAACGCGCGAGGTTCCTATGTAATATGAAGAGATATATAATTGTATCTAATTAGACTTTGAACCACTAGTTAGATAAAACAATATTCTCCGAGACGCGAAAACACTTCCTTTCAAGTGCTAGGAGTGACCCGGGTAGCATCTAAGGGTGTGTATGACTTGGATATGGAGTTTGCTCTTCAAGAGTAAACTCCTTATGGAGTTTTTAGCCCAAATGACCAACTTCCCATGAGTTTACGGCCGTAAACTCATGGTGGGGTGTTCTAGGATGCTTAATGGTCTTAAAATTCTTGAGGGGTGATGCTAGACTTAGTTTTAAGGCATTGGAATGGAATTTGAACAACATAAGGACCATTTGAGGAGTTTACGGTAGTAAAATAGGAGTTTACGACCATAAAATCTTATGTACCAATTCTCAATGTGTTTTGGTGGTCCTAGGTTAATTGCAAGAGTTTTTAGTGCAAGGTACAAGCCATGGAAGGAAGTTAGGGCACCAATTGACCACCTTATAGGAGTTTACGGCCCCAGAACCATTCCTTGGGGGGTTTACGGCTGTGAACTCCTTAGGGGGTGGTTTTTTGCATGTATAAGGTCCCTAACACATTGTTGGATGGTTCTAGACTTTATTCCAAGGCTTAGGAGGTGCTTAACGGGCATTTTAACACCTTTAAAGGGGTTTACGACCTATGAAATGGTGTTTACGGCCTAAGCATGTGCTTGGGCCATAAACTCTTGTTTACCCCTCAAATGATAAGGTTTAGGTGTTCCAAGTCCGGTATTGTGAGCCCCTAAGTCATATCTAAGCTACAAATGTGGTTTGGAAGGGTTTTGAGGCTCAAAAACCCCATCTATGTGTGTTTGCGGCCCAAGGGTGTTCCAGGGCCGTAAACACATGATTTTGGTCCTTTTGGATGATTTTGACATGAAATTGCAAGCTAATCATGATAATCTAGGAGTTAGGATGGATATCTTACCAAATTGGAGCTTGAAATGGGGTGATTTTTGGATCAAAAGCTTGGAATTGTAGAGAGAGGGTAGCGAGAGGGTGAAAAAGCTTCAAAATGAAGTTACTTCAACTTTAAATATGGTTTAAGTTTGAGACACAGTGGAATTCTACCCGATACTGACGTTTAACGAGACTTAAATTTTTACCCGATTAAATGGTTATAATTAAAAACTTTTTCCAACTAAACGGGAGGGTGATTCATGTGTTTTTATTTATTTCATTACGACATTAATAAAATAAAACATTTATTGATTTGATCCTCGCGCTCCCAAGTGAACTCTGGTCCTCGTTTGGCGTTCCAACGAACCTTCACAATTGGGATGCGCCTTTGTTTCGTTCGTTTGATCTCGTGTTCCATAATCTCGGCAGGCTCTTCCACGAAGTTGAGGTCCTTGTTGACCTCGATCTCGTCGAGTGGGATTACGAGAGTCTCGTCGGATAGACATTTCTTCAGGTTTGAGACATGGAAGGTAGGATGTATGTTACTGAGCTAGCGGGGTAGGATGAGTTTGTAAGCTACGGGGCCAATTCTGGCGAGAATCTCGAAAGGCCCTAATTACCTTGGGTTCAGCTTTCTATGCTTTCTAAAGCATATCGTGCCCTTCTAGGGTGAGACTTTCAAAAGGACTCTGTCTCCCACCTGGAATTCCAAAGGTTTCCTTCTTTTGTTTGCGTAGCTTTTCTGTCGATCCCTAGCGGCTTTTAATCGTTCGCGAATCTGTACAATCTTCTCGGTCATTTCTCGAATGATCTCCGAACCCGTGAGAGCGCTGTCAGGAACTCGTCCTTTAGCTAACTGAGTGTCACCCACCTCAGCCCAGCACAGAGGGGATCTGCACTTCCGACCGTAGAGGGCTTCGAACCGGGCTGCCTTGATGCTCGTGTGATAACTGTTATTGTAAGAAAACTCTACAAGGGGTAAGTGGGTATCCCATGGCTTACCAAAGTCGATCACACAGTCTCACAGCATGTCCTCCAGGTTTTGGATAGTCCTCTCACTTTGCCCCTCGGTCTGCAGATGGTGGGCTATACTCATGTCCAACCTCATCCCTAATGCGCATTGTAGCGATTGCCAAAACCTCTATGGGAGATTATAGATATAAGGACGCCATGCAGTCGTACGATTTCCTTAATGTATGTTCTTGTGAGTTTCTCCATCTTATCTGTCTCTTTGATGGGTAGGAAGTGCGCAGACTTGGTCAATCTGTCCACGATTACCCATATGGTATCCAGCCCACCCGTTGTCTTGGGTAGCTTAGTTATGAAATCCATTGTGATCCGCTCCCACTTCCACTCCGGTATCTTCGGTTGCTGGAGAAGACCTGATGGCTTCTGGTATTCGACCTTGACCTTTGCGCAAGTAAGGCATTTACTCACAAAGGTCGCAATCTCTGCTTTCATGTTAGGCCACTAGTATAACTTTTTGACATCCAGATACATCTTATCTGAACCTGGGTGAACGGAATATAGAGTGTTGTGTGCTTCCTTCATGACCAAGTCTCTGAAACCACCGTGACACGGCGTCCAGATTCAGTCCATGAGATATAAGGCTCCATCACCCTAGACCTCCAAGTTCTTATCCATTCCACGTAAGGATTCTCCCACCACATTCTGAGGCTTCAAAGCTTCGAGCTGAGCCTCCTTAATCTGTGCGGATAGATGCGAATGGATAGTCATTGTTAACGACTTAACTCTTCTACCAGAATACTCTTTTCTACTTAGGGCGTCTGCTACTACATTGGCTTTTCCCGGGTGATAACGAATCTCGCAGTCGTAATCATTGAGTAGCTCCACCCACCGTCGTTGTCTCATATTGAGCTCCTTCTGGTTCAGTATGTGTTGGAGGCTTTTGTGGTCAGTGTATATTGTGCTCTTTGTACCATACAGGTAATGTCTCCAAATCTTTAGAGCGAATACGACCGCTCCTAACTCGAGGTCGTGTTTGGTGTAGTTAACCTCATGTGTCTTCCGCTGCCTCGAGGCATAGGCGATGACCTTGCCTCGTTGCATCAGGACACAACCGAGCCCCTGGTTAGACGCATCGCAGTATACTACAAAATTTTCTGTCCCCTCGGGGAGGGACAGTATTGGTGCGGTGCATAAGGCTCATTTCAAGGTATGGAATTCTTTCTCCTGTTTCTCTTCCCAGTCAAACGTCACGCCTTTCTGAGTCAATGTGGTGAGAGGTTTCGCAATCCGAGAGAAGTTCTGAATGAATATGTGGTAGTAACCAACAAGGTCTAGAAATTGACGGATTTCTATAGGCGTCTTCGGTGCTGACCAGTTCTCGATAGCTTTAATCTTGGATGGGTCCACATGGATTCCTTCCTCACTAACCACGTGTCCTAAGAATTCGACTCTTCGGATCCAAAATTCGCACTTAGAGAACTTCGCGTACAACTTCTCCGATCGTAGGGTTTCTAGGACTCGTCGTAGATGATCGCTATGTTCTTCCTCACTCCGAGAGTAGACAAGTATGTCATCAATAAAGACGATGACGAACTGATCTAAGTAAGGACGACACACCCTATTCATCAAGTCCATGAATACTGCGGGTGCATTAGTCAGTCCGAAGGGTATCACTACGAACTTGTAGTGTCCGTAACGAGTTCGGAAGGCTGTTTTCAGAACATCCTCCTCAAGCACTCGTAACTGGTGATACCCGGATCTAAGATCAATCTTGGAAAAGTAACACGCCCGTTGCAGTTGGTCAAAAAGGTCATCTATACGGGGAAGAGGGTAGCGATTTTTGACCGTGAGTTTGTTGAGCTCCCTATAATCGATGCACATACAGAACGATCCATCTTTCTTCTTCACGAACAAGACCGGAGCTCCCAAGTGTGAAAAACTCGGTCTTATAAATCCCTTGCTGAGCAGCTCGTTAAGTTGACCGGACAGTTCTTGCATCTCTGCAAGCACTAAATGATAGGGCGATTTAGCTACAGGGGTAGCTCCTGGGACTAGGTCGATTCTGAACTCAACCTGACGCTTGGGAGGTAAACCCGGGACTTCCTTTGGAAAGACGTTGGGGAAATCGCATACAACGGGGATGTCTTTTAGATCTTTCGTTTTTTGGCTCGTGTCGACGACGTGTGCAAGGAATGCGTGATATTCCTTACGCAAGTACTTCTGGGCTTGAATACTTGAGATGATACGAAGGCTCGTACCGGGTTTGTCTCTGTAGATTAACAGAGTTTCGTTATTCGATAGATTTAAACGGATTGCTTTGTCGAAGCACAAGATATCTGCGTGATGGAGGCTCAACCAGTTCATGCCCACAATGACATCGAAACTCTTGATTAAAACTGGTATGAGGTCGATTGAGAATGGATGATCATCTAATGTGAGGGTGCAACCTATGTAGATTTCGTTAGAGCTTTCTGTCTTTCCGTTAGCCATTTCTACGATGAATGTTTCTTTTAGTGGTTGAGGGGATTGCTTAAGTAAGTGTTTAAAGTTTTGGTTTATGAAGCTTCTTTCTGCACCACTATCGAATAAGACACAATCATAAGAGTTGTTGAGAAGGAACGTACCTGTGACTACTATGGGGTCCGCTACTGCTTCATTGTAGCCAATAGCGAGTAGTCTTCATGTTCCCCCTGCATTCCCGGCCTTCGGGCAGTTTTTCTTGAAATGGCCAACTTTACCGCAGCCATAGCAGGCCTGGCTCACTCCCGAGCCGGAGACCTGAGAAATGGGTTTTGGTTGGGATCTGCAAAGCCAAACGGTATGGCCCTTTCGGCCGTAGTTGGTGCAGTGCAATTCATGGCAGGGGCCGTTGTGGTGGAAAGGGCACTTAAGGCACTTAGGCAGGTTCCCAACATAGGTTTTTGCTTGTATAGGGGTAGCAGGAGAGGTGGCGGCATGGACAGCCACTATTTGTTGGTTTTTGGAAGAGGATTGAGCTTTCTTGTCCCTCTTTTTGTCCCACCGCTTCCTCTTGTTGTCGGATGTCTTGGGCGGTGCAGTGGCAGTTGTTGTTGCTGTTGCTGGAGTGGAAGGAGCTTCATGATCAATCAACCTGTGGGCCAACTCCTTGGCGCTGTCAAAGGTTGAAGGATGTGAAGATAGAACGTTTCCTTGATACGGGGGCACTAAACGCCAGATGTATCATTCGATTTTCTTTCTCTCAGAAGGGATCATGTTAGGGCACATAGCTACCAAGTCGCAGAACCTGGCCGTATAAGCCACTATGTCTGTCCCCTTCATCTTGAGGTTCCAGAGTTCCTCCTCAAGCTTCTGAACCTCACCTCTAGGGCAGTACTCCATTCTCAGTAGGTCCTTTAGTGTGTCCCAGCCCATGGCATTGGCCGTTACTAAAGAGAGTGAATTGACATGGCCATTCCACCATGTCAGGGCCCTTTTAGTGAAGGTGGAAGCAGCGAACTTGATTTTGCTTTCTTTGGGGCATGAGAACATTTCAAAAACGCCTTCGGCTCTTGCGATCCATTGGGACAGAGCAAGGATTCCTCCGGTCCCATTGAAAAATGTTGGTTTACAATTCATGAAATCTTTATAAGTACACCCCTGTGTACGTGAAGGAATTTCATCATGTCTGGAGTTGGTGCCCATTCCGGCTCCACTAGCATCGCCAGAATTCATTTGGGCCATGGCTGCCGTCACAGCTGCGGTCACATCTGTTTAAAATAGTACTGGATCGAACTACGGAGAAGGAGGTGATGGAGGTGGGGTTTGAGTCGCAGTTCTGCCTCTGTTTGGGCGCTTGCGAGGAGGCATCTTTTACTGAAAGTTCATAGAGATGTTGACAATAGTAAGAGTCTATCAACATAGCCCAATAATCAGAGAGAGTCATAGTGACAGAGTAGATAACTGCCAATTTTACTGGTATTAATGATGTAATATAAGTTCGGGAAAAGTGACCTAACAGTAGGTCCTACATCAAACCATAAAGGAAAATGTTGGCAGTCTAGGGGCCTAATTAGAGAACTTTCAAAGTTAGGAATGTTTACAGAGAAGTGCTCTACCAAACATAGAAAGGAAAAAGGTTTTTCCTTAAACAAAAGATAGGGTTAAGCTGACATCTCCTACTGGCGACGGGTATCCCTTGGGCAAACCCTAAGATCAGCCAGTTGGCGCACAACTTCTTAAAGATGTCTTTCTTGTGCTCTTTGATGCGCCCGGAGTTCCCTGACTTCGGCTCGGGATGCAGCTAGCTGTTGCTGCAGAGTCTCATTGGTCCTCCTCGTCCTATCCACAGCTTCTTCCAGTTGGCGAATGCGAACAGTGTTGAGGTTAGAGTTGGCATCCACTTCCACAACTCAGCCAATGGCTGCTTGACCTTGCTCGACGTTCCTGGCAATCCTTCGGACCATGATGGGTAAAACTCGGTCCACTGATCCTCCTTTGCTTATGTTGTAGAAGCTTCGGTCTCCATTGAAAGGTAAAGCCTGACCCTACTCATCGCTCCATCGGTTCAAGGTTATTGCCCAAATGGGAGTGGGACCTTGAAATACCGGACGGGGGTTGGGGTTTGGAGCTACAGGGGGTAGGTTGTTAACTTCTGGCTCGGAGCTGGAGCTATCAGAAAAGCCTTCTGCATGGTGATCATCCAAAGTGATCGGGTGGTCATCTTCTGACTCCCCATCGAGCCATCTCCCATTGCCTTGGTTTGGGTAGTACGGATCGTCGAGATGGTGGAAGCCAGCCATGCTATCTACGCGAGAATGGGGAAAGAAAGGTTAATATACGTACTAATCTAGGATACTTATAAGATGGCCGTTATTAGTCGACCCAATACTTGCATAGTGCATGCCAATTACATGTAACCGAAGCAAGATAGTCCTTCGAATAAGCGACCCTAACTTCAGATCCCCAATCAAACAAGAACAGGAAATGAAGCAAAGGTCATAGATTATAAGTCTATAGCGCCCTAGTCACATGTAACTGTGGTGTATCCACTTAGCAACTATTGCCCTACCAGTTACAACCCTTTTAGTTATCACATATGTAGTTAGTAGAATGCAGAATACTCCTATAGTATTCTTGTTCTAACGTTCTTGTGGTAGTGTTCGTAAGTTTTTAGACTTGTTGCAACCTCACAATCATTCATAGGCACATGCTAGTCACTCCTGGAAAAATGTAGTTGATCAGGCTACATGCACCCAGATGTGACTATTTGTCTCTAAGCTTAATTGTGTTGTTCAACAATCTTAATACTTTTGCTCCGTTCTAGTATGATACTGTCCCTTTTTATTGGTGAATATATATATATATATATATATATATATATATGTGTGTGTGTATATATATATATATATGTATATATATATATACTTAATTAAATATTTTAGTATTTAGAAGCATATATTCTTGGTCAGAGTGTTTTAGTCCCGAAGTGTTTATAGTTCATATATCTTTTATGGGTTGATATACTTGATTCACTATAAATAATGCTCTGATACCAATCTGTCACACCCCAAAACCGAGAACGGCAGAATACGTTTTGGGGTGGAGGACGTCATGTACAGTATCATAACAATTACATAATAGTAAAAACAAGCGACAACAACCATTTCATTAATATAGCGGTAATAATTACAAACGTGTTCTGCACAGTTAATAGACACCAAAAGTATAAACGAAATAAAAAATGAATCTTGTATACGCTCCATCTTCTCAAAAGCTGCACCAGTACCTGTCTATCTTTGACCTGAGGATACAAGTTATTTTGAAAACGAGTATCAGCATAAAGCTGGTGAGTTCATAAGAATTTAGTGTCATTGTTTATATAAAAGTGTTTACGATCATCTAATGTAAAAGCTGTAATTAGTGTTTGAGAATAGAAGAAAATCCTATATTTTCGAAAATTGAGCATTTGTAAGTTAAATCCTTCATGTCGTATAGGGATAGTGTGTTATACTCTGGATTAGTGTATTCTCTTGTGTTATAGTATAGTAAGCTTTTAGTATAGTAAATATAGTGTTCTCTTTAACGTGCATTAACTTATAATAGTAGCAATTATAGTGAGTATAGTAGTAATAGAGGTAATGAGCAGTAGTCTTAACTATACCTATTATAGTTAAATAGAGTGTGGGATTGCATGCCTTTGATTTACAAAGGTATAGAATAAGATGAAGGCTTTCATATCTAACACAAATATATATGATATATAACTAAGAAATCAACGACAGTCAGACGGATAACAACATACCCTAAGACCCGAATCAAACAAGAACAGGAAATAAGGTGAGCTATCGGTCCTAAGTCCTTCAAATCTTACTTATATAAAATATTAGTGTAGATATAATTTAAAAATGAAAGTAGTTTAAACACAGTTTGAAAGTAGTTTAACAACAATCTACCTTAAAAATGAGTTTAATAAGTATTAAAAACAGTTTTATTGATAAGTAGCTAAAAGTATAGCAAATCCTTTTTAGTTGCAGGTTATAAATCACATATGATTTGATATTAAAACTTGTTGCATTTAACTTATACCCCCCCCCCTAAAACATGTAAAAACATTTGAAAAGATTCATTAAGGGGTATGAACTCACCAAACGAGGGATGTGTCGGATAGATGCTAAGTGTCAGTTCGGGGCTTGAGAATGCGTGAGGTTCCTATTTAATATGAAGAGATATATAATTGTATCTAATTATACTTTGAACCACTAATTAGATAAGGCAATACACTCCGAGACGCGAAAACACTTCCTTTCAAGTGCTAGGAGTGACCCGGGTAGCATCTAAGGGTGTGTATGACTTCGATATGGAGTTTACTCTTCAAGAGTAAACTCCTTATGGAGTTTTCGGCCCAAATGACCAACTCCCCATGAGTTTACGGCTGTAAACTCATGGTGGGGTGTTCTAGGATGCTTAATGGTCTTAAAATTCTTAAGGGGTGATGCTAGACTTAGTTTTAAGGCATTGGAATGGAATTTGAACAACATAAGGACCATTTGAGGAGTTTACGGAAGTAAAATAGGAGTTTACTGTCGTAAACTATTATGTGCCAATTCTCAATGTGTTTTGGTGGTCCTATGTCAATTGCAAGAGTTTCTAGTGCAAGGTACAAGCCATGGAAGGAAGTTAGGTCACCAATTGACCACCTTATAGGAGTTTACGGCCCCAGAACCATTCCTTGGGGGGTTTACGGCCGTGAACTCCTTAGGGGGTGGTTTCTTGCATGTATAAGGTCCCTAACACATTGTTGGATGGTTCTAGACTTTATTCCAAGGCTTAGGAGGTGCTTAAGGGGCATTTTAACAACTTTAAAGGGGTTTATGGCCTAAGCACGTGCTTGGGCCGTAGACTCTTGTTTACCCCTCAAATGATAAGGTTTAGGTGTTCCAAGTCCGGTATTGTAAGCCCCTAAGTCATATCTAAGCTCCAAATGTGGTTTGGAAGGGTTTTGAGGCTCAAAAACCCCATCTATGTGTGTTTGCGGCCCAAGGGTGTTCCAGGGCCGTAAACACATGATTATGGTCCTTTTGGATGATTTTGACACGAAATTGCAAGCTAAGCATGATAATCTAAGAGTTAGGATGGATATCTTACCAAATTGGAGCTTGAAATGGGGTGATTTTTGGATCAAAAGCCTGGAATTGTAGAGAGAGGGTAGAGAGAGGGTGAAAAGCTTCAAAATGAAGTTACTTCAACTTTAAATATGGTTTAAGTTTGAGACACGGTGGAATTCTACCTGATACTGACATTTAACGAGGCTTAAATTTTTACCCAATTAAATGGTTGTAATTAAAAATTTTTGCCTACTAAACGGGAGGGTGATTCACGTGTTTTTATTTATTTCATTACGACATTAATAAAATAAAACATTTATTGATTTTTCCACCCCAATATTAACGGAATCTTAATAAAATAGAATATCCTATTAACGGAAACGGGTTATAACGATGGAATAAATTTTGGGTTGTCAAAGTACAACCTACCATCCACAGACCGACAGAAAAAGTGAGAGACCTATCCAAACCTTAGAAGATATGTTGCGATCCTGTGTGATAGACTTTGGGAAAGCTTGGGATACTCATGTACCCCTTGTGGAATTTTCCTACAGTAACAATTATCACACGAGCATAAAGCAAGCTCCTTTCGAAGCCCTCTATGGCCAAAAGTGCATATCCCCTCTGTGCTGGGCTGAGGTGGGTGATACCCAGTTAGCTAGGGGATGAGTTCCTGAAAGCACACTCACAGGTCTGAAGGTCATTCAGGAAACGACAGAGAAGATCGTTCAGATTTATGAACGATTGAAAGCCTCTAGAGACCGACAAAAAAGCTACGCTGACAAGCGAAGGAAACCATTGGAATTCCAGGTGGGCGACCGCGTTCTACTGAAGGTCTTACCCTAGAAAGGCTTGATACGCTTTGGAAAGCGTGGGAAGCTCAATCCAAGATACATAGGGCCTTTCGAAATTCTTGCCCGAATCGGCCCAGCAGCTTACAAACTCAATCTACCGCGCGAGCTCAGTAACGTACATTCTACCTTCCACGTCTCGAACTTGAAAAAGTGTCTGTCCGATGAGACTCTTGTTATCCCACTTGACGAGATCGAGATCAACGAGAGCCTCAACTTCGTGGAAGAACCAGTAGAGATCATGGACCGAGAGGTCAAGCAAATGAAGCAAAGCCGTATCCTGATAGTGAAGGTTCGCTGGAACGCCAAGCGAGGACCGGAATTCATTTGGGAGCGAGAGGATTAGATGAAACTAAAATATCCTCATCTTTTAGCTTAGTTAATTGTAACTACTTATTTGCTTAAATTTTAATTTTGGGACGAAATTCCTTCTAATGGGGGGATGATGTGACAACCTGAAATTTCTATTCTGTACAACATTTCAAGTCAATAGAAGTCAAAACAGTTATCGTTAATTTTCAGACTCCTTAGAATAAGTTTGAGTACTTTAGGATTAACACTTTAGGAGATACCAGGAGAGAGGATGCCCTAGGGTTTATTGTGGAAGACTAAAGTCCTGAAACTTCAAAAGTTTAGAGTTTACGGCCTAAAATTGGTGTTTACGGCCGTAAACCCTGAAGGGGAGGGGTATAAAAGCGGCACTTAGCCATTTTTAGCATTTTTCCACCTTTTCAAGATCAAATCTCAAACTCTCTCAAGTATCATCCAAAGATTTCTTCCAAATCTTCATATAGTAACTGTTTCTAACCCTTTCAAGTTAGTATATCACTTAATCTAGTGATTTAACACACTTCTATCTGTTAGATCTTTCCATAAGGGTGAATCTTCAAGTTTCACCAAGAACATACACTAGTGTTCTTGGCCTTTTGGTACCTTTCAAGCTTCTAACTAGTAAGTACTCCTACCCTAGTGTATTGTAAAGCTTGTTACACTTCTTTACATCTAGAAAAAAACAAGGAAACACCAAGATCAAAGGTGTTTACGGTGCAAGAACACCTTGGACCGTAAACCATTCTTTAGGGGCCAAAGTGACCCTAGTCCCTTCCTATGCCTTAGTAACTATCATGGATCCCTTCATTGATATGTTAAGGACATGAAAACACCAAAAATACCATATTCCATAGCGGTTTACGACCGTAAACCCAAATGGAAATGGTCTTAGGGCCGTAAACTCCATTTAGGAGTGAAATGATGCCCTAACTTCTTCTATAGACTTATACTTCAAGAGGAAACACTTCTAAGGACTTAGAAACCTTCAAATCAACAAATGGTCAAAGAGGTATGAGTTTATGGCCGTAAACTCATGGGTTTACGACTGTAAACTCAATGAGTTATGGTCAAGAAAGCGTAAACTCATTTAAGGGGTTCCCTTGAACCCTAAGCTCAAAAGCTTTATCCTACAACACTTAGATGCACTCCATAGGACTTATAACACTTATATAAGGTGTTTTACATGTCTTAGGATGTCTTAACATTGTCAATTAGTAGTTTAAAGACTAATTGGATACATATATTTGTTATTATATGTTAACTAGGATCTTTGAGTGTGTACAAGTCTTCACTTGATACCTAGCAATCCTACATCATTCAGTTCATCCAAACCACCATCTACAGGTGAGTTCATACTCCTTATTCAATGTTTTAAATGATTTTAAATGCTTTAATGGGGGGAATACAAGTAGAAAACAGTATGTTATAGAATCAATCACATGTGATTTATAACTGTGTTTTCAACCAACTCATCTCACATACTTCAAAAAGTGATACATGAAAAGGTTTTCTGTCATAAAATATTTTAGTATCAAATGAATTACTTTTGAAATGTTTTCAAGTCATTGTTATTTATTGTTTAAAACTCTTAAACGTTCTTACAAAACCTCTTTCATGTCCTTGATCAAATCTATATATATACTCTTATGTTCATATATATATATATATATATATATATATATATATATGTATTGATATGACAGCTTTCATTCTTCATTCAATCCCCACATTCTTGAGTAGCAAGGGTGTATAAACCTTCTTAGACCACAAATACATTCCAATAAACTGTTATAGGGATAGTTTAGGGGATACAAAACATTACTCCTATTACAAGCAATCACACCAGAGTCAGTTCATTCATGAGTCTATATTAAATGCTATATGAGGAGATACACTTACCTTGATTCTCTTATGTGGATACACTTACATGGGTACACTTACATGGATACACATACATGGGTACTTATGCCTAGATACTATATGATGAGATACTATTACATATTATACCTGTAGATTAGTTTTGTCTATCCTAGTACAAAAGGATACTATACGGGACTAACCATTCCGGAACCCACCTGTTAGCAACAGAGGTAATGAACATCTGCGGATGCCTACGGTTAATACTTATACTAGGGGTACCTTTACGAGACTAACCATTCCTTCGATCTGCTGTTAGCTACAGAGGAAAATGAACATCTACGGATTCTCAAGGTTAATACTTTTCGGCAGTCGCGATGTCGTGTTTATCCTAATACAAAAGGATAATACTTATATGGCTATATTTTCCCTATTACTTTTATTTTGTGACTCGTTCACATAAAGGATGAGGTAGACTAGCATTGTTAATAGTAGTCATACAGGGGAAAAACCATCTTTGTTACAGCAAAACATGCAAGTCTTGGTAGAAGACTACTTTCAAAACATTCGGGTCTTGGTAGAAGACTACTTTTATACTAGTAGGAAATATGGGATTTTCTAGGGATTTCACACTTATATCAAATGTTTCATTCAAAGTTTTACTTGGCATTCATAACAACTTTCCAAAAAAGAGTAATGACACTTAAATACTTATGAATTCACCAGCTTTATGCTGATCTACTCTTTCAGAATAACTTGCATTCTCAGATCACCAGTAAATAGGTATGATGACCAAGTTTTTGAGAAGACAGAGCACAGACATGATTCATCTTTTATTTCAATTACATATTTTGGTGTCTTATTACAATGAAAGAACACACATGTATTAAAACTTTACTTTTAATCCAATGGATGATGTTGTTACTTGTTTACTACTTTACACTGTTATGATACTTCACATGGCGTCCTCCACCCCTGAACGTTTCCGCCGTGCTTGTTTTTGGGGGTGACAACAACCAACTCTTTCCCACTAGTGCTCCATCAGTAGCCAATGCCAGTTGATCACACACTTTTTAAGAACCAGATTTTAGTACTGCCTGGATAACCTCACACTCAAGTCCTGAAGACCACAAGATAGATGCTCCAACTAATACCTCGGCAACGAGTTACTTCTCTTGGTGCTTTAGTCCGTCAATCACTAACGGTCTCTAACCACATAATCTTGACAATGCTGAATAAACCTTCTGTGGGACCCTATCCACAGACCTCCAACATAATACCCCTTTTCCAAAGGTGTTACAAACAAGCTTCCCTCTCTCGGGATCTAGAAATCATTCTCTTTAGGTTTACACCTTGAGTCACTTACCAACTCAAACGCCCATAGCTGAACTACAGCAGCTAAAGCAACCTTTGCTCTAAACCGGGCTACAAACTACTCCCAAGACATAGTCTACAATCCTAAAAGTGCAATAGATCACACAATCAATCCTTACCGTCCGATACAATAGATCCAAGGCAAACCAAACCTCACAAATACTTATGCCACGTCGACCCACCTGCGCTCACCGGCGCTGAAATAATGTTGCATATTCCTGCAACCAACTGACCCTGAGCTAGAATACAACCTGATCCAGGGGTCACAAGTCTGCTCACTCCTTCGAGCTCGAAAAACTGAGAGGGCACAATCCTTGCTCTACAAAACGACAATCCAATCCCTCAATAAACCATTCCCCTTCCAGCTGCAAAACCCTAGCTGAACATAATCAACACTCCCTTCCGGAGTTCCCACGACTCACACTCCGGCCTCGAGCAAACCCCCGAGCCTCAAATCTAGAAACCTATGTGTCAGCCTCTCCCGCTCAAGCCACGGGAATATAACGACTACAAATCATCTTCCCGATCCCAATTAACTACAACCCTCTGCTCATCAGAATATGTACGAGTGACAAGTCCCAATACCCGAATGCTCGACCAGCTCTTCTCCATGTCGTCGATACAACTACGGAATCTACTGTTGCATCCGTCTCAGCAATGGCTGCATGGCATTCGGAAAAATACTCAACCATGGCTGTCTTGAAAGACCCAACCATCTCCAGAATCTATCCCCGAACGATCTCGATCACCTCCTCCCGGATGAGCTCCCCGACACAATCCTCTGACAATAATGGCCTATCCTGGCTGCCAGTTCTCGATCCTGATTGTTGAGCAGTTCAGACAGTTCATTGCTGCAATTCCAACTGCCATCTCAACTTCCATGTATCATTCAAGTTTGTCTTCATCCAACACACCATGTATTCCTTCAACCTTGTGGATATTGGATTTGGGTAAATCTCATCACATGCTACCAAATTTCTCATCTTTTTCTTCATTATCTTCTTATACACCTATCGCTGTTATGTATGCTAGTTCTATACCCATCACAGTAGAGGGTGTTGGTTCTATTATCACTCCTTATATATCTTTAACAGACGTGTATTACATTCCCACACTTGCTTTGAATCTTGCGTCGGTTAGTCAGTTATGTAAATTTGGTTTTTGGGTCTTCTTTTCATATTCATTTTGTTGAGTACATCACATTCGGTCTCGAAGGGTGATTGGGATAGATCGTAGACTTGGGGAGCTCTATCTTTTGGATCAGATACATGTTGTTGATGTTGCTGCGTCTAGTGTCGATTTGTCGTCTTGTCGTTTAAACCCTTCTTCGTCTATTTTTTTATCTTTGGCATTCTCGTTTGGGACATGTTTCATCATCTCTTTTACAGTTTTTGTTGGATTAGGTGTCTAAGCCCATAACTATTGTTGGTATGTATTCGACCCGAGAGTAGCATGGTCCATTTGGGTTGCATATCATCAGGACAATTTGTTAGGATGGACTTTTGAGAGAAGGTTATTTATGGTTTATTAATATATTATAAGTAATAATATATTAATATGAAATCATATGTTTTAATTAGTATTGATCAAGAATTAATTTGGAATTAATTTAGTGGTCGAAAGAGACTAATTAAATCTATGGGGACTAATTATGATAATTAGTTATATTTATATGTATTGGGCTTAGGATCCATGTTGGACCAACTTTATGTATGGATACATAAAGAGATGAGACACATGAACAATGGATCATAAAACCCATGGGTATGGATTTGGGTTATATCCATGACCCTAGAAATCCCACATATAAATAGATACTTCATTGCCCAAAATCGCCACTTGTATCTTTTTAGAGTTCATGGTGTCTTTTGTGTGCATGGCATTCTCTCTCAAGTTCATCCTTTGTCCATGGTGTGTTGTGATTCCATTTGAGGCTTCCACACTATTAGGGCTAAGCTCTTTAAGGCCAAATACACCAAGAATTCAAGCTCCATCAAAAGGCATGTCATGCTAACTAGTATATTATGTTTTTATGTTAAATGCATGCTAATTGTAGTATTAATACCTTGGAAACCATTTACATGTATAATTAGTGAAAACATAGATCCAAGGTATGTAGGGTTGTATGTGCACCATAGGATGTTGTAGTATAACAAAACTCAATAGTGGTATCAGAGCCATGGGGTGTTTTCAATTATACTTGATGCAAGTTGCTGAAAAAAACTGAAAAAAAAATCGAATTTTTTGTTGTCTGGACAGCAGACTCGACGAGTCCATGAACAAATTCATCCAACTCGACGAGTTGGTTAATGCACTCGACAAGTTGGAGCCCCTGACAGCATATATTCGTGTTTTTTAGCCTGTTTTGGATTAGAATCATTACCACAAAGTGTTTTTGTTCATAAAATTTGTTTTTGGTACTATGGTAATGTTTAGTCTCATCCAAATAAAGTTATAATCAATGTTTCAAGTTTTGTACATGTTTATATGATGCTTGAAAAATTGTTGATTATGAATGTTCATGTTTATGAGTTTGTTCAGATTAATACAAAAAAATTATGTGATAGTTGTTTTCAATCCAAATTAATCTAGAAGTTGGTAATAATATGTGTTTTTGTAACTTGTCCTCAAGTTACTTGAAAAGTCACATTTATGAATTTTAAAAACTCATAAAATTGTCATAGGTTACAAAATGAAGAGTCTTTTGTCATAAATAGTTTTATGAACTCGATAACATGTCCTCAAGTTATGGATGTTCAAGAGTCTCTTCATTAAAGTTTTTTTAAGACCTTAATTAAACTCATAAGTTATGAAAATCCAAGGGTTTTGAAAAGTTTCAAAACATGCCCTCAAGTTTTGGAATTTGTAAAGTCACCCCCCATATACACTTTAATTCCAAACCCTAGAATTTTAAAAGTTAAAATTCAAACTTTATGGACTTCATTAAATTAATTAAGGTGTTTAATTAAAAGCGCTAATAGTTCATAATGGCATGGTTTAAGTTTAATTAACTTAACAGTATAGTTTAATTATTAGATTAAACCACCAAGTATTTTAAATGTGTAAAATACACCCTTATACTATAATAATATTAAAAGTTAATATATATATATATATATATATATATATATATATATATATATATATATATATAAGATTAAAAGTCAGTCTTACCGCTAGTAGGCCTCATTCACGAAGCCGCTCTATAAAGGGGGTATAAGGTTATTGCCTATAAAATGGCAGTTTAATGGGTGTCCACTCTCACCCACCACTTCCTTGACTGGTGGAGGGTCGTTAGCCGAACGGGTTTGACAGGACTATAATTCTCCCTTCATTAAAAGTATTAATGATAAATACTAAGTAACTAAACCTTTTATAAATACTCAATCTTAGTTACTTAGGAAAATGTGAATATGGTGCTAACCCATGAAATTCACACTTTGTACCTTACCGAGTCGTTGGTGGAGCGTGCGTGGGTTACCTACACACTAATTTGGACTAGTAAGGATTACAAAGGGTGACTTAACGTTTATCCTAGATCGGTGGAGCGTGTGTGGGTTACAGGCACATCGATTAGGTGATAATATTAGGGGTACCAAGTGAGTTTGCATGATTATTCACACCTTGTTTTGTGATCCTCGGCATCCCAATCACAAAATTTAAGAGGGCACAATCGAGATTGAAACATGCCATTGAAAAGTTCAATGAATCTCAAAAGATGTAGGAGTTTCAAATCCCATTAAAACCTAATAAATTATTTCGTTTTTCATGGTGGAAATTGGTGAATCGTCATTCGCCTACCTTCAAATATCTTATAGCTTGGATTACGGCATCCCTCTTCCACGTTATAAAATATTGTGTTGGGTCCTAGCCTTAATATTTCATATTGGGTGTTATATTATGGACTTAAAAATCAACTAACTTGAATATCTCCCATTTTAGATGTCTAGTTTAGACAACTATGATCTACCCAAATCTCTTAGAATTTCACTTCCTCCACCCCCTCCAATTATTCTCCCTAACCCACAAGTTCAAGGTCACTCAAGCCCTATTGGCAAGCAAGATCTATGTGTGATCACATTTTAGAGATGTAGTCACATATTGACAAGCCGGGAGAGTTGGGTGTCAAATTCTTGAGAAGGTTGGATGTTCAATCACTTTCTAAGTCACATAGTGAGTTCTTGTGGGACTACTATGTGACAGACCATGACTTGACCCTTAATGATCTTACCTATTTTTTTGGTGCTGCTGAATTAGAAATGATTTGAGGACTAGTAAAGTGAATTTGATTAGAAGATCAACTTCCCAAACCTTCTATTACCAAAGGATAGGGCATTTGTTGCGAATCTGCCTAATTTACCTGAACAATCATAGGGTTGGTAAAGTTAAAGATCCTTCACTTGACTCACATATACATGTGACCAAGGACTTAGTCTTGATAAGAATCCGCACTATCCCTTGAATATTTGTTTTGTCAAGGAATGGTTCTTGACAAGAGAGTCTTATATGTCAAGAGGTCAGTGGGAGTCTTAAAGGTCTTGAATGTTTCAAGAACTAATCAAGGATAAAACCTATAGTTCTTCACTAGCACACGACTTGAGGTTTATAACCTATCGTGTTGACATTTCTGCCCATAACTACTTAGAAGTAATGGCAGGCCCTTGGGCTGCCATGTGGCAAGAAGTTAAGACTGCACAAGTTCAATCCATATGAATTTGGAAGTGTCACTAACCTTGTCATGTGATTATGGTTTTGACAAAATTCATATGGATAGGAACTCATACACCATAAAATCAAAGTGTCATAAGGTTTCTCTCCGATTCATGAAAATGATGGTGAGGAAACGCTTTCACTAAGTAGATTTTTTGTAGATAGCAATTGTGACATTTGCATTCTCAAATTCGTTAGTTGAGCGTGTGTGGGTAACCGGCACACTAACATAGACTTGTGAGAAATGGAAAAGGTCTAAACAATTGAGACTATGATTACGGTATCCCTTTTCATAGTTCTATAAAATTGTTTAGACACACATGTGATCTATCTAAGGAAATGTGTATGATTTTGATAAAGTTTTATCGAAGCATCTTGTAACAGAATTCTAAACTTTGGTAAGAAAGTCAATAAAGTATTGATTTCTAGAAGTCCAGCAGTTTTCTGAGTACATGTCAAAGCTAGTGGGAGCATAAGTGTTATGCTAATAATCATCATGTTAGTGGGAGCATGATTATTATGTTAAATGTTAATTATAGAAAACAAAAGGGTTTCAATTGGGAAAAGTTGTTTTGCTATAATTAAGGGAGAGGAAATTATACTTCATTTCAATTGTAAAATCTTAGATTGAGATTTTGATCATCTTTAGTTAGGGATATATATATATATATATATATATATATATATATATATATATATATATATATATATATATATGAATTTTGTGTTGGAGTGGTTCAACATAAGGAAATTCTATATATATCGTGTTTTAAAAATTCGATTATGAGTACGACATCCCTCTTCATAGTCAAAATATGAGAACATGGCAAATAAAAAATATTGTAGCAAAAGATTGGTCTAGTATCATGTCTTTATGTGAGACATCATGAATCGTGTCCCATATGCTTCGAATATAGGATCGATTGCATGTGCTATAATATTTATCCTTTCTAAATTTTCTGAATGCCTAAGGCATTAAGATCTAGAATTGGATATGACTAAAATGATTAAACAATCGTCGAGGACAATCTAAGGTCTACCAAAGATTAGTTGCTCAGGGATAGTTGGAAGTATAGAGTTAATTTTTGGAAAGGACCATAATTGACATATTCTGAAAAGAGGCAACTCTTGTTCAGAAGTGACAGTCAAAATGAGAATATGGAAACATTCCCAAAGGTAGAAGTTGTTTATTCAATCTGTGTAAGATTAGGAAACTTAATGTAATAAGGTTGTTCAAAGCAATGTACTTTGAATTTGAGATATTGGTTCCATGGAATGCTCTCCATTGGGATACTATGTAATGATTTTTGACAAGTCTTTGTGACTTTGTGCATAGTCATTGCGAGAGGATCAATGCATATAAGTTCAGAATCTAACATATTTCATTAAATGGTAGGGATTTGGAATTCTTACATTTACGATAAAGATTTGGGATTGTGAAATGAGCATCATTGGAATCATGTTCAATTGATCTATTTCACAAAGTAAAGATCATAGATAAACATAGTGTACATACTTGATGTATGGCATGACTAGTGTTTACAAAACATAGTTTACATGCTTGGAGCATGGTACAACTATTGTTTTAATTCACGTATAAAGTTGATTATTTGAAACATTATACAATGAATAATGAGTAATCAATATGGTGTTTAAATAAAAGGTCTTTTATTTACTCTCAAAGGTTCTTGGGACCATAGAGGATTAGTATTATTCTTGTGTTCCACTTTTCATGTTTTGACTTCCAGAATAACTAGGTTATTCTTTTCGAATGACTAAGTTATTCAAACCATCCACAGTCGATAATACGTTGGAAGTAGGTATTAAGGCAAGATTGTCATGAATCGGGTTTGTAGATGTCTAAGGTAGTGGACATAGTAAGATTTACTACAACATTCATGAGTATTCCTAGAATAAGGATTCAAATATTGGATTTAACCCACGCTCATTTGAATCACTTCATGGATTTTATCACGAGTGATCACGAGACGATAATATCTTATATTCTTCAAACCTAGAGATATGAGTTGTTACTATGAGTTGGTTGTACATTGATTGCACGAAAATGCATTCGGTAACTCGATGTTATAAAACATGCCTTTGTGTATGATTCAACAAGTAGTAGAACAAGCCATATGAGTCGAAGTGTCACATCCCAAAACCGGAACGGCGGAAACGTTCGGGGATGGAGGACGTCATGTTTAGTATCACGAGATATGTATATGGTAAGCAAGTAATGAACAACCATTTCATTTAGAAAGAAAGTGTTTACAATATGTGTGTTCACAAAACATAGAAGTCATAAACAAATAACCAAACAAGACTTGAAGCTATAATGCTCCATCTTCTGAAGTCCCAGCACGAGCACCTGTCTAATAGTCTCCTGAGAATACAAGTTATTTGAAAGAGTTGATCAGCAATTAAGCCGGTGAGTTCATAAGATTTTAGTGATGTGAGTAAGCTGTAAACTGTGGTTGAAAATGTATATGTACATGTGATGTAAACTGTAAGTTCTGTTTCGAAAATTTCGCTTGTTCCTCTAGAAAATCCTATATTTCCTACTTGAATGAAAGTTAAGTAAAATGACACTACAAGCCTTTCTATGGGTACTAGTGAGTACAAACAATATATACTCAGAGTAAACAAACAATCGATTATGCGAATCTGCCCTAAGCTCACAACCCAACGGGGAACAGAAAGTAAGGCAGATAGCACACATTCAATTGGTTGTTAGATCATTGTCATATATAACCCTGGTGTATTCACTTGTTACTCATGGAGTTATTTGTAATGGTTCCTTTATATTTAATGAAAAGTTCTTTTAAGAAAACCTATATTTCTTATAGTAAAATATTGACCATAGTGACTACTTTTATAATAGCTTTGTTTATACTGCTATATATAATCTGATATCGGGTAGAATAGTTAATTGGGTGAATCTGCCCTAAGTCCACAACCCAACAAGGACAGGAAGTAAGGCAGAAAACACACATTTAACTATCTATTGGGTATTAGTTTTATATATAAACATGGTGTATAAACTAAGGTGTTATAGAGTTTTTCACCTAAAGTCTTTAAGTGTATACTGACTTAATAAAATGGATTAAGCCCTTATCTGGGAAGCTTCTAGTTTTGTATACCAAAAGTGATGACTTTGAAAAGTATGTTTTGTACTAGAAAAGTTGTGCTTTGACTCTGTGTCATATAACCTGATCCATACCTGGTACCCTTATGATGACTTAATGTATACTAAGCATAATATATATATATATATATATATATATATATATATATATATATATATATATATATAGGTTCGGGTAGATAATAGATTGGGTGAACTCGTTCCAAGCCCACAATCCAACGAGAATAGGAAATGAAGCGAAGAGCACACATCCTATTAGTTGTCGGAATCTATTAGTATATGTATCCTATAGTGTATACACTAAGGAATCATAAGATTAGCATTATGGTCCTAACTTTTAAAAGTAGCCTTCTACCAAGACTCGGCTGTTTTGAAAGTAGCCTTCTACCACGACCCGACTGTACGACTATTAATAACATTGACACTGAAATTTTATATCCTTCTGTAATTGTCGTAATGACAGTGTAAGTATTGTAGTATTTGTAATAAGTGACTACTCTAAGTACTATATTGCCTTAATTGATGGTTAAGGCATAATGTGATGGCTAGATCCTATGCTAAACGCTTCCTTGTCAAGAGATTCTAGGAACTACACGCGACCCCTGCATGAGTGCAAGCCGCGAACATCCACATTACTATGATCATGTATACCCAATATAACTATCACAATGCGTTGTGATTCATTGGTATAGTTAGATCCTGAAAACGTTCCATGATATAGCACCTTACTATGTTCTATTATGTTATCGTATATTGATATCGTATCTATGTAAGCATATTCATGTAAGCGTATCTATGTAAACGTATTGCATTAGTATAGACTCATGAATTGGACTGATTCTTTGTGTGCTTCATTGTACTAGAAGTAATGAATATCATTCTCCTAAACTATACCTATAATAGTTTACTAATGCTCTACTTGGACTGTTACTGAAAAGACTCGTTTCTCTACTAAGTTATGCTTCTACTTTAAAAACGGAGTTTTGTATAACTATAAAGTAACATAACCTTTAAAAGAGTTTTGAAATGTTTTGACAACTTATAAATAACATAAGTAACATTTTGAAAGATGTTTATAACAAACTTTTACACAATTATCGTTGTGTTCAACTTGTATTCCCTCCCTTAAAACAGTTAAAATAGTTAAAAGATTCATTACGGAGTATGAACTCACCTAATGAGGGTGATTCAATCAGGTATGCGTGTACGGATGAGAAGTTCCACGAATGAAGTCCCGAGACACAACAAGTCCTAAATGACATATAAGGACACATATTGACATGAATATGGTGTTTATAAACAACTATATGAATGATAACACCTTCCGGGACTAGGAAACACCTTGGCTAAGTGTTGGAATCACATGTGATTCAACAAAGGGAAGTGAAATGGCACTAATTGGTGTTTATAGTTTTGGGACCAACTCCAATTGAGTTTACGGTCGTAAACCCATGAGTTTACTACCGTAAACTCAAGTTCCTTTGACCATTTTGTGCTTTGAAGTCCTAGAAGTCATTTTGAAGCATCCTAACTTCAAGTCTAAGCCTTAGGAAGTGATTAGGGCATCAATTCACTCCTTAATGGAGTTTACAGCCCATGGACCATTTCTCCATGTGTTTGCTGCCGTAAACTCCTAGGGACCATGGTATTTTGATTGTTTTGAGTAATAAACAAATCATGGTATGGTGGTAGGCTAGTTTCTAGGCTTAAGGAAGAATTATGGGGCATCATAACCCACATTGGGGTGTTTACGGTTTTGGGAGCTCCCCAAACCGTAAACACATATACATGGGACATTTTTTGTGGTTTTCATGTGCTAAACACATCAAAGGAAGGTTCTAGGTTTGTTTCCAAGGTTTGGCAAGAGAATAGGGACACTTTTGCACCCTTTTTAGGGTTTACAGTCCAAGAAGATTCTCGGGCCATAAACACCTTGTTCTTTGCGATCTTTGGGTGTTTTCTTGATGCTCCTAAGGTCTAAACATGTCAAGGGTAGTTTCTATGTTTAGTTCCAAGGTCTAGAGGGTCATAGGGCATACTTTGGCCTCATTTTTAGTGTTCACGGTCCAAGAGGATCTTGGGCCGTGAACACCCTTTCCTTGGGGTATTTGGATGATTTCTTGATGTTTAACACTTGATCTAAACATATTAGGGCTAGAAACACTTACAAGTTGAAGATCTTGAAGAAAAATGGGATGATACTTGAGAGAGAAATGGCTCTAGTCTTGGAAATGTGAAAAAGTGAATAAAATATCGAAGTCTCACTTATATAGTCTTTACGGTTTACGGTCCCAATACTATTTTGGACCGTAAACTACAAACTCTTGAAGTTTTGGGCATTTATTTCTATAAAATAAACCCTAGGGTATCCTCTCTCCTGATATCTCTTGATGTACTATCTTTAAAGCACTCAAACTTATTCCAAAAAGCTTAAAAGTTAGCAGAATCAGTTTTGACTTCCATTGAAGTGCATCGTTGTACAGAATGGAAATTTTTGGGTTGTCACACAAAGTTTATCCATTCCTTTTACCTTTTGGATAAAAGCGATATCTGTGGGCCCCTCGATCATTTGGTGATGACAAACGTAAGTGCTCGGCCGGGCCTGGACTGATTTGATTTGTTCAATTAGTCACTCATCATAAATCGGAAATCAGGAAACAACAAATTCATAGAGAGAATGAATATATTCCATGTCTCAGTCCATATGATATCTAGAATGCAGGAATATATGATCCCTTATCTAATGGACATGTCATTTGATTTGTTCAGAGTTTGACAGCGGCTTTAAGAGCTACGATTGCTAGTCGGGATCTTGGAGTCATAATTGAATAATAGTTTTAGACTTATCCAAGTGGGAGACTGTTGGATTAGGTGTCGAAGCCCATAACTATTATTGGTATGTATTCGACTCGAGAGTAGCATGGTCCATTTAGGTTGCATATCATCAGGACAATTTGTTAGGATGGACTTTTGAGAAAAGGTTAATTATGGTTTATTAATATATTATAAGTAATAATATATTAATATGAAATCATATGCTTTAATTAGTATTGATCAAGAATTAATTTGGAATTAATTTAGTGGTCGAAAGAGACTAATTAAATCTATGGGGACTAATTATGATAATTAGTTATATTTATATGTGTTGGGATTAGGATCCATGTTGGACCAAGTTTATGTATGGATACATAAAGAGTTGGGCCACATGAACCATGGATCATAAAACCCATGGGTATGGATTTGGGTTATATCCATGACCCTAGAAATCCCACATATAAATAGATACTTCATTGCCCACAATCGCCACTTGTATCTTTTTATAGTTCATGGTGTCTTTTGTGTGCATGGAATTCTCTCTCAAGTTCATCCTTTGTCCATGGTGTGTTGTGATTCCATTTGAGGCTTCCACACTAGTGAGGCTAAGCTCTTTAAGGCCAAATACACCAAGAATTCAAGCTCCATCAAAAGGTATGTCATGCTAACTGGTATATTATATTTTTATGTTAAATGCATGCTAGTTGTAAGATTAATAACTTGGAAACCATTTTCATGAATAATTAGTGAAAACATAGATCCAAGGTATTTAGGGTTGTATGTGCACCATAGGATGTTGTAGTATAACAAAACCCAACAGTTTTTTCGTTTCCACTGGTGTGTAAGTTTCTTTGAAAACTGATGATATTTCTGATTGTTGTTTTTGTAAACTGGGAAAATTTTCTGCTTTACCATTTTATAAAACTGTCACTCGTTATATTGCTCCCTTTGATATCATGCATTCTGATGTGTGGGGTCCATCTCCTATCACCTCTAAATAGGAAGCTAACTATTATGTTTAATTAATTGATGATAACACTCGTTATACGTGGGTTTATCTTATGAAGCGCAGGTCTGACTTTTTCACCATAAATAGTGAGTTTAGAGCTCTTATCAAGACTCAACACTCTGTTGTCATAAAAAAATTTCGGTGTGATTTGGGAGGAGAATTACATCCAATGATTGTAAACAATTATTGGCATCTGATGGCACTATGCATCAGTCGTCTTGTACATACACTCCTCAGCAGAATGGTGTTGCAGAGAGAAAACATCGACATCTCATAGAAACTGCAAGATCTTTACTATTGTCTGCTCAAGTTCCCAATATGTTTTAGGGAGAAGCTTTTCATACCGCCACTTACGTTATTAATCGCATTCCTACTGCGTACACTTCGGGGAAGTCTCCTTATGAAATGTTGTTTGGATAACTTCCAGATTATTCTTCATTACGAGTATTCGGGTGTACCTGTTTTTTCTTGAAGCCTAATGTGGAGAGATAAGTTGTCTCCAAAATCAGCTCATTGTGTTATTCTGGGATATGGTGTTGGTCAGAAACTTTATCAGTGCTATGCTCCATCGAATCAAAAACTGTATGTCTCTTGCAATGTCACTTTTTTGGAGAATATTTCGTTCTATAGCATTTTGTTTAGTCACATGATGCAACCCGAGAGGAACTTTGTACTATTGATCCGTTTAGCATTGACATTCATGATTCACCACATGTCACTGATCTACCATCTGTTGTTGATCCATCATCTGTCATTGATCCTATACATATAGATCATTAAGACCCCCCTCCATCGAGGCCTTATCATAATAAGAAGTCCAAAAAGCTTCCTGAATTTGTATATTCCTCTTACTCACCAATGTTTGCCTCATTTATTACTAATGTACATCGTCTTTTTGAGCCAGCATCCTACAAAGAGGCCGTTTCTGATCCCCTTTGCCAGCACGCTATGGCTGAGGAACTTGCGGCTCTTTATCAGACTCACACATGGGATCTGGTTCCCCTTCCGCCCAGAAATAACATGATTAGTTGTCATTGGGTATATAAAATCAAAACAAAGTCTGATGGATCCATTGAGCATTATCAAGCCATAGTTGTTGAGAAAGGGTACGCACAAAAGTATGGGTATGGATTATTGTAACGACAAAAAAATTTACAACCAATTTAAACTTTTCAAAAACAATCCATATTCATTAAGTTACTACAAAAAGGTTTTCAGTTCATTTATTATCAAAGTATCCCAGAAACATCAACATAAAACTGAGGAGCGGTACGATCACGCCTTCGCCTTGCCACGATCTCTAGAAGTACCAGAAACAATACACTGAAACTGTAAGCCCGAAAGCTTAGTGAGTTACCCCCAAAATACTATATACAGCACATACGCCCTTCCAGGCCATAACAACACATACACCCTTCCAGGCCATAACAACACATACGCCCTTCCAGGCCATAACAGCACATACGCGCTTCCAGGCCATAACTCCATGGGATCTTCTTATCTGAATGTCTCAGGGGATTTCCATCCCATAACTCTGTTGACCTTCCGGTCCATACTCTGTTGACCTTCCGGTCCATATCATCTTGACCTTCCAGTCCTTACCATACGTAGCATACATAACACATACATAAATATCATTTTAACCTTCCGGTCCTTATCATACATTACATACATAGCACATACATGTCATATAACCGCATATAACACGATGACCTTCCGGTCCATAACATACTACTCATATCGTAACATAACACATACAGCTCTCATAACATCTAACAACATATATCTCAAACTCTTCTTAGCACATAAGACCTTCCGGTCACACATATACCATCCTAACTATCAGGAGACTGACCTTAACCAGGTCTCTAACATATACCATCCTAACTACCAGGATGCAAACATAGCAAAGCAATAAAGTAACAACAATACCCGGATTTCCATCCGATGGAGGGCCGGCTTTGGTGCCGTAGACCCTGTCAATATAGTGAGGATAACTCACCTGCAACTGCCGACTGAAGAATAAGATCACGCTGCTCCGACCATCGACACGAACTCCACCACTAAACATTACCAAATAACCAAAACCAATAAATACCAAAATACCCCCGGAAGTCAACTGGTTAACCCTTGGTCAAAGTCAAAGTCCTCAGTCAATGTCACCCTTCCTGGTTGACCCTACTCGCCGAGTCAACCCGTCAACTCGTCGAGTTCCTTTACTCATAAACTCCCAATCACGACTCAACTCGCCGAGTCACCCCAAGACTCGTCGAGTCCAACAATCTTTGAGTCTCATCCTGCTCAACTCACCGGGTTGCCCTTCAACTCACCGAGACACAGCTTAACCAGAAAAGGCAAGGGTTTCATGACTAGACTCGTCGAGTCCAAGGCAATGTTCAACAGACTCGCCGAGTTGTTCTTCCAACTCGCCAAGTCCAAACATGACATCTTCATACAGACGATCATGGGCCATTCCATTGCTTCCAATACATAGATCTGGACTCCTAGGGCCAGATTCACACGTAAAGTTTCCAACTTTACGTGCATGCAAGGCTCAATAAGCTCTAATCAAGCTAAAATGAAGGTTTAAGGCAAGGACACTCTCAATCAAGCCCCAAAGCTATCACTTTCCAGATTCATCAGTCAAGACCAGTTTAGATCTATGGTAGCAACCCTAGATCTGAACCCAATACTCGAAGAGAGGCTCATATATGACAATTTGGCCTTAAAACTTCATCCATGAACAATCTAAGCACAACAAAGTCAAGGCAACAACTTTTTACCTTCAGTCTGATGCCAACAAGCAAGGAGATCAGATCCACTTCGCTCCTTTATGATCCCACCAACTCTTGCTTCAAGTGTCCTTCTTCTCCAAGCTCCAAAACACACTTAAATCCTTCTCACTCTCAAATTAGGGCTTGAAATCGATGGGGAAAGCTTCTGGACATCAAAGGGAGTGCTAAAGAGGCTGGGGTGGGGCGTAAGGTTCCTTATATAGGGTGCAAACCCTAGGAATTAGGGTTTCTCATTCCAGCACGGACTCGTCGAGTCTAGCCTCCGACTCGGTGTGTCCGGTCACTTAACATATGCCCGACACACGCTTAGACTCGACGAGTTTCAGCTCCTACTCGCCGAGTTCCTGTTTTCCAAATTTACACTTTACCCCCTGAACTCTTGATTCTGATTCGGGATGTTACAATTCTCCCCCACTTAAATTAGGCTTCGCCCTCAAAGCCTGTTGCAGCACACAATTCCAGATAATACTCCCACAATGCACCTCCTAGTATCAATCGACCCAGGTTCCTCCGAACACTGATATCAAACCTCTATAAATTCCAACCCTTCCCTCACATAGTAACGACAACTGATTCAAGCCGGCCACCGGTTTCTTTCTCTGATATCAACACTTATCAACCAATGATCACCCGATGATACTTCCATCATATCAAATCACAACAATCACTTGAGTCTTACAAAGCTAGATATCTCCCTGAACCTCGGGGTCCTGACTCGGTACAAAGCTGCTATCCCTTTCCTCGACTGGCATATCCTTTATCGAATTCACTTTTGGGACTTATCTCGCTTCCTTTTCGAATCCAACTCTTTTCTTTCCATGCTGACAGGATGATACATCCTTTAGCTCCTGAGTAACACCCATGAGCTCTCCTCTGCAATCACATACACATGTTGAGCCTGCTCTACATCCTCGGGTTGGAAAAACCCGACACACTGACAATACTATTAGACATCCCCAGGCTGAATTACCACTATATACATAAGCCATGATCGCTCCCATACCTTGATTCCAAGGACCTACCCTTGCATCCCTTCAGGACTTCTCACGTCCGATACCACCGGAATTCCTTCCGCGACCTCAACAGACACCCAATCCGGATGTGCTTCCAAACCACTGGCACAATCACGGTGCTCAACGACCATAATTGAAATACTCTCAATCATCCATTCTCACTACTACTTTCACTTTCGTGATCCAACACTCCCTCCCGGAGTTACATACCTTTCATTTTCCTTATCCAAGGAAATCTATTTGCCAACCTTGCCACTTCAGACAAGTGCCATGGTGCTCACACCCCACTCTACACTATCCCTTGTAGAGTAATCGCTATTTTATGCATCACATATACTCTGAATCTGATCACAAGGACTATCAAAGTCCATACACCACCTTTCACTAACATGATCAATACCCGGGGCCAGACCTACTGTTTGTTATTGCATGGCGAGATAATCAACCATTCTCCGCATATGGATCCACCAACGCATACAGAGTCTTCAGCATGATTGGACAGCCATACCAGGCCTTCGGCCTGACTAGTACGCCTTTAGGCCTGACTGGTATACCTTCTGGCCTTCAGTCTCCCCGGTCCGCTCAAACTATCCATATATCATCCCGAACTATTCCTCATGGGAATCTCTCCCATACATATTGTTCTATCCCTCTAGGGGTTCCGAACTCCAACTCCATTCCATATACCCAGATCCTAGCCTAATCCTAGGCCTCACAACAACCAATCATCCTATCCGAAATCCTTGGTCTGTACTCCGCCCCATCGATATGTCACTTACTCATACCAGCCGACACTCTTGGCAGACTGAAACGTTGTTGGATCCCAAATAGCTAATCAAACTCTAACGCTTATCGATCCTCCTGAGAATTTCCAATTCTCCCCACTTAGAGCATTGTCTTCCATTCACCGGCGACCCATCCGACATCACTTATCAACCCTACTCAACATATTTCCCTTATCTGTGAACTGATTTCCTCTAAGACGAGCAACCTTCACAAAATCACTTCCCGGCATCGTACATCACGAACTCTAAGGGAGTTTGACTCTCCGCTGAACACTTCTCAAAACGCAATTGCTATACCCGACAACCTGACCAAAAAGCCTAGTTCCCTACCAACCATCCTTCTGGATGTTAACCAACTATGACTCCCAATACCAAAACCCTCAATCATACAATAACCAGGAAAAAACATGAATAATTACAATACCATGAATCATGCAAACAAGACTAGTAGATATTCAATACTCCTCAATGATCACAAGATGACAAGATGACTAAAAGAAAACATACCCGCAGTTGCATCTGGCTCTACCCTGACCTCCTCTGCATTAAGCTGAAAAGCTCGACCCACAGCCCTCGGAGGCTCCCCTCCACCCAGGCCCCTGCCTGTAATCCTCAAAGTGGCCGGTGCTGGAGCCTGCACCGGTCTAGCAACAAGCTGTGGATAGTTGGCCCTCAGGTGACCACCCTGATGGCAATGATAACAAATCCTCACATCCTGAACCGGGGCTAACTGTCGACAATCCCTCGCATAATGCCCATCTCTCCCACCCTTACGACATGCACCACCGGACCTACAAACTCCGGTATGACCCTTCCCACACTTCTCACAACTGTGGCTACTCTGACCTCCCAACCTGGAATCAACGGTCTTGGACCATTTCAGCGCCGGCTGCGACTACATCAGGGCCTACCTCTACTCTCGCAACTGTAACTCAATCTCCAACTCACGCCACCGAGCGGCCTCCTGCAACTTCAGCAAGGTCTCGCACCTCTGCATAGACACAAACTATCTGATATCCCTCTTAAGCATACTCAGATATCGGAACATCTGACTCTGCTCCGAAACAAACTCAGGGCAAAACATCGCCCTCTCAGTGAACATCCTAATGATCTCCGTCACCGACTCCGAATCCTGCTCCAGTTCCAAGAACTCCTGAGCCAACCTCTCCCTCTCAAACCGTGGAACATAACGGGTACTGAACATCTTCCGGAACTGATCCCATGTAACCGCAGCCCGCTGCGCATCAGAATATGATCCCGTAGTCAACCTCTACCAATCCTTTGCCCCGAGCCTTAAAAGGTTCAGAGCACACCTCACCCTCTGATCCGCAGGGCATGAACACATGAAGAAACAACCCTCCACGTCTGACAACCACCTCATAGCAATGATCAGATCCTGAACTCCATCAAAAGTAGGGGCTTCGTATTATCGAAGTCCTGATACTGAAAACCCCGACCGGCTCCTCCACCTGTCGCTGCTACAGCTGCCGCGGCAGCCGTCTCTACAAGAGTCGTATAGCGCTCATCAAAATACTCAACCATGGCGGTCCTAATCGACCCAAACATCTCCGACATTTCCGCCCTGAACATAGCAGCAATCTCATCATGTAGGATCTCACGAATCCTACCATCCAAATCATCCGTACTCATCTGACCAATGGCCTCAGGTGGCGTTGATCCACCCTGACCACCCAATCCTGACCAAGATCCACCCCTGGCATGCCTCGTAACCACCATACTGGAAATACACCGCCATAAAATCAGATGCTTCCCCAGTAACCCGAGAACCAACTCTCAACCGGACCCTAGGGGTTGTGACTTCCTTGACACGCGTATGGGTCTTGTGCTTTCAGTAGTACGGGCCCATACTACCTTCCACACCTACCCATATTTATATCAAGTATCACCACAACACCCCTAGCGATAAACATATACATGGAAATACTCAATCCTCACCTCAAGAGGATTTGTTAACTACCCCACATAACAGGGAACCCTAGGCTAGCAGACATCATATATTCAGGCAATTCTATCATGCAATTCCTGAAGATCCCTAGCCTAATACTAGCATGCTATTCTAACATATCACATAATCAAATAACTTGTATGGTATTTTGAGGTCTACTTACTGGCTCTGGCTAATCATACATCCGTATCCTCCTCTACTTATTTTGAAAACCATTTCAATTTCACTTTGAAAACTCCCCTTGATTTAAGACTGGATTCACACGAATGTTCCTCCAATTCACTCAAACCAAGGCACTGATACCAACTTGTAACGACCATAAAATTTACAACCAATTTAAACTTTTCAAAAAGAATCCATATTCATTAAGTTACTACAAAAAGGTTTTCAGTTAATTTATTATCAGAGTATCCCAGAAACATCAACATAAAACTGAGGAGCGCTACGATCACGCCTTCGCCTTGCCACGATCTCCTGAAGTACCTGAAACAATACACTGAAACTGTAAGCTCAAAAGCTTAGTGAGTTACCCCCAAAATACTACATACAGCACATACGCCTTCTAGGCCATAACAACACATACGCCCTTCCAGGCCATAACAGCACATACGCCCTTCCAGGCCACAACAGCACATACGCCCTTCCAGGCCATAACTCCATGGGATCTTCCAATCCGAATGTCTCAGGGGATTTCCATCCCATAACTCTACTGACCTTCCAGTCCATACTCTGTTGACCTTCCCGTCTATTTCATCTTGACCTTCCGGTCCTTACCATACGTAGCGTACATAACACATAAATAAATATCATCTTAACCTTCCAGTCCTTATCATATATTACATGCATAGCACATACATATCACGTAACCGCATATAACATGATGACCTTTCGGTCCATAACATACTGCTCATATCGTAGCATAACACATACAACTCTCATAACATCTAACAACATATATCTCATACTCTTCATAGCACATAAGACCTTCCGGTCACACATATACCATCATAACTATCCGGAGACCGACCTAAACCAGGTCTCTAACATATACCATCCTAACTACCAGGATGCAAACATAGCAAAGCAATAACATAACAGCAATACCCGGATTTCCATCCGATAGAGGGTCGGCTTTGGTGCCGTAAACCCTGTCAGTATAGTGAGGATAACTCACCTGCAACTGTCGGCTGAAGAATAACCGACATGAACTCCACCACTGAACATTACCAAATAACCAAAACCAGTAAATACCAAAGTACCGCCGGAAATAAACTGGTCAACCCTTGGTGAAAGTCAAAGTCCTCAGTCAAAGTCAACCTTCCTGGTTGACCTTACTCGCCGAGTCAACCCGTCGACTTGTCGAGTTCCTTTACTCATAAACTCCCAATCATGACTCAACTCGCCGAGTCCAACAATCTTTGAGTCTCATCCTGCTTAACTCACTAGGTTGCCCCTCAACTCACCGAGACACAGCTTAACCAGAAAAGGCCAGGGTTCCACGACCAGACTCGCCGAGTCCAAGGCAATCTTTAACAGACTCGCCGAGTCCAAACGTGACATCTTCATACAGACGATCACGGGCCATTCCATTGCTTCCAATACATAGATCTGGACTCCTAGGGCCAGATTCACACGTAAAGTTTCCAACTTTACGTGCATGCAAGGCTCAACAAGCTCTAATCAAGCTAAAATGAAGGTTTAAGGCAAGGACACTCTCAATCAAGCCCCAAAGCTATCACTTTCTAGATTCATGAGTCAAGACCAGTCTAGATCTGTAGTAGCAACCCCAGATCTGAACCCAATACTCGAAGAGAGGCTCATATATGACAATTTGGCCTTAAAACTTCATCCATGAATAATCTAAGCACAACAAAGTCAAGGCAACAACTTTTTACCTTCAATCTGATGCCAACAAGCAAGGAGATCAGATCCTCTTCGCTCCTCTATGATCCCACCAACTCTTGCTTCAAGTATCCTTCTTCTCCAAGCTCCAAAACACACTTAAATCCTTCTCACTCTCAAATTAGGGCTTGAAATCGATGGGGAAAGCTTCTGGACATCAAAGGGAGTGCTAAAGAGGTTGGGATGGGGCTTAAGGTTCCTTATATAGGGTACAAACCCTAGGAATTAGGGTTTCTCATTCCAGCACGGACTCGTCGAGTCCAGCCTCCGACTCGGTGAGTCCGGTCACTTAACATGTGCCCGGCACACACTTAGACTCGACGAGTTACAGCTCCTACTCACCGAGTTCCTCTTTTCCAAACTTACACTTTACCCCCTGAACTCTTGATTCTGATTTGGGATATTACAATTATGAGGAGACATTTGCTCCTGTTGCAAAAATGATGGTTGTCTGCACCTTCATTACAGTTTCTTCCATTTGCTAATGGGAGCTTTATCAGATGGATGTCAAGAATGTGTTCTTGAATGGTGATCTTCATGAGGAAGTATACATGTATCCTCCCCCTGGTATTTCTCACCAACCAAGTGAAGTTTGTCGACTTCGAAAGGCACTATATGGCCTTAAACAAGCCCCTCGTGCTTGGTTTGAGAAATTTTCTAAGATGATTACTTCGCTTGGTTTTCAACCAAGTAACCATGACTCGACTCTATTTGTTCGATGTATGAATGCTTGTCAACTAATTTTTTTCTTTATATGTCAATGACATAATTATTACTGGTGATGATCATGATGGTATAGAGTATTTAAAGCATGATTTGGCTCATCGTTTTGCTATGAAAGACTTGGGTTTGCTACGTTATTTCTTGGGGATTGAAGTTGCTAAGTCTCCAAAGGGTTGTCTTTTATCTCAAACGAAGTATATTTCAGATTTGTTTGAACGCGCACGACTTACGGATAATCGGACAGCTAATACACCTATAGAGAGTAATGCCAAATACTCTCCAATTAATGGTGTCCCATTATCATATCCAAGCCTTTATCGTATCATTGTAGGGAGTTTGGTTTACCTGACTGTCATTAGACCGGATATTGCTCATGTAGTTCTTTGTACTCACATTTGATAATAATATGAAACCCTAGTCATTCTATATCTCGTTAGTTTTCATGAATCACTTCAATTGGATTAAATGTAGGTCTAAGTATAATTTTATTGTCCGACATGCTTGAAATTGCTTCCCTATCTTAAATTGTTTATGTAATTGTTCCAGCTTCTAGTTTGAGTTTGTTGCTGGTGCTTTTGCTGATATATTGCTTGCCGTTCCAAAAAAATAAAAAATAAAAATCCAGAAGCAATGAATAGTACACCTAGGCCTAGTGAAACAATATAACTGATTATTAACATATGCCACGGGCTTTCATACACAAACTCCAAGTCGATCATGTTTGCGGCTATCTAACTTCATGCTATCCGGTCTCATGCCTTCCACCTCTATCCAAACATGCACTACAAACAAACAAGCTTCACTTTTATACTTAATTCCAAACAATATTCAAGACAAGCTCTAATAAAATTTAACAAAATTCCAAACAATATTGAAGACAATTTAACAAAGAGATATACATGTAACGTTGAGTCTATCATCCGATAACCTGGCTATCCGATATGTTTTTCTATAGATATCTAGGAAATAAGAAAGAAATAAGCAAAAAGATAGACCATGATATTACCTCATCAATAACACCATATATCGAAACAAATCTAAAAGCAAATTTGAGCCGACATTAACTTTCCCCGGCCTTTGAAAAACATGAAGCAACTACCAATTTTCCCTCGTAAACAAAACCCTCCAATCCTCGTCTTGAAATTCCAAGTTTTACTCCACAAATTAGTCGGTATGTTCTTTTTGCGATGATACTAACTATCTAAAATCTTGATTTACCCAACACTTTGATCCTCCGATCCAAACCATATCAAATTCGCAACCTAACCTTGATGAATCAACCACGAATCGCCTTTACAAACCAATCAACGAAACCTCCTATTCGAATTCTTGAAATATGCCTCTAGATACTGAAAAAGAAACCAGCACAACAAAAGAAACACTCTCACACCCTACCTGACATTCAGTTGTGAAGTCTACAACATCTCCGGTGACTTAGCTACTCGAAAATCGCAACAAAATATACTTCGCCGCTTAACGTCTTATCTCTCTGTCTTCGACATGCGTATTTTCAAATCACTTTAAAAAATAATTACAAATAAGCACCTACATTGCTGCATATCACAAAACAGCCCCTTGACTTTTCATTAGTAATGTAATTAGTAGACGAGGTAACTACTCCACTTTCGAACGGTTAATCACGAGCACTAAAATGTTAATTCTTCAGTTTTTAGAAAATTTCCTTCCTAACTTTTACAAAAAAAAAAAACCACACTTAGGGGGTGTTTGGGTATCTTTTCAGAGGGCAAAATAATTTTTGGGAAAAGTTTTAAAAAACTAGGTTTTTCTGACTTTTCCAAAAAGTCATTTTTCCTTCTTTAAAAAATCCAAAAAAAACTTTTAAGAAGCTTTTCCCAAACATCTTTTGTTTGTTATCTTTTCCCAAAAATTCTTTTGCCCTCTCAAAAGATATCTCAAACACCCCCTAAAAATGTTTTGATTTCGGTCTAACTCGTGCAATCCAAATTCTTCATCTAAAAGCACGTACCCTACGATATAGAAACAAGGCTTTTATTTCAGCAAGAAAAGAAAACTTACCGAGATACGTAACACACACTGTTATATAAGGTACAAACAATGAAAGCAAGTGTTCTATTGCGAGCTTTACGTTAATTAAAAATGATAAAGTGCATACACCATATGAAATCCATGTAATACAATTTGTACACTTTGTAGTAATAAAAACAACAAAAATTTCCATGTATTAACAAATAGACACCCTATGATACCCTTTAACAAAAGTCAACGTATCATTAATCATGTGCAGTGAATTTTTTGGGAAAACAAGACATTTCCAACCAATAAAAATAATATAATAATTAGGCAAGATGTTTAAATGGTAGAATGTGGTGTTTTTTAGCCAACCACATCACCGAAGTGCCTATTCAACTGCCCAATGAGTCTTCACAAACATATCAAGCAACAAATATCATAATGATAAAATGTCTGCCATTCTCATCGTTTTTGGTTACTAAGGTACCCGGTATACACTAAATCAGCTCAATCAACTAAAAACTAGCGCCAGAAGGTTTATAACTTTATAATCCAAATAATATTAACCTCCATTTTGTTTTCCTAGCCAAATAAAAGTCGTTCAAAACAATTTAACATCTAATACACATTCTATGTGACTTGCAAAAAATGTTTATTGCCACTTAAAATATCCTTATTACTTTTTTCGCCTTTGGTCTTGATGGATAAATATAAAAAGGCATAAGAAGAAAAAAACTAGAAATAATATTTGAAGATGCATTCAAGCAACAAACATATATTACCTTTTACTTTTCCCGCCTTTGGTCGTCATGGATAAGTATAAAAAGGCATAAGGAAAAAAAAAATAGAAATAATATTTGAAGATGCATTTAAGCAACAAACATATATTACCTTTGAATATTATTTCTTGATGCTAAGACCTTATTCCAATAGACGAGAAACAAAAAGTCATAATAAAAGTCGGGACAAAATATGGCTCATACTCGGTCACATGCTAATATCCACCAAGCTTCTATAGCTATATAGCTGCAATGTTTTTGGTCCCATTATTAGTTGAAAACTAACCATCTACCCTTGTTAAGACTCATTACACAGAGTACTCAAACAAACACATTGTTGCAAACTATCCAACACACAAGGTTGTAGACACTTGTCTCAATTCTATGACCATAATGACGAAAGGAAAATTTCGCAATAAAAAACAATGGCAGTATACTTATACAAATAAGTTTCCTATGAGCAAGCACTATAAAATCTGATCGCACAAGAATAAAAAACAAGAAACCATAACAACATATATATTAGCAATACCTTACTATGAATTTCCTTTCTTAGATTGATTCTCACAATCCCTACAAATATATCTAGAGTTTTAAAGCCCATCCTAAATCATTCATAAGTACCATCCAGATTGAAGTTCCTACTAACAAGAACAAACCATTGTATAATCCCATCTCTTTCCAACAACTTTCAAACAATAGCTGATAATACCTCGTACTTGATAGATGACACAAGGAGTTTCACCTAACTCTTCTTCTAGCGACCTATAGTACACATCAAACCATGAGAAAAAAGACAATAAACTCAATCGATTAGGTACTCAAAATTGAAAGGAGAATAGAAGTAGGGATAAAGGGTTAGCATTGGATAAAGAACCAACATTACTTTGAGTAACAACTGTACAAATAGTCTTCAACAACTTTTATGGTTTATTGACTAGGTCATGTCATAAACCATCAAATTTTTGTATGACAAAAAGTAAAGAACTAGTTGGCAACTTTGTTAAAGCAAGTATCAATCTAACATTTGCCATCAAACTCCATGAATAATGCCCCTTGTAGCCGTCACAAACGTAAGATACCAACAACCTCCAAAATCAACATAGAATGGAGCCATCCAAATACACTTCCTTTTCCCCATGTCACTTTAAACTGGTTACCAAGTACCTCATTCAACAACCATTAAGATCACCATCTCCCGCTACATGACATTATTTTAAGTTCAACAATGCAACATTAAATTTGATTCCTATTTCACATTTTACAACATAAAGAACTACAATAATTTATTACCCTTGATAGCCAACCATGCTGGATTATTGTTCTATCTCAATAATAACCAAAACTTAAGTAAAATGTTCATATTCAGTGATTAGATGACTAAACCTACTAGCACACATACATATGTTTATGTAACGTCCTAATTTTCAACCCAAAAGTTTCATTTTTATTTATTAAAATATATCATATTTTCAATTATATTATGAGGAAACATGTTGCTAATGTGCGTGTGTACAGTCGAACCTTAACTTTCTCAAGAAGTACCTGAAATACATTTATAACAACTGGACAAGCATTAGGCTAAGTGAGTTCTCCAAAATACCATATACCACAACACACACACACACACACACACACACACACATATATATATATATATATATATATATATATATATACACACACACACACACATGTATACAAACAATTGCTCAAAGTCTTCCAATATATATCTTGGAATAGGTTATCGGCCTCTTTAACCATTTCACCATCATCCCCTAACTAAAGCTACATGTGTCTATAGGTTCCCGGCCTCTTTAACCGTTCCACCATCAACCCCAACCTAGGTCTAATATCACAAAAATTACACATATAGAGACTGCACTTTTGATTCTAATAATACATGCACATTTATACTTTCAACTCTACTAGCTCTCTATCTAACATACATGACTATATGTTGTACTACATGGTATAGTGAGATAACTCACCTGGACAGTTTCTTAGAAGATTAACAGCTTTCTGGGCGATCCCATTGGTGGTCAACGTGCCTAACGAGTATTAACATGTAATACTTTAACCTATTAATTTATATGGTGATTTGGTAATGAAACTAGATCTTTCAGTAATCCCAGTTAATATCAAGACTTATATCAAATAAGGATCAGCCAGGCTGGACAATTGGGACGCAAGACCATTTCAACGTATAGCCTTTCTCGAATCCAAAAACCAAGCCAACATGACCATTCTAGACACCTCTCCCGTAAGTAGATCAGTCATTATTTTAACTTGAATTAATCAAAAATTTACATATATATTCATAACAACAACTATGAATATAAATATAAGTTACACTTAAAAATATGAGTGTAGCTTAACTTACAAAGAGTTTCTAGCAAAAATCGAGAGATTGCATTGTAGAACTTTGACCCGACAGTTTCTAATTCCCAATCCCTCTAATGCTCCAGAGCTTCACTAAACTAAAATACTCCAAAATCCCAAAGATAGAACCTATTTTCATACCTAAGAGAGAGAGAGAGAGAGAGAGAGAAAGAGAGAGTTTGGAAATTATGTGAGAATGATTAGGGCTTGGAGTCAGCATTTATAGGCAAATTCTAGGGAGGAGCGTTGCGCATACCATCCAAGCACGCCATGCTCTTGGGTGGTACTGGAGGGTGCAAAGTTGTGTTGTCTGGGTGGTGACACGTGTTGGCAAGATGGTGGTGTGACACAGCACGCCGCACCTCTTCTTCATACAAGCTCCGTTTTTGACATTATTTATATCCACGCATAGATATCGACGAGATCTACAATTTTTATTTAGATTCACCAGCTAATTCTCAATATGATTAAAGCTATATTTTTAACAGGGTTAGATTTTTAAAGTCCATATAAAAATCATAACTTGTCCATACGAATTCCGTTCTCAACTGTATATATATCCACAGAATTACATCGACGAGATCTTTGACTCTCATTTAGATTCTTTTTCCTAACAATCAACCAATTTAAATTTCTGTTTTTGTGTCACATACTGTTGTGCTGAAACTTCTAAAAATCATAGCTTCCTCATGCGGAGTAAGATTTGGATGTTCTCTATATGTACGCTCTCAGTTTTATAGTTAGTATGCATTTCGATTATATTGCGTGTGCTAATAAGTGATCTATCTATGATTTGTATTTTAGGGCGCGCATAGTCGTGCTAGTTTAATCGTGAAACTTCAAAGAAGCATAACTTCTTCATAGGAAGTTGGATTCAGTGTTCTATATATCTACATAAATCGTATTACGTATTACCTATATATTTATGATGATTAATTTGGCTAAATAGTAATATATCTTTACTTTGAGTTTTATAAAAAACGGTTTATATTGAATTTTATTTGAATTCGAAAATGGGGTGTTACAGTTTGTCTCGTCCTCACAAGATAAGGCATATGGTATGAAGAGAAGAATACTAGCAAAAACGAAATGACTTTACCCACAAAACAAAAATGGAATGGTAAACTCTATTACATTTCATTTTCCTTGTAATCGAAAAATATGAAACTCAAGAAAGATATAATAGCAACAAGCCTTAAACCGAGTTGCTTACACCATATTATACAAAACTGTCATAATAGTAGCATGATTCAAGCAAAACAAAGTTATGAACTCTAATGGAGTTTCAGAAGAAGAGTAAGACTTATAAGCGCGACACATGCAACCTAAAGATTTAGCCGTGTTGTAAGTAATTAAGATTTAATATTTTAAATTAAGAAAGAAGCATAAAAGGATTCGATAAACAACAACCTCCAACCCTCAAAGTCTTCATCACTAATAACTACAAAATATATAAATGTTTGATGAACCCAAGTACAAGTAGTATCACTAATATTTACCAATCTCCATAATCATATCAAATTCTAAATAAACCAATCCAATAGTGGTTGACAACCTAGTCCATGAAATCCTTCCTAGCATTTTAGTTGTTATTCCTAAGTATTTTCGAAGTAATACTGTTGGGATTATGATGTTGCGTCTTGGGCTCGTTCCTTTTAGCCTAATTTTGTAGCCGGTTTGGGCCTGTCCAACCATGCATTATTTTATTCTAGGGTTTTAGTATTTAAGGTGCATGCATGCATCCTTAATAAGTAACGCTTTAATTATTTTTCTCATCATAGTATTGTAAACCCTAACTCGCCTCTACAGTGGAAGTTCTTTGTTGACCTCTGCTAAGGCGTGACTACATTTGAATCAGAAGCTTCATATTGATTCCATACTGTGCTCTTTGTTGTATTTGATTGAATTGTTTGTTCTTTATTGATATACCTATGAAAGATCTAAACGATCTAGAGTTTTATTCTCATCAATTGGTATCAGAGAGGGAGGCTGTGTAATTCATACACATCTCTTCTATTGAAGAAATTATTGCGGTTTTTTCCGCATTGATTAATGAGCCGTCATTCCAAATTGGCGTATCTCATTTGTGACATCCCCATTTTCACAGCTAGAAAAGACCGATTTTGTTTATGCTTTATAAAAATCAGAGTACTTCTTTTCATAAAAATGTTGTGGAATTTGTTCCCAGAAAAACATGATAAATACGTTATCAAAACATATTCGAAGAAACGTATTTTATTTATTTTAAAACGTTTGGGATGTCATCGTCAATACAGAAACATAAGCATAAACAGAACTTACATTTATTTACTCTAGTGATCTACATCTCTTTAATCTCTCAGTGTAATGTGACTTCATATCAACACCTGTGATATAAATAAACTGAGTGGGTCAGGTTGGGAAACCTGGTCAGTACATAGGGTTTTCAACCCACAATAGTATAATAATTATGTTCAAACAATCAAACAATCAACCCAATTACCCATCCCCATTATCTTCTTTACTCTTAAGGATCTACCCTAAGAATCAACCATTCCTCGTTCATACATTCCTAAGGATCATCCTAAGGAATCGGCACGAAGTCCATCGTCACCGGGGTTTAGGCACTAAGTCTGCATAGTCGCCAGAATTTATACAATAGGCACTAAGTCTGCATAGTCGCCAGGGTTTTGGCACCAATCTGCATGATCACCAGGGTTTAGGCATCAAGTCTGCATGATCGCCAAGGTTTAGAGTACAGCGAGTGAACACATCGTTCACAACACTTGCAGGTTGCGAGCCTGCTAGTGTTCCACTGGACTGTCTAGAATAGTCCGTGGTTGTCATCCATACTCTGCTGAATGACGGGACCATTGTTTGGGAAAAGGCTTCTCACATCGTTCACCTCTCACTCTGACCTCGTGGTCTATAACTCCTCTCAACTCATTGTCCAACTTATATTCCATCTATTACATCTACCCATGTTTTACCCCAACATTTTTGTAGATATAAAATACATATATACAGTTTAAATCCTTTAAAACGTGTATAAAATCGTTCAACTAGCATAGACAGCAAATATTCAGATAATACGCACACATAACACATAATTTATATAGAATATTTCATATCTATGTGTAAGATGAAAGGGACCATGCACTCACGTGAAAGGTGGTGACTCAGCACTCGGACAACGCTTCGATACTCTCAAAACAATTTCCTTCGATAAAACCTAGTATCAATACCACTAGGGTTTAGTCTAACGATAACCGCGACAAATTAATAGTCTGACTATTATTATTATTATATAAGCGTTAAATAACACTCAATATAACTCATAATAATAGCCCAAATAATTATTTTAAGGACCTAATAACATTACTATAATTATATGGAAGCTATATTAAAAATTGCGTAAGCGTAGCTCACTTACATCGGATTTTAAAGAAAACCGGGCTTTGCTCGGAGCAGCGTTTCTGAAACCGAAAGACCTTTTTTCTCGGGACTCCGGGAGCCTCGGGGCTTCCTTAGGGTGCTAGGGATCACCTAGGCTTAGGGGAGGGTTAAAACCCTTAGAGAGAGAAATAAACTAGAGAGAGAATGAGAAATGGTGTGAAAAATGTGGAGACCCTCGCTCTTTTTTATACCCTGCGAGGCCTCGGACTACGCTGGGCGTAATCCTTGGCTACGCGGGGCGTAACTTCGGATAAGCATGCCACCTCGGTTCCAGCTGTCCCGCACACCGATCAGATAGGAAATGAAGGTACGCTGGGCGTACTAATCTCGGAAGCGGGGCGTAATGTGAGGCTACGTTTCATCATCCGAAGCGAGACCGTGTTCAGCAAGCGACGGCTGAGATTTGGCCACGTCAGCAACTTCGCAATCAGCTTCGCAAATTCAAGTGCAAACTTTAAAAATTCATAACTTTCGCGTACAAGCTCCATTTTCGACATTCTTTATATCCACGCGAAGGTGGGAACGTACTCTACAACTTTCGTTTAGACTCCGTTGGCTAATTTTTACTCGATTTTGAATTTTATATTATTAACAGGCCGGGACAGGATTGGTCCGTTAAATCCTCATAACTTCGTCATCCGACGTCCGTTTTCGTCCATCTTTTTCTCGTTACGCTACTCTTAACGAGATCTTCGATTCTCGTTTAGGTCGTGTCAGCTAAAATTCACTCGATCTAATATTCGAATTTCGGGCTGTACACCGCTAATCCGAAACTCCGAAAAATCATAACTTCCTCATACGAAGTCAGATTTGGGCGTTCTTTTTATCGATGTTCTTAGCTTAACATACTCTACGACTTTCGTTTAGATTGCTAAGGATAAATCTTACTCTATCGTAAATTCATTATTTACGTTTCCCGGTGCCGTGCCAGTTCCGTCGCGAAACTTCGACGGGTCATAACTTCTTCGTTATAACTCGGATTTCGGCGTTCTTTATATGTACGGAAACCTTGTGACATATACTACAGCTTGGTTCAAATTATTTATTCTAAATAATATTTTTTCGAAAATTCGTTTTTGACACTTATTGCCTCTAACTTGACTAGCCCAGATCTACGGGTGTTACATCATTAATTGTCGATCTTGCCCTAACAATAAATTACAAGTCTTATCTTAAACAGGTTATTGATCAAACATCATCACAATGTCTATGGACGATTCACAAACCAATCCAATCAACATCTCCAACAGTATTGGATCAACAACAAGGATTCCAATCTTATACACTCAGGATTTTAAAGTTTGGACGCACCACTTCGAAGATTATGTAATCGGCTTAGAGGATAATGGGTACTTGATCTGGGAAGCAATCATAGTTGGTCTGTTTGCTCACTCAAGCACTTCAAAGATTGTCAAAACTCAAAAGGAGTACAATCAACTCATGAACGATGTGAAAGACATTCCTCAACACGAGAAAGAAAAGTTTCAGTGCAACAATAAAGCCTTAAGAGTGATTAGGTTTACTTTACAATCGGATACGTTTCGATTGGTAAGTTCATGTGCTAAAGCAAAAGAAATATGGGATAGGTTAAAGGAATTGTACTCTACTGATGAAGATTTGGAACATTCGATCCAAACCTTGCTGCTTTCTGAATTTTGTGATTTCAAACAGAAGCCCGAAGAGAAACTCATTCAGGCCTTTGATTGGTTTAATCATCTCCTCAGTAAGATGATAAAGCACGGGATCGAAAGGAAGGTTATTGAGTAAAAGTTCACCTTCATGAACGGTCTTAGACCCGAATGGATGGCAGTTGTGTCCACAGTGAAGGCACATGAACAGTTCAAATCATACTCTCTGGCGAAACTAGTGGGAATTCTGAAGTCCCATGAAAGTGCGGTGTCAAAGGAAACGAACGTGGTTTCCAGCTTGGGTTCGTTAGCTCTTATTTCAAAAGGAAAAAGTGTTGTTGAAGAAGAAGAAAAATTAGATCTCGCTGACTATGATCTAACTAGTGAAGAGTATGCCCTGATGGTTTCCAATCCAAGAAAGTTTATCAAAAGAAAGTTCCCACCCAACAAGAACCGAAACCGGCAGGGATTATAGTTCCGAAAAAGTGAAGGAGGAACCGAAGATGGGTTCAAATTCAGAAGAATCCAAGAAAGAGACAAAGATTGGTGGTGACTCAGGCTTTGATTGTCGTTATTGTGGAGGCAAGAATCACTTTGCCAAAGAATGCATGCTGAAGAAAAAGTCTAAAAGAATTGATGAAGACGATGAGGAAGCGAACCTCCTGGGACGACTGGAAGAGATCAAGAAAAAGAAATCAGCAGCTAACAATAACACCATGAATGCTTTGATTGTACAGGATACAGGTGATAATGATGAATTTGGTGGAGTGCAGGTGTGGTCCACAGATTCAGAGGATGAAGAAGTGAGAAAGCCGACTCATGGCAAGGCTATGCTGGTGACAGAAGAAAATGTTGCGGGAAGATGTTTGATGGTAATGGAAGGAGTATCATAGATGCGAGGATACACAACAGATGGTGGGCTGGAAGATGAGAAGGAGCAAGAGGACAGGTGTTTCGCTGCGAAACCTGTCAGTGCACAGATCAATGAATGTGATGAGTTGATCAAGAAGGTACAAAATATTCTTACTTCTCTGAAAATTCCTATTACTAACAATGAAAAGGAACTGAATAGCTTAAAATCTAAATTTTCTAGTTTAAGTAGTAGTCTTACCCAAACTCGTGTCACAAACTCTAATCTGACTGATCAAATTAGCAGGATATCGTCGAAGAGTGAGGAGAGGAGGATATGGATTGAGCAGAAGGAGAAATAATTAATTAGGTCTAGGGATGAGTAAATCTATTTGCAACGAGACAATCTTAAGCTTTTAATACAACGAAACGTTTTTTGTTTGATTGCGAAAAGGCTATATTTTAATATCACTCAGTTACTTCTCGATTGTGAAATAGGAAAGAAGAAACATCACATGATTTTACCCTTCCTTGAGTTAAAGGAGGATGAAGTCGATGTTGAAGCTTACAAATGTGAAAATGTTGTATCTTCTGACGAAATCTCTCCTGCCTACGAAATTGGTCTTGACAAAATAGAGTCCTACATAAAGTCAAAAGACCATAAGGACATGCTAAAAATTTTGTTAAATGAGAATGATAAATTGAAACTGAGAACCGAAACTGTACAGAAATTTGACTCGTTGAATGCCAAATTAAGTTCAGAAAATAAAATTGATGTTGAAAATGCATTTGAACTTAATGAGGATGATGACATGAGTGAAATCTTTGTAGAGGATGTGGTGGACTGCTCTGAATTTGTCAAGAGCGAACCCAAAACTAATAAAAATCTAATCTCTGAAAACTCTGTTGAATTCGCTCGCTCATCGATAGACAATACCAAAATCCTCAAGGCTAAAGTTGTTGTATACCAAAAGGTTCAAACCACTCCAAATCAAGTTTACACGGTTCAGGGAGTTACACCTCAACAAACAGCAGAACTGACAGCAGTGGTAGAAGAAGATAATGCAAATGGATGTGAGGAGTTCTTCTGGTCAGCACCGATAGACAACGCTGATGAATCAAAAGGCCTATCTCAGAAAACCTCATGGAGAGTGAAGGGTAGGTATGTGCCAGAACCACTCAATGAACCTACAAGATATGATGTACCAAGCACAAGCAGCACCAAAACATCTTCGGGCGAACCAGTGATAACGTCCAGTGAGATGTGTTCGTCAAATAGCGAAAGCCATGCTCAAGTACCGAAGAAAAAGGCCAATATTCATAAAAATCCAAAACAGGTGGCAGAACGAAAACACCAATGCAACCTGAGATACAAGAAGAATCTCTCAGAAAGAAAACAGTTTTGGCGATCCCAGAATCCTCATTACGTAAGCTATGAAAAGACACATAAGTCACAAGGAGAACCAAGAAGCAACCGAAAGGAAGGATTTGGTCCTTAGCATGTAAGCAACCAAAAGAAAGGTTGCGGTCCTCATCATAATAACAATCAGAAAGGATGGGTTCGGTCCCAAGTTCAATCAGAAGAACCGACAAGAAGAATGTTCTCGTTCTCAACCAAGGAAGAGCAATAGTCGACGATCTAACATTGTTTCTAAACCTTATTCTTCTCATTCTCGTTCTAATTCTTATTCTTCAAAAGATTCAACGGGGAAAGGAAAGCTATTTCCAGAAGATAACAGATGCCCAAAAGCGATCCAAAATCATGCAGACGTCAAAATTTCAAAACCTACGTCTAAATCAAATGAATCTAAGTCAAACAAAATCGAGGTTTTTACAATAAAAAGAAGGGATGAAACAACTCTAATACAAAGAACTTATATGATTGATGTTTCTCTTACTATTCCCTGTCCTGTAAAAGGCTCACAAGGACCCAAGAAACTTTGGGTTCCTAAATCTGTTTGATATTTTGTAGGTTATACATGGTGAGCAGTTTGACAAAGAATGGTACATTGATAGTGGCTGCTCGCGTCACATGACAGGACGAAGGGAAGAACTAAGGGAGTTTCGGTCTCTCAAGGATGGTGGAACAGTAAAGTACGGCAAAAATTCATTTGGAACTATCAAAGGCTATGGAATGATTACGAATGGTGATTTCTCAATCAGAAAGGTCACATACGTTGATGGTTTCCAGCACAACCTCATCAGTGTATCACAGCTAGTAGTTGGGACCGGATTGAAGGTCTCCTTTGATGATGAAGGCTCATAGATTGTTGAAAAGAAGTCAAATAACATACTGCTGAAGTTGAAGCGAAAGGGAGAAATGTTCCCTTTAAATCTCAATCTAATTAGAGGGAAACTAGTCGTTTGCTTGCTAACGAAGGCACACTCAAACGGAAGTTGGTTATGGCATCGAAGGCTCTCTCATCTCAATTTCAAAGATATCAACAAGCTGGTACTTGGAGATCATGTTCGAGGTCTTCCAGTTCTCAAATTTGACAAAGAACATCTATATGGAGCTTGTGAAATGGGAAAGCAAAGTCGACAAAGTCATCCTTTTATTATCAACACAAAGGTGATAGAACCATTAGAGCTATTGCATATCGATCTATGTGGTCCTTCCTCTATTGAAAGCATTGGTGGAAACAAGTACATTCTTGTCATCGTAGATGACTTCTCTCGCTTCACATGGGTATTTTTCTTGAAGAAAAATCAGAGGCAACTCCCAAGCTCAAACTCTTCATAAAGCAAGTAGAGGTTCAACTGCGAAAAGTGGTTTGTAACGTGAGAATAAACAACGACTTGGAGTTTAAGAACATGGATTTCAAAGATTTTCTAGCTGAGAAGGGAACGACTCACAATTTCTCTGCTCCATATACTCCACAGCAGAATAGAATCGTCGAAAGGAAAAATCGTTCTCTGTGCGAAGCTGCTCGAACTATGTTAAGCTTCGCTTCCTTGCCTTTATATTTCTGGGCTGATGCTATTGCTGCTGCATGTTACACTCAGAATAGATCGTATCTAAACAATCGATTCTCTATCACTCCTTACAAGATCTTGAACAACCGCAAGCCTAATGTGAAGTTCTTTCACGTGTTCGGTTCAAGATGCTCCGTCTTCAACTCAAAGGAGAATCGAAACAAGATTGATGCTAAGGCCGATGAAGGGATCTTTCTGGGCTACTCCTTGAACTCTAAGGCGTATAGAGTTCTGAATAAATTCTCAAAGAAGATTGAAGAGACATACTATGTCACTTTTGACGACGGTTATGTCAAGAAGTTGAAGAAAACTGGAGGTGCAATGCACGAAATCTTTCCAAAGTCTAGTCAAGTCACTGTGCCTATCTCGAATCTTTTCGAGCAATATATGCTTCTCTTCGATGAACCATAAAAAGCTATTGATTCTGAATCCAAGGCTGAAGATAAAAAAAAGTCGATAGTTTAAAGCAAATTATTGACGATGCTGCACAGAAGATGGCGGTTGAACAACCGAAGGCAACCGAACGGCCTGACTCAAGTGAACCTTATGGAGATTGTTCTTCTATCCAGGGGGAGGGTTCATCTTTACCAACCGATCAGGGTTCTTCATTTTAGGGGGAGAATTCGTCTTCGCAATCATCAAGTTCAACCGAAAGCCCAAACGAAGGGGAGCGTTCTGATCCAGAAATTGAACTCGTGTCATCATTCAAGGGGGAGAATGTGAATGTCAATGATGATGATGATACACAATCAGAATTGGAAGAAGAAGTCAATGCAGAACTAGATCCCTCTTATGATCCAAATTACCCTCCTCTCATTAAATAGACCAAATACCATCCTCAAAGTCAAATCATTGGGGAATCTTCTGAAAAAAGTATTAACTCGATCCCAAATAAAAGCAAAGAAAGTTGCATTATTCTCTCAAGTAGAATTTTGCATGTTCAACTCTTTCGTCTCCAAAGTTGAACCAAAGACGGTGAATTCAGCTCTTGATCATTCTGATTGGGTTCAAGTGATGCAAGATGAGTTGAACGAGTTTGAAAGAAACAAAGTATGGCGTCTAATTCCAACTCCAAAGGATGCTTCGGTTTTCGGTCTCAAATGGGTATTCAAAAATAAGATGGACAAGGAAGGGAATGTAATTCGCAACAAGGCCGATGTGGTGAAAGGATACTGCCAAGAGGAAGGTATAGATTATGAAGAGACCTTCGCTCCAGTTGCAAGATTACAGTCGGCTTGAACCTTTCCTGCTTATGCTGCACCCAAGAACTTTAAAGTCTATCAAATGGACGTAAAGTGTGCCTTTCTTAACAGAGAACTTGAAGAAACTGTCTACGTTGAGCAACCGCCTGGCTTCGTGAACGAGAAGCATCCAAATCACTGCTACATTCTAGACAAAGCAATATATGGCCTGAAGCAGGCTCCCAGAGCATGGTATGAAACTCTTACTCTCTTCTTAAAAATGTCCAAATTTAAACAAGGTTCGTTTGACCCAAGCTTCTTTCGTAAGAGAGAGGGTAACCACCTGATGATAGTCCAAATTTATGTTGATGACATCATTTTCGGCTCCATGAATCCCAGCCTAACAGCTGAATTCCGGAAGTTGATGGAAACTAAATTTGAGATGAGCTCAATGGGTCCAATTAACTTTTTCCATGGCTTAAATATTAGACAGGGACCCGAAGGCATTTTTATCAATCAGGAGGCATATACAAAGACATTACTTTCCAAGTTCAGGATGTTAGGCGACTCCAAAGTGAAAGTCCCTATGGATTTTGGAACTAAGCTTACACCATCTTTGGAAAAGCCAGCTGCTGACATGACACTTTATCGTCAGATGATTGGGTCACTGATGTATCTCATAGCCAGCAGGCCAGACAACATGTTCTCAGTCTGCTATTGTGCCCGATTCCAAGCTAACCCACGCGAACCTCACATGCTAGTCGTGAAAAACATCTTTCGCTATCTAAAGCAAACTTCCCCTCTCGGTCTAGGGTATCCAGCCAACTCAGGTTTCTTTGTTCAAGCATTCTCAGATGCTGACTTAGGGGGTTGTGGATTGGATCGTAAAAGCACTACTGGAGGATGCCAATTTCTTGATGGTAAATTGGTTAGTTGACAATCAAAGAAACAAACTTGTGTTTCTCTCTCCACTACTGAAGCTGAATATATAGACGCCGCCTCTTGCACATCTCAGGTTGTTTGGATACAAAGTCAGCTTAGGGACTATGGGCTGAATATGAAGAAAATCCCACTATATTGCGACTCCAAAAGTGCAATTAGGATTTGTTATAACCCTGTGCAACACTCGAAGACAAAGCACATAGCACTACGGTATCACTTCATCAAAGACATTGTGGAAAATGTTAACATAGAGATTCACTTCGTTAGGACCACTGATCAATTAGCAGATATATTCACTAAGGCTTTACCGGAAGCAAGTTTTAATAAGATCTTACAAGGCCGAGGAATGATGGAAGCAGAGTCAGTACCAAAATCGCCTTCGCTTCATTAAAGGTAAGAAGCGAAATAGAGCGAACGCTCGGTCTATTTCGGGTTCGGTTCACCCGGGAACCAAAATGAACCGAATGCTCGGTCTATTTCGGGTTTCGGTCCTTCTGAACTCGTTCGCTTCTTTTTCAGTAAAAGGAATTTTGGTTGTATTCTTTTGTATACTCTTTTTCATACTTATTTTTTATGTTTTTCTTTTCAATTTTTTTATACATAAAATCCAAAAATAATTTTCTTTTTGTTTATATTTTTCTTTCGAAATTTTTCACAAAATACAAAAACATTTTTCATTTTATTTCATTTTTCTAACTCTCAATGGTGGAGCTGCAAAAGGTATAAATTCTTTTCATAAGACTAATTAAGTGTCCCTAGATGCATGTTGCTGCATGTTGACCAAAGCCTCAAATGATTTTGAGTGAAGCCTTAATAATGTGATATATACAAATCATATGTTTTCCCAAACTAGGTTGTTACATTCACTCTAATCGTGAGCTACCTTACTCTTCTCATATTGAGTTTAGATTTCTGCTAGGTCCTTCTTTTATAGCATAGGTACATTCGCTTCTTAAACCACCTATATCATTTTTCTTCATTACACTTCATCTCACTAATGTAACCCTTGAGACTCTCAGCACTAACCACTGAGGTTTATGGTTACACAAAAATCTGTGGTAATGATCTTAGTCTCGTGACACTACGTACTAAGTGAAACCCACAATTCAGTACCCTTAATGCATTGACGGTGAACAATTACTATGTTCTAGCTTTCACCAATGAAATCTCTTTTTATTTTGAGAGATCCTTTTGAAAATGTCTATCACCAAGACTTTTCTTCCCCAAGGATCCAGTTATATTTTTTTTGAGATTTCTCAGTTTCAACAAGTTACTAAACACATATCAAACCTACTTGTTCAACTGGCCACATTGGTCTCACAAGTACTTCATGCTCTTTCGGTCTTATATTAAGTACCGAAACTTGAATTGAAGTGAAAGCCACCCTTACAAGCCTTATATCTAAAAGATGCCTTTCATTGCCTCTTAATAGGCACTTGATTGTATTCTAACGGGAAACCACCCAGACACTTTGAAGTCTCTCTTGACTTGAAAGGAAAAGATTCGTGCCCGGGATCTACTATTTCATGTCTTATTCGACATCACCATATCCCGCAAACTTAGATTTATTTCTTTATCATTCACACTCTATACACGAAAATATTTGATTTTCCAAAAGTCTGGTTCTATTTAATATGAGCTAATTTTTACAGCTTGGGTTCTAAAAGTATTATGGTGATCGATAAGATAAAGGTGACAATGGTTCATGTAGATTATGTGGGTGACGTTTCGGATAAAGCACTTGGATGAGTCAGCAATTATCCAATCATTTCGTCGATTTGAAAAAGGTATTTTCTATGGAAAGGCGCATTAAAAGTGAAACGTGTTTTCTCTCTCCTACGTCATCATCGGGGTTGCCAACTGTCCACTCCCCATCGCATCAGGAACGGTTTCACAAAAGGACCAGATTTCATCCGGATCTTTCTCTCTCCTACTCTCACGTATAAAAGGGTTTCTAACACTCCACTTTACTCTTTTATCACTCACAAATCCTCTAAATGAAAAAGGTTATCTCTCTCTCTCTATTCATCATCTTCTTCACAAGCTTCATCAATGGCGGAATCGTCTTCTATTCAAGATACCTCTGCTCACTCCAACCTTCTCACCATTAAGCCACAACAAAACCTCATCATTGACCTTACACCCTTCATCTATGAACCCTACATGATGTACATCGTCGAATGCCTCAAATACTCTCCACTTGTCGATGCTCTTACAAAGGTGGAAGTGGTTCCAATGACCTGCATCTCTCACATCTATTCAACCGCATATTATAACAAGGTTGCTGAGAGGATTCACTTTGATATTCACAACGAGAAGACCTTGATTTCCAAGAATCGCTTATGTGCCCTAATTAGTCTTGCTCATGAACCCACTCTGGTAAACCTCGACTCCATTACTACTGGTCAATTGTTCTCGATGTTCTACCAAATGGGGTACACTGAAACCCTAACCACTATCACCAAATTTAAGAAGTCTTGCCTTCCCCCACAATGGAACGGCCTCTTTACTCTTCTTTTCAAGGGCCTCTCAGAGCGTAGCGCTGGATCAGATGGAGCAAGCAAGTCATTTATGACCATGCTTTATGGGCTGTACAATGGTGTTACTCTGGAATTTGGAGCAGTCATATGGCAACAACTGATTCAGAGTTTATACTCTTCTTCTCGACATTCTGAGATTTCATGTGGTAGGTATTGGTCCATTATAACAAAGTGGGCAATGGATCGTCTTCACGTTCCAATCATGGCGGACTCCCTTCTCTCATCCATCGCAACATTTCACACAACGAAGATTATCGTCACAGATCCTTCCAAGTTTTTCTTCATTGGATCGATTCCAGAAGCTATGTATGCATGTGTGTCTGACCCAAGTAACGTCATTCAAGAATACAAGACGCCTCCTTCTTCGGGCCCAAGGGAACTCACTCCTTTCATGATTTGCTCTATAGAGAAATTTGACAAGCCTGTGAAGAGGGGAAAGAAACCCGAAAAACAAAAGGATGTGAGAGTCATTAAACCAGCTAAGGGGCAAACCCCAAAGAAGCAAAAGTCAGACAAAACTGCTCCTTCACAACCTAAGCAGAAGACGCTCAAAAAGCCAGCCCGGAGACTCATTCTTCAATCCTCTAGTGATTCAGATTCTGAGTATGCTCCTCCAAGCAACAAACCTCCTACTCCTACAGAATCAGAGAGAAAAAGCTCTTACGAGGAGGCTTCAGCTCGTGGTGATACTCCACCAACATCACCCACACCTAAGGTACCTATTCGCTCCCCAATTCCTTCTTCTCCACCTATTTCTATTCCCATTTCCTTACCAACAACCTTCCCAGTTATCACATCACAACCTACCTCTACCATTCCTATTCCCACTCCTATATTTTATGAAGCAACCAAAACAACCACGACTGGAGTTCAAACCAACGTATATGATACGGGGGTTTGGTCTTCAGTCCCAGAAACAACCATACCATTATCTCCCACACCTTCATCCGAAACCAACACTGTCCTTGGTGGCGAAGACATGGAATTTGATTCCTTCTACTACAGCCCTTATCGTGTTCAAAGTGATGAAGATGATGATGCTCCTCTTACCAAAAAGCATCTCAAGGAGCTGAATGCCAAACTTGACACTCTCATGGCCTCTTATTCCTCTCAAACTCCCAATTCTAAATCTGTTATTCAGAAAATGCTTGACTCCTTTGTCAAAGCACACGAGGCTTCCATCGCCACAGCAGCTATTATCGCTTCCACCAAAGTATGTACTGATGCGACCGAAAAAATCGATAAACTAATTCAAGATGCTAACATTTATCTTGAGTCCTTACAGGGAGCAGCTGCATCAAATGCTTCTAAAGTGACCAACTCAATAACCAAGCTCGAAGAAACATTTGTCGTTGAGAAGCAAAATTTTGTCAATCTTCGCCAAGATATTCAAAAGGACAATGTTGCTCTTCTTTCCTCTATCAACGAGCGTTTCACTAAGCTTCAAGATGATCTCACCATGGAGAACTCACTCATGGATGAGCTAGCTCGCAAGACCACTCAACTCAAGACCAAAAGTCTCCAACTTTCTCAGGCGAACAACGAGGTCAATATGCTTCGCTCTGAAAGGGCTGTTGTCAAGAGTTGTGTCTCCGACATTCACACTATTCTCTTAGGCGTTTTGGAGGCTCATGACCCTATTCTGACTATTTCCATTAAATGCCATCTTGCTAATAAATTTCGTCCTGCCCTTGGGATGTTGAGCCGCATAGAAGGTGTTTCCAAGGCGATGGTACCTTCAAAACAAGGGGGAGAAGGACTCACATGTTCGTCTCAACCTCCTCCTAAGTCTCAACCTCCTCTCACTTCCCAACTAGAACAATAGAAGATTGAACATGCTTCAGGTTCGGGTCCTAATGGTAAAGGCAAGGGTCCAATAGTGGATGACAGCGATGAGGAAGAGGAAACAATCGCTGATGCTTTGAACAAAAGGCAATGGAAAGGGAAATCGATCTCAACGCCAGAATTGTGAAAGAAGCTAAAGAAAGAGAAGTGAGATTAAAGGAGGCTCGGGATCTCCTAGAAAGCAAGAAAACTCTTTCTCCCTTCTGGACGTTGGAGAAGCTGCTCAAAGAAGCCATTGACTCTCCTAGCACTCATTGGCTTGAGCCAGTAGTGTCTTTAGACTGTGAAAACACAAAGGACTCAAAATTTGACATGCCCATCACCCGAAAGGCGTTTGTGTTTCACTGCTTTATTCCCATTGCAGAAGTCCCACATCCAGACCCGAAGGTTGATCGTGAGCTCGTCGACTACTACTTAGAGTTCGCTCAACCGAAATATATCACTTGGAGCGCTCAGAAAATCATCACAGTTTGGGTCCTTAAGCCTCAAGCAGCAGGAAATTTATCAACGTCAAGTTCAAAGTCACAAGAGGTTCGGCTTTGTCTGAGCATACCTTCTCTCTTGCTGATATGCCCAATCTTAATCCTCATGATTGGATTGTCCTGCACAACATTCTACTCTCCAACCCAGTTGAGTATGAGCCAATTATTGATCATCTTAAAAGATTGTTAGTCTACTACGTTCTGGAGGTAGCTAAGATGGATCAAGAGGTCGTTTTGGTTCTTAGGAAGAAGCCCACTGTTTTGCCAGTTGGTTCTGCAACTGATGTCAACAAGATGAAGATGGGAAAGATTGATCCGGTCTTAAACTCTGTGATGTTCACCAAACAGGATGGTAAGAAATGCCTATTCGCTTTGACAGATAAGCATCTCTTTACTACTTCATGCTTGGAGTATGTTCTAGGGATTATTCACAGATGCAAGCAGAACAGTGAAAGCGACAAGAAGTACTTCACTGATATGATAAGATGGTATATCCACTTTCGCCATGTTCTTCTTGCAGTAATTCCTTGTTTGTTCAAAGTAGTGAAGCGAACTACTTCCAATCAACCGAAGTGAAGGTCTTGCCCCAATTGACGCAAAGGGGAGATTGTTGGGATTATGATGTTGCGTCTTGGGCTCGTTCCTTTTAGCCCAGTTTTGTAGTCGGTTTGGGCCTATCCAATCGTGCATTATTTTACTCTAGGGTTTTAGTATTTAAGGTGCATGCATGCATCCTTAATAAGTAACGCTTTAATTATTTTTGTCATCATAGTATTGTAAACCCTAGCTCGCTTCTACAGTGAAAGCTCTTTATCGAGCTCTGCTGAGGCGTGACTACATTTGAATCATAAGCTTCATATTGATTCCATACTGTGTTCTTTGTCGTATTTGATTGAATTGTTTGTTCTTTATTGATATACCTGTGAAAGATCTAAACGATCTAGAGTTTTATTCTCATCAAATACACTCAATACATGCATGAAACACCAATCCCTAACCCTCAAAGTCGTGCCCGAGAAAATTTGATGTCTATACGTTATCACAACGACCACACATGACAAACACAACCTAATCATACACAAATTTCTATTTAACAAGTTACAATATACCAAAATTTTAAACCTACATTGCTGCTCAATTCTATGGCTATGGTACAAGAACTACCATAACTCTAAACCATATCTGCTGCTCGGTTCCCTGGCTATAGGACGATAGCTACCAATCATTTAAACCTAAGATGTTGCTCGGTTCCTTGGGTACGGGACGAAAACTACCAAAGCTTTAAATCTAACCCATGAATTATTTAACTATCCTGATGCTTACTTCCCTGGCTATACGAGATGCATCAGAATGATAAACTTAATGGATACAATACAATACCTTTTAGGAAAAACCTCAAAAAGATTCTCTAGAAACTCGTTCCCATTGAAAAAACCCACCACACCTAATTGATGCTTTACACCTCAACTTAATGGGGAAAAAAATTAAACCATCTATCTTTGTAAGGCTTCTCAAGAAAAAGTACCTCTTACTTATACCCATAGAACCTCCAAAAGCATGGAAAATTCAAAAGACAAAACAACTTACATTAGCCTTGGACTGATCACCCAGAACCAAAGCTTGTAAAATTTTGCTCATTGTTTTCCCCCAATAAGAGTACTAAGAGAAAGACCATGTAGGAAACGTTTTTCATATTGGTGTATATGCTTCATATAATAATAGTAATCTCTCTTGAATTCCTTATCAAGTAAATATCCTTCCTAGGAAACTTTTTCCATAATGGTGTGTAGATTCAGTAATTATGGTAAAATAAGTATATTGACCATGACTACCCAATTAACCAAAGAAGCAATATTCTTTGTTGAGTCTGTTAGTGTTGCGTCTTGTGCCTCATGTCTTGATTTCGGATTGGGCCTGTCCATCCGTGATTATCTAGATTAGCTAGTAGGGCTATTCTATATATATATATATATATATATATATATATGCATGCATGTATGCATTATATGAAGTTGATTTTTACGTTCATTATTTTGTAACCCTAAAACACCTCTACAGTTGAAGTTCTTAATCGATCTCTTCTGAGGTGTTGAAGTATTAATCATATGACATATTCAAAGTCATACTTGTGTTCTTTATTACGTTCTTAATCATTAGCTTGCTTAGAATCTATCGATCCTGATAGAACATTGTTCTAACAATTGGTATCAGAGCAGGTGACTGTGTGATCAATACACATTCCTTCTGAATTAAGAATTCCTTAGGGTTTCCGCTTTTATCGTATAAATAGAAGTCGTCTTCTTCATATCGACGGCAACTCTATTTCAGATAAAACCCTAATCTCATGTTTACAGGTTTGATTCTAGCAGCTCACCATGTCTCACGAAGATTCGCAAACAAACCCCATCAACATCTCAAACAGCATTGGATCTACAACCAGGATACCCATTCTCTACACTCAAGACTACGAAGTACGGCCACATCACTTCGAAGACTACGTGGTTGGATCTAAAGATAATGGCTATCTCATCTGGGAGGCTATCACACTTGGGTCATTTGTTCACTCAGGAACGAACACTACTGTCAAGTCCCAAAAGGAGTATAACAAGCTGGTGGCAGATGTAGACAAGATGCCACAGGACGAGAAAGACAAATTGCTATGTAATGTGAAGGCCATGAGGATGATCAGATTCACCTTACAATCTGACACCTTTCGTTTGGTTGGTTCATGGACGATGGCCAAATAAATTTGGGATAGGTTAAAAGAACTCTATTCGACCGATGAAGATCTAGAACACTCCATTCAAACCTTGCTGCTGTCAGAATTTGGAGTTTTTGAACAGAAACCTGAGGACGATCTCATACAAACTTTCGATCGGTTCAATCATCTCCTAAGTAAGATGATCAAGCATGGAATAGAGAGGAAGTTGATTGAGCAGAAAGTAACTTTCATGAATGGTCTCAGACATGAATGGATGGCTGTGGTTTCTACTGCAAAAGCGCATAAACAGTTCAAGTCTTACTCGCTAGCGAAACTTGTGGGAATACTTAAGTCCCATTAAAGTGTAGTAACCAAATAAGCGAAAGCGGTTTCTGATGTGGGTTCACTGGCTCTTGTCTCTAAAGGAAAAAGTGTTGCAGAAGAAGAAGAGTCTGATATGTCCGAGTGTGACCTCACTAGCGAGGAGTATGCTATGATGGTCAGCAATCCAAAGAAGTTTGCAAGGAGAAAATTTCCCGTCAACAAGAACCAAAACTAGCAGGGAAGTTATAGCTCCGAGAAAGTGAAGGATGAAGCAAAAATCTCCTCTCAAAAGGATGAAGATAAGAAGGAGAGCAAGCTAGCAGGAGACTCAGGATACAACTAAAATTACTATCGAGGCAAGAATCACTTTGCCAAGGATTGCACGCTAAGGAAAATGGCTGAGAAAAGAGATGGTGAAGATGATGAGGCATACTATATGCGCAAGTTGGAAGAGATCAAGAAAAAGAAGGCGACTAATAGTTCGATGAATGCCTTGATTGTGCAGGAGAATGTTGATGAAGACGAGCTTGGTGGTGTCGAAGTTTGGTCAACCGACTTTGAAGACGAAGAGCTGAGAAAGCCCACTCATGGAAAGGCTTATGTGGCTAGGAAGTAGGTTCGGCTAGAAAGTGCTTGATTGTCACACCTAGTTCATCAACTAAGAGTACAAGTGAAGAACCAAACCTGACTGAAAACAAATGTTTTGCAGCGAAGAGAGTTAGTGAGCAGATCAACGACTGCGATCGTCTGATCAAAAAGGTACAATCAATCCTAGAATCCCTTAATGTTCCAATAACAGAATATGAAGAAGAATTAAATTAATTAAAACTTAAATTTTCTAATCTAAGCGATAGTCTCATGCAAACTCGGTTAACAAATTCTAACCTAACTGACCTAATCAGCAGGGTGACAACGAAGAGTGAGGAGAGAATAATGTGGATAGAGCTGAAAGAGAGGGAGTTAGTTAGGGCTAGGGATGAAATTATTTATTTGCAAAGAGACAATCTAAAGTTTTTAAAACAAAGGAATGTTTTTTGTTTAATTGCTAGGCGTTTATATACTAATATAGCTCAATTTCATTTAAGTTGTGAGATAGGAAAGAAAATTCATAAGATGATTTTGCCATTTCTTGAATTTAAGGAAGACGAGGTCATAGCAGAATGTGAATCAGAATTGTCATCAAAAGAGACATCCATGTCCTACAAAATTGGACTGGACAAAATAGAAACCTTCATTGATTCCAAGGAACACAAATGTATGTTGAAAGATATTTTAGATGAAAATGATAGGTTGAAAATTAAATCAGACACTATTCACTCATTCGACCAATCTAATGCCAAATTAGCTTCTGATAGTAAAATGGACTTGGAAAATACGTCTGAATTTGATGAGGAAAGTGAGATGAGTGAGATATTAGTAGAAGACGTGGTTGAATGCTTTGAGTTTATGAAGAGTGAAACCGAGAATGAGAAACCCCTAATCTCAGAAAATTCAGTTGAATTCGCTCGACTGTCAAAAGATAAGAAAAAGAAACTCAAAGAAAAGGCTATGGTTTATCAAAAAGTTCAAACTGTGCCAAATCAGGTTTATGCAGTTACTGGGTCACTCCAAAGCAGACGTCAAAATTAAGAATCATGGTCGACAATGATAATGCTAAAGGGTGTGACAACTATTTCTGGTCAGCTCCTATTGATAATGCAGATGAAACTGTAGGTCTGTCTGAGCAGACTTCTTGGAGGGTTAAAGGAAGATACGTTGCTGAACCCATAAACAAACCTTTGAGTTTTGACAAACCAAGCACAATTGGAACCAAAGAAATCCCTGTAGAACCAAAGGAAGAACAGAAAGTTCCAGTCAAAACAACCGAAACTCAAAAGGAGAAGCCAAAGGTCAGCTTCAACATCCACAAATCACAAAAGGAGCTAGCTGAACAGAAACGCTTAAGAAATCAAAGATATGAACAGAATCTGAATGAGCGAAAAAGTTACCGGCAATCTCAAAATCCAAATCATGTCCCTCCTAAGAGAGCATCATCGGATAAAGGAAAGGAAAAACTAAAGGAAAATTTCAGTCCAAATTCCTACTATTCCAAGTCTCAGAACCGAAAGTCAACCTTCGGTCCATAGTCCAGTTTCGGTCCTAAACCCAGTTTCGGTCCTAAAACCAGTTTCGGTCGATCCAAGTCCCAATGCAAAGAAAATTCTTTGAAGGACATCAAAGGAAAGGGAAAGCTAACTTCAGATTCTAAGTTCCATAATAAGAAATCATCAGCTAACCCTAGGAGTCAAAAGAAAAATCAAATGCCATCTAACAAACCAACCAATGCACTAAAATTTAAACAAGATAAAACTAAGATCAAAGTGTATACAATTAAAAGAAAAGATCAAACTACTCTAGTAAAAAGAACATATTTGGTTGATATTTCCACTGCAATTCCGTTTTCTGTGAAAAACTCACAAGGACCCAAGCGACTTTGGGTTCCTAAATCTGCTTGAATTTGTAGGTAATCAGTGATGAGCAGTTCGATGATGAATGGTATATAGATAGTGGCTGCTCGCGTCACATAACAGGAAGGAAGGAAGAGCTAAGGGAGTTTCGGTCCCTGAAAGATTGTGGGTGTGTAAAATATCGAAATAACTCCTATGGAACAATCAAGGGATACGGTATGATAACAAATGGAGATTTCTCGATTCGAAAAGTGGCATATGTGGAAGGATTGCAGCATAACCTCATTAGTGTGTCACAATTAGTTGTGGGCACAGGTCTAAAAGTATCATTTGATGATGAGGGCTCTGAGATAATTGAGAAACAATCCAAGAAGGTTCTTTCGAAATCCGAACGTAAGGGAGAGATGTACCCATTAAATCTCAACCCTATACGAGGAAAAACAACAATATGTTTGCTGTCAAGGGCAAATATAGAGGAAAGCTAGTTGTGGCATCGGTGATTGTTGCACCTAAACTTCAAAGACATTAATAAGTTGGTGCTTGGTGATCACGTTCGAGGACTTCCTCTTCTCAAGTTCGACAAGGAACATTTGTGTGCAGCATGTGAAATGGGCAAATAAAGCAGAAAGAGCCACCCTACACGAATCAATACAAAGATAATTGAAGCTCTTGAACTCTTGCACATCGAGTTATGTGGACCTTCTGCTATAGAAAGCTTCGGTGGAAGTAAGTACATTCTTGTAATTATAGGACATTTCACGCTTCACCTGGGTTTTCTTTCTTAAGTAGAAATTAGATGCAACTCTCAAGTTGAAGACATTCATCAAGCAAGTGGAAGTGCAGCTGAGGAAGACGGTAAGGAATATCAGAAGTGACAATGGTCTGGAATTCAAGAATAACGATTTTGAGAGCTTTCTGGCTGACAAGGGGATAACTCACAATTTTTTGGCCCCTTATACACCACAACAGAATGGGATCATTGAAAGATGAAGCCGTTCTTTATGTGAGGCAGCCAGAACCATGCTAAGTTTCGCTTCACTTCTGTTATATTTTTGGGTTGATGTTGTTGCAACCGCTTGCTACACTCACAATCTGTCCTTGCTAAATAAGAGATTCTTAATTACTCCATATGAGATCTTAAACAACTGAAAGTCAAATGTCAAATTTTTCCACATATTCGGTTCAAGGTGCTTTATTTCCAATTCTAAAGAGAACCAAAATAAGTTTGATGTCAAAGCCGATGAAGGAATTTTTCTGGGTTATTCACTAACGTCAAAAGCATAAAGAGTGTTGAATAAATGCTCAAAACGAATTGAATAAACCTATTATGTCACCTTCGACAATAATTACATGAAGAAAGTTCAAAGAAGTGAAAGTGACTTTGGAGAAATTTTTCCAGAATCTGGACAAGTCTCGGTTCCAATAGCCAACCTGTTTGAAGAATACATGTGCATGTTTGATGAACCAGAGAAAGCAGCACACTCTGAAGCGAAAGCAGCAGACAACACAATTGATAATCTCAAGAAAATTATAGATAAATCTGCCAAAGAGATGGAAAGTGAACCTCGTACTGCTAAGGGTAAACTACCATCAACAGACTCAAAGTTTCAAAGGGAAAGCTCAACCGCATCAAAAACAAACAAAGTATCTTTCGAGGGGGGGATCCAATTCCGTCCCCATCTCATAAAGGTTCAGGCGAAGGGGAAAGTTATGCTCCTAATCCACCTATTAGTAGTACTATCGAGGGGGAGAATCTCACTCCCACAAAGAATGCAACCTTTGATGTTGATACAAATTACACTTTGCCAGTCGAGGGGGAGAAAGAGAGTGAGAGTACAGCTGACGAAGGCGAGGGGTATCTATCAGAAGTTGAAGTAGAAGTGAATGCTGAATTGGATCCAGCATATGACCCAAATTATCCTCCATTAGTAAAATAGACCAAAGACCATCCCAAAGCATAGATTATTGGTGAATCTTCTGAGAGAGTTCTTACTCGTTCTCAATTGAAAGTGAAACAAACTGCAGTATTCTCTAAAGTTTAATTTTGTATGTTTAATTCGTTTATTTCCAAGGTTGAACCAAAAACTGTAAATGATGCACTTGATCATTCTGATTGGGTCCAAGCAATGCAAGATGAGCTCCATGAGTTCGAACGTAACCGAGTTTGGAGGCTAATTCCCACCCTAAAGGAAACTTCTGTGGTTGGCTTGAAATGGGTCTTCAGAAATAAGTTAGATAAAGAAGGGAATGTCATTCGCAACAAGGCTCGGTTGGTCGTGAAAGGATATTGTCAAGTGGAAGGTATAGATTATGAGGAAACCTTCGCTCCAGTAGCTAGGTTGGAATCAGTTAGAATCTTCTTGGCATATGTTGCTCATAAAAACTTCGAAGTCTTCCAAATGGATGTCAAGTGTGCCTTCTTGAATGGTAAATTAGAAGAAACAGTTTATGTTGAGAAAACGCCTGGGTTTGTAAACGAGAAATTCCCTGATTATTGCTATGTCCTGGATAAAGCAGTCTATGGATGAAAGGAAGCACCGAGAGCCTGGTATCAAACTTTAACTCGCTTCTTAAAAATGTCAAAATTTAAACAAGGTTCGGTTGACCTAACCTTCTTCCGAAGGAAAGAAGGTGAACATCTTATGATTGTTCAGATTTATGTTGATGACATCATCTTTGGCTCTACGAATCCTAGCTTAATAGCTGAATTCAGGAAGTTGATGGAGACTAAATTTGAAATGAGCGCAATGGGTCCAATTAACTTTTTCCTTGGTTTAAATATTAGACAGGGAACAGAAGGTATATTTATCAACCAGGAGGCTTATACAAAGAACTTACTGACGAAATTCGGTATGACGGTTGACTCAAAAGTGAAGGCTCTAATGGCATTTGGCACCAAGTTAACACCATCTCTGGAAAAACCCGTTGTCGACATAACACTATATCGTCAAATGATAGGGTCCCTTATGTATCTAACAGCTAGTAGACCGGACATTATGTTTTCTGTTTGTTATTGTGCTAGGTTTCAAGCTAATCCAAGAGAACCTCACATGGTAGCAGTTAAGAATATATTCTGTTACCTGAAGCGAACCTCATCTCTCGGTCTCTGGTATCCTGCAAGATCTGGATTCTTCATTCAATCTTTTTCTGATGCTGATCTTGGAGGATGTGGTCTAGATAGAAAGAGCACTACAGGTGGATACCAATTTCTTGATGGAAAACTTGTTAGCTGGCAGTCCAAGAAGCAGACATGTGTGTCACTTTCAATAGCCGAAGCTGAGTATATAGTTGTAGCGTCTTGCACTTCTCAAGTAATATGGATTCAAAGTCAACTGAGAGATTACGGGCTGAGTATGAAGAAGATTCCTCTCTATTGTGATTCAGAAAGTGCAATAAGGATTTGTCACAATCCAGTGCAGCACTCAAAAACTAAGCACATTGCACTCAAATATCATTTCATCAAGGATCATGTAGAAGATGGGAACGTGGAAGTGCATTTTGTTCGATCTACTGATCAATTGGCCGAAATTTTCACTAAACCATTACCTGAAGCGCTCTTTAACAAAATCTTACAAGGCTTGGGTATGATGGAAGCAGAGTCGGTGCCGAATTCTCAAATCTCTCACTAAAAATTAGACAAGCAAAATGCAGCGAACGATCGGTCTATTTCGGGTCTGAAATTTTAAGGAACCGACCGATCGGTCTATTTCGGCTCTGGAATTTTAAGGAACCGAAATGAACCGACCGCTCGATCTATTTTGGCTCTGGAATTTTAAGGAACTGAAATAAACCGACTGCTCGGTCTATTTCGCTTCACTCAATTAAGATAAGATTCCGGTTGTATTCTATGTATATTCTTTTCTCTTGTCTTTAATATGGTTTATGCTTATTTTTCTATTTTTATTTTTTTCAGAAAACTTCAAAAATCCAAAAATATTTTCTCTTTCTGTTTTTATTCTTTTTCAGAAAACTTCAAAAATCCAAAAATATTTTCTCTTTCTGTTTTTATTATTTTTCAGAAAACTCAAATCTTCAAAAATATTTTTCGTTTTGTTTGTTTGTTATTTTTGTATGGTGTGTTTGGTTGTTCTTACTTTAATTAGGTCACAAGAGTACCAGTACAACAAAATTTGTAGCTAAAGCACGTACAATTATTTCCATAAGAACTAGTTAAGGGTCCCTAGAAGCATGCTGTTGCATGTTAACCAAAGCCTCTACGACTTAGATCAGGCCTTAATGATTCAATCTATACTTATCGTTTCTTCCCAATTAGGCTGTTAACATCAACTCACTTTAGAGATACCTTACTCTTTTCATATGAGTTAAGAGTTTGTCTGCTTAGTCATGCTTTTTATAACTGAAGGTACTTTCGGTTCTTTAGCCACCTTCCTTATATTCTCCATCTACTTTCGGTTCGCCAATGTAACCCTTGAGACTCTCGATTCTTACCACTGAGGTTTATGGTTGCACAAAGTCTGTGTTTGTGATCTTAGATACGTATACCACGTGCTGAGTGAAACCCAAAATCCGACACCTATAATGAATTGATGGTGAATTATCAAATTCAAGAACTTACTGGTTACCCAATGAAATCTCTTTTTATTTTTTGCGTGGTCTTTTATGAAATTGTCTAAAACCAAGGCATTTCTTCCCAAAAAGATCCAGTTTATTTTTGGTTTTGAGATTTCTATTACTTCATTTGTTACTCCAACTTATATCTCACTTACTTGTTCAACAGTCTACATCGGTCTCACAAGTACTTCTTCCAACGTTCGGTCTTATGTTAAGACTCCCAGTTCGGTTGAAGATAAGCTTCCCAAAGCCTAACAATTAAAAGAAGCCTTTCAATGTTTCTCAACAAATAGTTGATCGTATTTTCCGGGAAACCACACAAGCACTTCAAGTCTATCTTGACTATGAAGGAAGCGATTCTTGCCCGGGATCACCTGCTTTCTGTCTTATAATGAGACATCACTCACATCCCATACACACTTGCTTTATTTCTTTTTCGTTTGTCACTCTATTGCACGAAAATTTTATTTTCCAAAACTATGGTTGATGTTGGTTCAAGTTTTGTTTAAACAGGGGTAATCATGTTTCTTGAAGTCGCACTGAATTTCAAACGACGATTGAGGATAAGAATTTGGGCGCGTGAATTTGAACGGTCTCTATACCCACACATGCTAACGTTTATCTGGGAGTACCCAACCTGTCACGTCGCGCTTTTCCAGGCGATGTTTTAGTGATCACGTCATTATCGTCATCTACATTCTCTCTCCTAGCAACGATATATAAAGAGATTTTCCTTTATTTGTCTTTTACCAGCAACAAATTCTCTCAATATTACAACGCAAGTTCCAACTATTTATCTTCCTTCTTCGTTCAACAGTGGCGACTTCTTCATCCTTTCACGATTAGACTGATTCGTCTACATTGCTTTTAATCAAGCCAAATCAAAATATGATCATCGAACTTAACCCATTTTTGCATGATTCGTATATGCTTCAGTTTGGTGAGTGTTTGAAGTATTCTCCACTAGTTGTAGCCCTAACTCAAGTTGAAGCCGTTCCAATGTCACTCTTATCGTAGGTCTACTCCACGGCCTCATATGGCAAGAACAAAGAACATATTTTCTTTCAAATTCATAACAAGAAGGCTTCTATTTCAAAGGGGAGATTTTGCTCGTTGATGAATCTTATTGTTGATTCCTCAGTAATCTCACCAGACTTTGTCACAACTACACAACTGTTCTCAATGCTTTACGAGATGGGATATACAGATGTGCTCACCACAGTCACAAAAGTTAAAAAGTCTTGTTTAACTTCTCAATGGAATGGTTTGTTAACTCTTCTCATCAAGAGTTTGGCAGAAAGGAGTGGTGGATCAGATGGCACTAGCAAGGGTTTTCTTACCCTTTTATACGGTCTCTACAATGGCATCAACCTTGATTATGGGACGATTATATGGTCTCAAGTGGTGCAGAGTCTCAATATATCTACGAGGCATTCAGATATATCATGTGGGCACTTCTGGACGCTTATTACAAGAAGGGCGATTAACACTTTGGACATTCCTGTGATGAAGGATGTCCTAGTCGCGTCCGTTGCTATGTTTCACACAAAGAAGATCATCATCTCTAATCCAACAAAGTTCCATCACAACGGCTCCATTCCTGAATCCATGTATCATTGTGTCTCAGCAGAAAGTCATGTTATGGCGGAATACAGAACACTTCCTCCTAAGGGACCGAGAGTCCTTACTCCAGAACAGCAGGCTGCCCTGGAAGCTGTAGACAAGCCTGGCAACCGAGGGAAACGCACTACCACAAAGGAGTCCACAGAAGAGGATAAGACTAAAGCTTCTAACATGAAAATGAAAGTCTGATAAAGGAGATTCTTCCAAGCCCAAGAAGCTTAAGAAAATGGCAAGAAGATCCAAGAGTCCCACTCCTCCTAGCTCAGAAAATGACAAGGAAGATGAAGAAGTAGAGGGTCATCATGAATCATCAAGAGGCAATACACCTACCAGATCCCCAACTCCAACCGAACCCATTCATGACAAAATTCCTACCCCACCTCCATCACCGAAACAAACAATTTCAGTATCGGTTCCTATCGCTCCTCCACCCACTACTTCACAACCAACGACTTCTTTACTACCACCTCCACCAGTTACTTATATTCCAATTTCTACATCTCCATTACCACCTCCTATAATTTCACAATCAACTACCACTACTTTTCCTGACCCAACAGTGGGAGTCAACGTATCTGATACGGGGGCAACTACTACAACCAAAACTCCAATCATCACTAAACCTCTTTCACCTATCAACTCAACCGATTCCGGTGCCACTCTCGGTGGAGAGAATGATGAGTATGACTCTACATACTTCAGTCCATATCGGCTTCCATCTGATGAAGACAATGATGCTCCTGTCAACAACCAACATTTATAGAGCATTCCTGAAAAGCTAGATCGTTTGCTTGAAGACAGCAAGGCTTATAGTGGTGTGGTTCTTAAAGCTTTCCTGGAGACTGCCATAGAACAATACACAACGTCAATTGAAAAATCTACTAAAGCTATTGATGAGTCTACCTCTTCTTGTAAAAAGGCAACTAATGATGTTACTGAGGTTGTTCATACAACTCAAATTTTTCTTGAATCATTGAAAATTCATGCTGATACAAGTGCAGCGAAAGTACAAGCCTCTGTCGATTCATTTTCTAAGTCCCTTCAAGAAGAAAGCACCAAGTTTGAAGTTGTGCGTTCATCTATCCAAACCGAGAACACTTCCTTTTTAAGTTTAGTGAATTCTCGTTTTGCCTCTCTTCACGCTTACCTGGCAACCGAAAGTGCTCTGATGGCAGATCTTGCCAAACAAGCATCTATTATTGAAGTCCAGAAGGTGCAGCTAGCCCAAGCAGAAAAAGAAACCCCTTTATTAAAGACAGAACGGGCTGTATTTCGAAGTTGTGCAGGAGATGTAAAGAACATGCTGACCAATCTCCTTGGTCCTCATGATCCCATTCTAACTCTCACCATCTGAAATCATCTTACCACCAAACTGCTTCCTGCCCTTACAATGCTTCATGAAATGAAGGGTGTTTCTGAGAGGTTCAACCCTCCGAAACAAGGGGGAGAAGGTGCTCGTGTTGATCAACCGAGAGTGACTGTTAAAAAAGAAACAGAAACTATACACCCAGAAGTCAAGGTCACAACCAAACTGAAGGATAATGTAGCTTCAGGTTCTGGTCCAAATGAAAAGCAAAAGGATATCGCTGATGATATTGATAGTGATGTTGGTGAAACAATTGCTGAGGCTCTCCAAAGAAAGAAGAGAGACCGAGAGTTGAATGAAAATTTGAAAGTTGCGAAGGAAGCAAAGGAGAGGGAAAGGAGAAACAAGGAAGAAGAAGAAGCCTTCAACTGTAAAAAGGCCTTGTTTCCTTTATGGTCAAAAGAAGCACTTATCAATCAAGCTATAGAGTTTCCATCAGTTTATTGGTTGGAACCTGTTGCTTCGTTTGACTGTGATAATTCAAAGGACTCGTAGTTTGACATGCCAATTACAATGAAGACGTTCACATTCCTTTGTTTTGATTCAACTGCTGAGGTTCCTTTTCCTCATCCGAAGGTTGACCGAGAGATGATTGACTTCTATCTAAAGTATGGCCAACTGCAGTACCTAACATGGAGTGCTCAGAATATTGTGACTGTTAAGGTGCTCAAACCTTTACCTATTGGGAGATTTATCAATGTCAATTTCAAGATCACTCGTGGAACAGCAAACACAGTGTCGACTATCTCTCTAGCAAACCTTCCTAATCTCAATCCTCATGATTGGATTTTGCTATACAACATTCTGCTCACTAATCTGATGGAATATGAGCCGATTCTGGAACACTTAAAGAGAATGTTGGCCTCCTACATATATGAAGTAGCAACTATTGATCAGGACATAGCAAAGGCTATGAACAAGAAGCCAACTGTCAAACCTACACCAAAGCCAGGGGATGTGAACAAGATGAAGATGGGCCAAATAGATTCAACACATCTAACTGTGATGTTTACTAAAGGTGAAGCTCACAAATTTTTGTTTGCTCTGGTAGATAAGCACTTATTTTCTACTGACTGCTTGGAGCACATCATCAACATAATACATCGGTGCAAGCAGAATTCAGAGGCTAACAAGAAGAATTTTACAAACATGCTTCAGTGGTACATTACATTTCGCTATCATCTTTTGGCCATCATACCGAGGGTGTTCTAGACTGTGAAGAAGTCTTCTGTTGCTAAACAGGATTGAGGTTTCGGCTCCAAAGACGTAAAAGGGGAGATTGTTGAGTCTGTTAGTGTTATGTCTTGGGCCTCATGTTTTGTATCTAGATTGGGCATGTCCATCCGTGATTATCTAGATTAGCTAGTAGGGTTATTCTATATATATGCATGCATGTATGCATTATATGAAGTTGATTTTTACGTTCATTATTTTGTAACCCTAAAACACCTCTACAGTTGAAGTTCTTAATCGAGCTCTTCTGAGGTGTTGAAGCATTAATCATACGACATATTCAAAGTCATATTTGTGTTCTTTATTACGTTCTTAATCATTAGCTTGCTTAGAATCTATCGATCCTGATAGAGCATTGTTCTAACATTCTTAAAAGTAGCCCATTCAGCCGACTACTCAGCAATTTTGGTCAAAGCAACATGTTGACATTGGATACCTGACTAGCCAAAGAAGTAACACTTTTTCATAAAAGTAGTTCGGTCAACCGACTACTCAGTAATTTTGGTTAAAACAACATATGGACCATAGCTACCTAATTAGCCAAATAAGCAACATTTATTCTTAAAATTAGCTCAATTGGCTGGCTACTCAGAAATTTCGGTCAAAGCAACATATTCACGATGGCTACCCGATTAGCCAAATATGCAACATACTTGGAATTCCTTTACACAATGATGTATAAGCTTTATCCAATAATGACGTTCTCTTTGAATTTCCTTATTTAGTAGACTTCTTTCTAAGGACTTTATACATCCCCTTGGAACATAAGCACAAAAATCAAGACAAGTATACTATAATGATAATCCTATGTGATGATTGGAAATATTTTGTTTTGCATGAAGATCAAGTTAAATTTTAGTCTAAAACATTATATGTCTTGATGCCATAAATCATTTTAGACTGGGAGCATAATGATCTCTAGTGTTTACCCATACACACATAGCAGTTCGACAATAACTAATTACTTATTTGGTATCCAAAGGAAATAATAAATGAAGGATAGAAAAAAGATGATCGAATATAAAAGTAGAGTAATCATTTAAATTCTTGCATAACATCATAAGATCTAGGTTTTTATCCAAAATCTAATATTATAATAAGAAGGCTAGTATACTAAATAATATAATATTAGATCGATGTTCACTTTGATGGGTTTTGGTCCTAAGAACATCCTATGTGCTCATACAATCCCTAATGCTTGGATCTAGGTTTCTCTATTGTACATGCTTGTTATCCAAGACTATAAACGCTAATTCTAGCATCTGGAATTAGATATTAACATATAATTAGGTTTATGATATTACCTTGATTGTTATGTAGCAATAACAATCCCAATTCCTCCTTGAATTGACTTTGGAAGGCTTAGAGTCACAAGTGTCACTCCTCTAATGGCTTACAAACACCATAAGCAAGTGGAGAAGGTATAAAGAGAGAGGAGAGAGGTAGAAATTCATCCTTAGATGCTCTAGGGACCAAGTGCACGAAATCCTAAGGCCTTAGGGGTCTTTATATAGGGTTGGGATTAGGGTTTCAGTCCTTATCCTTATCTAGTTAGTTGCCCATCAAGCAACCATAAGATAAGCCTTGAAAATCCCTATCTCTTGGACCTTGGACGATTTTAAGGATATCCTTATCCTTGAATTCGTCCATCCTTTGACAAGGATAACCATTGCCCTATTTTGCAACTATCACATAATTACAATTCAGTCCCTCTAGTTTAATTAATTACATTTGATCACAAAATTAATTCTTAATTAATTATTGACCAATATTAATTTAACAAATATGATTTCTCCTTTAATATATTATTCTTATAACATATTAATAAATCATAATAACCTCTCTCTTTATTTATTTCTCCAATCAAGTTTCTTTGGTGAAGGCAACCCAAAAGGACCATGCACCATCGGGTCAAGTACATACCAAAATAGTTATGGACTTAGACACTAATCCAACACCCTTCCTTTCCTATAAATAGTATCCAAGCACTCTTGTTAGGTGTTTTTGACTAATTCCTATATCTATCCTTGTCTCTCTCATGGAGATATTTATGTCTCCATCTAATCAACTCATTTCCATTAGGAGCAGTTAGCTCTCTTTTTACATGACAATTTAACTTCATTATCAGAGCCTGCTCCCGAGTCACAGTCCATAAGGCAAGTTTAACGATGACGTTCTTGCTACTACTCAGGTTTTGTAGTCTGAATCCAACCACGATGCACTCCCGAAGGACATACAAGCTAGACAAAACAACTGGATAATTGAATACAGAACCCCGCATAGCAACAATAACCCAGACTAATTATTTAGATCTACTAGATAGAACTTATATTTTTCATTTAATAGTTATATACTTGATACTTAATTCTAGTTTAATATTTTTAAATGTTTATATATGTTCAAGATGAGTAATCAGTTGAGCACAAGAAAGTTAAAACATCAATCTGGAAGTTTAGTTTATTATTTATGCTTTGAACATAAAGTACTTGTATTATAATTTTTTGTTGTTTTGGAACAATGTATATTTTAAATTTAGTGTGTCCAAATATATGTCTCAGTTAACTGATTATCACCTCCATATTCAGACATGATTAAATTTTGGTTTTGTGAACCAGATCTCTAAATAGAACTATAAAGTAAATGTCAATATTTTCTAAATAAATAAATTCTATATTCAAAAACTTTTGACTCAAACTTGATTTGAACAGTTATTTATGGTATTGTTATCTTTTTTATATAAATGATATGCAAATTTTCCAACTTCAAGAAAAGAATTTAGGAAGGCAAATAATATAGTTTATTTGACGTATGTGAATCTTATTTGTATGTAAAATATTCCTAATAATATTTTCAATAAATTGTAGATAAAATGATTATTAAGGTACTATAAACTATTATATATGACTTCCTTTCAAATGAATGTCTAGATTTAGTACAAGATACATTATCAACTTTATTAACAACTATAGTCATGGTAATTATATTTTACATTTTAAAAAATAATTGTGAAAACTTTTCTTAAGTTTTCAAATATAAAGTTGAGATACAAATCAGTATAACCATCTAGACCCTTGTAGATAACAAAGGATAATCTAAACATTACTAAACATTGTTTACTTTCTAATCGGTAGAAATCATTTTCCTTTATCCTTTTGGGATTATGCCTTACTCACTATCACTTATATTTTGAATACTTACACTAAATAATAAGAGTATAAAACACTTTATAAAATTTAGTATGGAAAAGCTCCATCCTTATCTTACTTAATATTTTATGAATTTAAAGCCAATATTAAACTAAAGTTTCTATATCAAAAATCTGCTATATATATATATATATATATATATATATATATATATATATATATATATATATATATATATATATATATATATATATATATATATTTGAAGAATATTCGAAAAGGTTCATTAGATTATTATTATTATTATTATTATTATTATTATTATATATATATATATATATATATATATATATATATATACCCACCAAGAATAAGTTCTCTTATTCATTTGAAAGTTGAGTTATCAAAAAACAAGCTTCTAATGACAAAGCAAGTGGGAGACACATGGAACTTGAAGTTGCTCAAGAACTATAGCTACAGTTTTGTTATGGTTGACACTAGTTTTAACAAGAAATTATTAAATATGAATAATGGCTATTCATAAACACAAATTGTTCACATATATGGTAGGAATCATCTATAACATGAGAAATATGATATTTCTTAATAGTGGGGGTATAAAAGGAAATAATGCCAAAAAATATTGACCGCAATACAATATTGAAATATCTAATATCCTAAAATATAATCGGCTAATAATAATAATAATCAAACCAGACTACTAACTAAACACAACAATTCAATCCGAGGTTGGCCAAGAACATGAATATCATCGTCAAATCCTCGAGGGGCCCATGATATCGCTTTTCACGTTAAGGCGAAAAGGAAATAATAAACTTCAACCACATAGTTTTTTTTCTGCTCATCAAATCATGCATAGACTTACCCTTTATGACCATTAGTTATGGTTAGCGTTACAGTAAGACTAATTCACAGGAAACTTATATCCAAAGAACTCAATGTCTCTCTTTTTTAAGAATAAAAGATATTATCATCACAAAATTACTCGTTATTGAATCCATAAAGTATTTTCTCTGAGTGCGGATTTCTCCAATACTTAAATATCTATTAAGCACTCATGAATGTTATTTATAATCTTCATGTTATATCTAATCACTATTGACAATCTACTAGCACTTCACGACAATCTTAACTTAATACTTACTCCCAAGAGTATGATGAATTGTGGAATTTGAGTAAATTAAAACTCGAGAAGTGAGGATCTAAACATGTGCAAAACAAAAAATAATAATATACTAATTGTAAATGGCATCATACTTGAATATAAATAAATCTCAATTATTTAATTACCATAACAATTAAAAAATTTATTCATTATTCTGAATGTTTCAAAAAAATCAGCTAACTACTAAACTTTACATCATCTCTCATGCCAATGATCCTAGCAAGCATATTATGTCATTCCTTTGACATTTTTTTTTGTGAACGGATCAACTAGATTCTCTTCTGATGATACTCGCTTCACAATAAGATCTACATCCTCAAGTTTATCTTGAATGTAGTGGCACTTCCTTTTTATGTGCCTTGACCTTCCATGATCCCATGGTTCTTTAGTTAGAGTGAATTCACCTTTTTTATCACAGAATATCTCCAATGCATCTTTGTTACTCAAAACAACTCCAAGGTTAACTATGAAGTTTCTGATTCATGTAGATTCCTTGGACACTTCACTTGCAAAAATGTATTCAGACTCGCATATAGAGTTTGTCATAGTATCCTAGTTGGAACTTTTCCATGTCATCGCAACACCATTCAAAGTGAAATCACATCCAAACTATGACTTTGAATCATCTTTATTTGTTTGGAAACTTGCATCACTATATACCTTAAGAACAAGTTCTTGTTCACCACCATACACAAGCAACATGTCTTTAGTATTTCTCACATAGTTCAGAATGTTCTTGACAGCCATCCGATGACTAATTCCCAGATTTTCCTAATATTGACTAACCATGCTCAAAGAATACGATACATCAGGATGAACATATCATATCATACATGATCAATCCTATAGCCAAAGCATACAGGATTCAACTCATTCTTTCATGCTCATCAATAGAACTAGGACATTGAGTCTTACTTAATTTAATTCTATGATGCATAGGAACACTTCCTTTCTTAGAATTTTCCATATTAAGTCTTTTCATAAATTTATCTACATATGTACTCTGACTCAATCCTATTAAACACTTCGATCTATCTCTACAAATTCTTATACTAAGTATATGTGTCTCTTCTCTTACGTCCTTCATAGCGAAACACTTCCAAATACAAGCCTTTACACTTTACACACACTATTTGGATACTAGAAAACCCTTCAGGTTGTGTTATGTTCTCATCCACTAAAAGTTTTCCATTAAGGAATGTCTTTTTAACATCCATTTGTCATATCTTATAATCATAAAAGGCAACTATTGCAAGAAGTATCCTAATAGAGTTTATATTAGCTATTGGTGAGAATGTTTCCTCATAATCCACTTTTTGAATCTGAGTGAAACCTTTTCCCACAAACCTCTCTTTGAATGTGTGTATAATATCATCCATATCAATCTTATTCTTTAAGATCCATTTTTAACTTACTGCCTCAAGACTAAGTTTTAGATTAACCAAATTCCAAACTTGAAAGATCCATTTGTAACCTACTACCTCTTTCCACTAGGCAGCCTCAGGGCTAGCCATTGATTCCTTGTAATTAGCAAGATCATCTAAATTAACTAATGTCCTATCACTAATAAACATCTTTCCTTCCTTCGTTATATGGAAATCATAAAACTCAGGAGGATTGCTAACTCTATCGGATCTACGGAGAGGTAATGATATGCCATTAGGCGTAACAAGTTCTCAACCTCTGGTTAAGAGCCAGTGTCAACTATAGGTTCATTTTTGGTTGGCTCCTGAATCTTTTCAAGGTCAATTTGACTCCCACTGAATTCTTGAGATATAAGTTATTTATCAAGGAACACTCTTTTTCGAGCTACAAGCAACACATTTTCATTGGGTCTAAAAAAAATACCCAAAAGCCTTTTGTGGATAACCAACATAATGAAACTTCTTAGATTTGGATTCATGTTTATCTTGGGTTTCGCATCAAAAAAATTCTCACAGCCCCAGACCTTAATTTGATTGAGTGATAGGACTTTTCCATTCCATATCTCATGAGGTGTCTATGAAAACTTCTTAGTTGGAAAAAGGTTTAATATATGGGCTATTGTTTTAATTACATATCACCAAAATGTAATTGGTAACGAATCCTGACTCATCATAGATCAAACCATGTCTAAAAAAGTTTGATTTCTCCTTTTAGTAATACCACTAAGTTGTGGTGTTCTTTGGGGGGCCAATTATGAAACTATTCCACAATTTCTAAGATGATTGTTGAACTCGATACTAAGGTATTCTCTTATCCTGTCCTACTGAAGAATTCTTATCTTCTACCTAATTGATTCTCTACATTTTTTTTGAAACTCTTGAACTTTTCATGCTTAAAACTATCAAATCTTCTCATTCCATTAATCAAACAATTAAAATAATTAAAACTTTGAGTACGATATTCATTCCTTTGAGCAAAAAAGTGTTTATACTTCTTGTTGAGATTGTTCTCCTTAGTTGCCTTTACTTCTTTAGTCCTTTCATATTCCACAATCAGCATATCCATAATCTCCTTCATGGAAACATATTTTTAAACAAGGTGGTAGATATCATAAAGAAGAGAGATTCCAATGGCAGCACGAGCACGAACATCAACATTAAATAAATGCTTACATTCTTCACTAAATAAATTTTTAGGAGTCTTCTTTATAACATCGATTTTAACATCATCTTTTGTTTTGTCAAACATTGAAATATGTAGACCATTATCAATAATGTACATCATATTCTGATCCAGTTTTTCAACAAACATGTCTTTGCTCTTCCACATGGAAAAGTTCTTTTCATCAAACAGAGGAATCTTCTTCCCTGACATAGTGCCGGTAAAGATTTTAGATTCAAAAAAAGACAACGTCGACATTGCTTGATAATAAGAGACCTGCTCTGATACCAATTAAGGGATAAAAAATAAGATGTATCAAGCAACAAGAACAAAGAACAGAATATGATCAAAAACCGATTTCGATTATGAAATCTATCCTAAGAGAGATTGCACATGGCGGTGATTTACATCATAACACTAATGTAACCTATATACTAGGTTGACAATATTCTAGAATCAAATCTCTACATATTAGGGATAAGAATATAAAGATAACTACCTTTTATCAAAGATATAAACTATACAAAAAGAAACATGTCACACTGCAATGAGACTTTGTCAACAACCGATGATGCCGATGAATGACTAAGCATGACATAGGTTTTACTCATCGGATTATAAGGGTTAACCTTATAACCAACATGGATAGTTTTTCTATATACACTATATTAATTCGTATTATGAAAGACTTAATTGGTATGGCTAGTCCCAAGTGTAGTGGCAACTTCTTAAATTGCCTAAATTAATAGTATAATCATGAACATTAAATCAATATATATATATATATATATATATATATATATATATATATATATATATATATAACATTGAAATGTCTCCTCTAATCACCACTTCACACCTCAACTAATGGAGTTCTAGGAATTACGTAGACATAGAAAATAATAATATTAATACTCCTAGATCTTTAATCAAGCATTCATAACAAATTAAATAACTACTAATATCCTTTCAAATGAATCAAAGCATAATCAAGGTTAATCATCTACATCTAAAAATAGGTAATAAAACTTAGCCCATGACCTAACTAAGAAGACAAGAAAAACTAAAGAAATATAATATACAACAAACCAAGTACTCCTTTAGAAAGCCTCGTTGTAGTTCTTTAGTCTTCTAACTTCTCTTACTTTTATATCTTTTGTATCTTCTTTCTCTTTACAACACCAATTGTTTTGGATGAATTATGGCTCTGTTTATTGTCTTTTTAGAACCAACATGAATATCGATGCAAATTCATAAACTTGGTATTTATCTTTAAAATCTTCCAAATGTTCTCATGTAAATATCCAATTGTCTTCCTTGTACATTAATCCATGAAAATATGCTCCAAAACGGCTCTTTTTAGATTCTAGTTTTTCATTTGGTTATTTTCAACTGCAAAACATAAATCTATAGCAATTAAGCACTTTTTTTTTCCTATTTTAACTATGAAAATAACTATAAAAGTATTTGAAATGTCTCTTAAAATCTGTAAAATTTAGGACACATCAAAATACACCACACTTAAAATTTGATTGTCCCCAAGAAAACATATATTTATTCAAGTGGAATTCTAGTTCTAATTCAATCTCACTACACCAAAACCTTATTTACTAACATTACAGAAGATAACCCTATTCCTAATCAACCAATTATATCTAGATTCAATACATATATTTATGTCTAAATTCTAATAACTTTCCTAGTTTTAAATAATCACACTTCTTATAAATTTTGCCCACTTAATATGAACAACACACATTTCAGCATCCTTTGAATACACCCATTAAAAAACTCCCAAACCTCAAGGTATTTTCGCCAAGTTTCCAAGCTTTTGATACTATCCTAAAATGATGTTTATTTGAGATACCACTTTTTACTTTCCTTAGTACATATTTTTTTTAATTTCCTTGAGTGTATATAATACCAAATAAACTAGCTTTAATTCGTGACTTTTTATGGAAGATTTTTGGACATTTAATAATTTTCCTTCCAAAGTCTACTAAAAGAACTCTATGACTCTCTATGGGAGACATATATTTGATATGAGAAATTGTCCATTCCAAAGGTCACATATTGACTCCTCTTCTTGAACTCAGTTAGAAAATTTTCCATATTTCACATTTTTCACATTTGGAATTTTCTTTCCTTTCTTTTGGATAACTTGAAAACTCAAATTTGACCTTTATTAGCTAAAATATAATTTTATGGGTATATTTCAGCAAAAAATACAATAAGATATAACATCCCTCATATCACATAAGTTTGTATTTTTGTTTCATTATTCCACTAAAACTAGAAAGTCACATATATGATATAACATATCTAATGAATAAAACCTTAGGATTCTTTTCATATTATCCTATACTACATTGATAAACTCATTCTCAATGCATTTTTGTTAAAATCTTAGGATTTGTCACACCCCAAAACCAAGAACGGCGGAAACGTTCTGGGGCGGAGGACGTCATGTAAGGTAATCATAACACAGTAAATGTAAATAGGCAAACAACATCATCCATTGCATTAAATATAGAATTTTAATACATGCGTGTTCTGTACAGTTTTAGACACCAAAAATATACCGTAAATCAAAATAATAAAATGATGAGTCTTGAGTACGCTCCATCATCTCAAAAGCTGGCATCGGTACCTGTCTATTGATGACCTGAGAATACAAGTTATTTTGAAAGAGTTTATCAGCATTAAGCTGGTGAGTTCATAAGTATTTTTGTGTCAATGTTCGTTGTCAAAAACATTTGAACCTGTCTCAATGTATAAGTTTGTAAAAGTTTGAATCTCTCAGAAAATCCTATATTTTCTATAAAAGTAGCCTTCTACCAAGGCTTAACTGTTTTGTAAACTCGTCTGTTGTAAAAGTGTGTAATTACCCAAGTATAACTATCATTTGATAAAATATAGTTTGTACATTAATGCTTAAGTGAGATTATCACCAAAATATGTAATGGGTAAATCATTGTAGTACTGTAGCTTTGTATAATAAGAACTACTGTTGTACTAATTACTACTACCTTAAACCGGATTTATATTAAGGTATAATGTGATAATTGCACCATACTATCGACTGATAACAACAACATAAAGAACGGTCGTAATAACGGAATGACGTTTGGCACCCACAGACCTACAGGTCCGGCTGTAGCTAGCAGCAAGGTGTAGGATAGTCAATCCAGTATAGATCTATACGCAAACTCAACGCTCTCCCTCCAAGAGAATTCTGGCTACAACTCGGGCCATGACATTTAAGGCATGCTCCGATACAGTGGATCACATTTGTTATCGTATTCTTGCATATGTGATGAAATGTTTCTTGTTCTAGTATAGTTGTATATGTTCTCGTAGTATAGTTGTATATATTCTCTTCCTAGTATAGACTCATGAATGAATTGACTCATTGATCTAGCAGTTGTAATAGTATAGTTATGTGTCACCCCGATGGTAGCTTGTTAACAGTGCGTCTAGTACGTATGATTATGGAAGTACTTTTATGTCTATATATGTATATTTGATATGTAATTAACATGGAAACGACCTTCGGATGGTCACCCAAAATCCCACCAGACCACATCCAAATCGAGGAAAAGGAAAAATAGGGTGGATGGCCTTCCTAAGCCCTTTAAACATTATTCATACGTCTATACATATATGGGCATGCAATTTATAATATAAAAACATAAATAAGTATTTATAAGACATTTGAAACATAAGTATTATTTTTAAAGAAAGATTGACTTGATGTCAATCTATAAAACAATTTGAAGGCGTAGATTTGATTAAAACAGATTAAGTATAAGGAACATTTGTTTAAATCACAGTTGCAGTGTAAATTCGAAAAGTAAATGGGTTTGGAAAACATTTAGAAGTAAAACAGTTTGATAGGTAGTTTGAATAGTGATAAAATCATGGTTGCCCTAGTTATTAATCACATGTGCTTAATGCAATCACATGTGATTTAAACAATAACTATAAGTATTTAACTTGTATCCCCCCCCCCTTGAAAGCATATAAAAGCATTTAGAATATTTAAAAAGGTTGATTAAGGGGTATGAAACTCACTTGATTGATTGAAGAAAGCGAGATGGAAAACCGGGCAGAGTTTCGTCTCGGAAAACGGATTTTTCTCGGGATTCTCGGGAATCTCGGGAGTAAAATCGACCCTCGGGACTTGAGCAAAAAGACCAGAGCTTCGGGTTATAACGGGCACGGAAAACGAGGCAAGGTTGTGAGAGAGAGGAGAGAAATGAGCAACATTTTCGGAAAGCCTCGCATCCTATTTATAGGAAGGCTGAACCGCCTCCGAACGCGGGGCGTACGCTCGTACGCAGCGCGTATGCGTACGTCATGCATGACCGAAGCCTCGACTGCCTCGCTTCGGATGGGACGGGTTGCTGGGTACGCGGGTCGGATGGGACGGCGGGTCGGACGGGACAGCGGGTCAGACGGGTCGGAGCTTCGGACGGGTCGGACGGGTTAGATTCTTCGGATAGTGCGACGTGGACGATCCGAGACCCTCGATCTCAGTACGCGGGGCGTACGAAGGTACGCAGGGCGTACTTCGGTCCAATCCGATGACTCCCCTTCGGATATTACCGGGAATTTATAATTAAATTCATATTTATTTTAAATAAACTTCAAAAATTCATATCTCCCTCATACGAACTCCGTTTTTGACGTTCTTTATATCCACGCGAAGGTGAGACCATGATCTACAACTTTCGTTTAGATTCCGTTGGCAAATTCCGAAATTATTTTTATTATTTATTTATTAAAATGACGTGATTAAGGAATTTCTTCAAAAATTCATAACTTCCTCATACGAAGTCAGATTTGGACGTTCTTTTTATGTACGCAAACCTTGATATGATTCCTACTACTTTATTTAACCCGAATAAGATTTTAGGAAGGTTACATTTTGACCTAAATTTGATTGGTTTTACATTACATTGACTCGAAATATCGGGTTGTCACAGGATTCTTTTCATATTATCCTATATTACATTGATAAACTCATTCTTAATTTCGTTAAAAGCAAAATTTGAAATCTAGAATCAAATTTCATTTAGCTTACTTTTTAATTCTTTTTCTAGCATTTTTCTTTGGTATTTAATTATGAAATTATTAATCTAACATAACTGATCTCCTACAGACACTTAAATGATACAATGTCCTTGTTGTTTACTAAAAGAAAAACAAATAATTAGAATAAACTCCCATGGGATAGAAGTGGCAAGATCAATCTCTCAGTGTTTAGGCCTTTGTTGGATCTCGTATGTACTTGTTGGCATTTTTTTGTGATAAAATTATTCGATAAACATCTATTCTTCTTTCGTTCATCATTGACACTTGGAACCAACGATTTACTCATGAAAGTCATGCGTTAACTACATTAGATAATATCAACATAATTTACTAATTTGCGGCGCTATTTCTTGTTGACATATCTTTGTTTTCGATTTAGCAGAGTTTTTCGACGAGGTTGTAGTATTCTGGGTGCGATTTGTAATCTAATGCTCTTGATAGTAGAGTTGCCATGATTAACTAAATCCCACTACCACTTGTCCCAACACATTCCTAACCATGTCCCCTCAACAAAAGACCTAAGCACAATGAAATGTGAAATTTCTACACCCTAACTAAGTTTATGAGACGACTCCCAAACCCATTGACCATCTTGAGAACGATCCCTAACTATTGGGGTTTCTTTCCACTTGAAAAATTGTTTGAACCTAAAGGGCCAAAGGAATACATCCACACTATGTATTTTTTTTTAAAAAAAAAAAATTACTAACGTCATGTCCCACTTTACGATATGCATTGGAAAAATGGATTACCCGTTTCTTATGCATAACACATCACAAATTAAATATAGAGCTCGATACCCCCCCCCCCCCCCCCCCCCCCCAGTTGTGAAGAACCAAAAAAAAAAAAGAACAAGTCTCATGCAACGCTTTATCAACCTTTTACCCATGGTGCATTTGGTTATGTAAGGAACCATCATCTCTATTTTTGTAAAGGAGAGTTGTTAGGCTTCAGGGAGTGGGATGCGGTTTGGAACCGTGATGGTGACACGTGGCCAGGGAACACCGCTCCCAGGGTGTAGTTAGGTGCGGCCAAGACCATAGTGCGGTCTTTGAAGACCGTGATTTGTGATTGGCTACCCCTTTTTCCAAAGTTTGGCCGTTGAAGATTAAGATTCGTGTAATTTTTTTTTTAACCAATACTCCATCTATATATATATATATATATATATATATATATATATATATATATATATATATATATATATATATATATATATATATATATATATATATATATATTACCATTTTAACTATTTCACCACCTTCACTCCAACTTTAAACAAATATTTACACAATCTTTTCATCCAATTTTTTTTTGAAAAAATGTCTTCTTCCAAAAGGCTTAGCAAAGAAAAAACACCAGTCAGAAACACGAACACCCCAATACCTTCATTTGATCAACCAATTTTGTCAACTCCGTTTTACCACTACAGCGGTATGCTTCCGTATTTTCCACAACGACCAGCGCAACCACTACCACAAACACCGCCACTATCACAACCCTACCCGGATTTAATCCATTTGATTTTTTGTCTCAACACGAGTTTGTTCAACAAACACAAACACAACCAGAGACGGTCGTTTTGGATTCAGATGATTTGAAAGAAATGAGAGCCGACATGAAGAGTATAAAAGACAGAATGGACAAGATTTTGCAAATTGCTTCTGAAAGAGAGCTTCGGAAACAAAGGGAGAGCGACATGCGAATACTAGCGATGGACACGACGAATATGACCGAGGCCGAGCTTAAAGTGGTTTTGGCGATGGAGGAAGTGAAAAAACGTTACGTCAATCGTGGCTAATTTCTAGTTTTTTTTTCAAGTTTTTAATCGTTTGGTGTGTGTGTGTGTTTTTTTTAAGTTGTTGGTTTTATGTTTCTAATTTGTTTTTCTAAATTTTTAGGTTTTTTTATAAGTTAAGTAATGTATGGTATTTGAATTTTTAATTAATGAAATATTATCTTTTTAAAATTATGTTTTTTATTAAAAAAATAAGTTTTATTAAATTAAAATAGTTAACCAAAAAAAATAAATAAATAAAAGTATGACACCACTCCTTTTGTGTGATAAGAAACCACACTTGAGTGGAAAAAAATGACATGACGCTTATGTGGCGGGGGAGAGAATACGGTTTCGGTTACACCACTCTCTCCAGCCTTAAAACAAGCAAACTACCAATACCTATACCACCGTGTTCCTTTGGAGCAATGAGTTCCAAGCCACCCAATGTATTTTTCAAGCCCCAACTTCAAAACGCCAAATTAATTGAGCTCTAAGTGATTCAAGTAGCTTCTTAACTTGTGCCGACATAAAAAGGAAATGAATTAAATACCCAACTATCCAAGGACATGTGATAAAATCATAGCTCGACCACATATAGACAACATTTTCACTTTCGAGGAAGACAATTTCTTTTTACACCGATCTATAATACCTTGCCAACTTCGAGCACAAGCCATATTTTAGACAACCGAAAGATCCAAGTAACCAAATGAAAGTTTCCCCGTGGCACAATCGGTAACCCTAAAAAATTGATGGCTATTTTGGTAAGGGAAATTGTCAGAAAAGTCCCAATATTTTCGGAAAAGTTTCAATTTAGTCCTAAACATTTTTTTTAATACAAAAGTTTCGATTATTTAATTTTACACGATAATATGTTATTTCCTGTTAAAAGAAAAAAAAAATTTTTTTGTTAATTTGAGTCAAAATAAATAATCAAACCTTTTATGTTTTTTTTTGGACTAAAGTAATTTTTGTGAAGATTGAGACTTTTCTAACAATTTTTCATTTTAGTAACCTCTCTAATATACTTTTTTTAATCTTAATAGTAATTGGGTTTACCTAATTTGTCTTTTTTCCAAATAAATATTATATGTTAATAAACGTATTTATAAAATATATAATATATAATATTTTTTCAACTAATTTGATAAACCAAAATAATAACATTTTTATTCTATAATAACACATGATGACATGACTTTTTTTTTTCTTAAAAACGCTAAACAACTTTTGATAACATGCATTGTTATCTCACTCTAGAAGTGCAAATGAAAAAGCGGTATCAAAACGCCAATATAGTAAAGTGAGGAAGCCTTCTATAGGGCCGCATAAAGGCCCACATTACATATGCCCAGAAGATTCCATTCAGATCACGCCTAATAGTTCCAATTAGAGTCCATACCAATTTATTTTCGCTTTTTCCACACTGAAATAATACATTTATACCAAATTAACCACCTT